>NC_091950.1:163107888-163451425 GCF_031021105.1 Erythrolamprus reginae
ACAGGAACAGAGGAAGGAAGCAAGGAAACTTATGAAAGGGGAGAGTAAGAGAGGAAGGACTGAAGGGAGGGAGGGAGGGAAGAAGGTAGGAAGGAGAAAGAAAAGAAGAAATAGAGGAAGGGAAGGTAAAAGAGAGAAAGAAAAAGAGCAAGAAAGAAAGCAAGAAAGAGAGAAAGAAAATGAAAGAGAAATAAAAATAGAGGGGGAATGAAAGAAATGGAAGGAGGGAAGGAAGGAGAGAAAGCAAGAGAAAGAAAGAAAGAAAGAGAAAGAAAAAAGAATGAAAGAGCAAGAGAGCAAGAGAGAAAAAGAAAGAAAGAAAGAAAGAAAGAAAGAAAGAAAGAAAGGCAACTTCAAAGAAAGGCTCACTGAGCATCTCTCACTCTCTCTCTTTCTATCCCTCTTTCTTTCTTTCTCTTCCTTTCTCTCTCTCCTCTTCCTTTATCTCCTCTCTCTCCCTCCCTCTCTTTCTCTCCCCCCTCTCTCCCCCTTTCCCTCTCTCTTTCTCTCTCTCCCTCTCTTGCTATCTCTCCCCCTCTCCCTCTCTCTTTCTCTCCCCCCTTTCCCTCTCTCTTTCTCTCTCTCCCTCTCTTGCTAGCTCTCCCCCATCTCCCACTCTCTTTCTCCCTCTCCCTCTCTCTTTCTCCCTCTCCCTCTCTCTTTCTCCCTCTCCCTCTCTCTCCCCCTCTCTCTTTCTCTCTCTCCCTCTCTCTTTCTCACTATCTTGCTGTCTGTTGCTCTCACTCACTCTCGTTCTCCGTTCTTCTTAGCGGTGACGCGCGCACGCCCTGCCCACCTCACCTTTGCCGAGAGCTCTCATCAAGGGGGTTGTAGGAGAGGCGGGGCCGGCGGCAAAGGTGATATTCAATGTCGGGGGCGCACGGGCGGTTGCAGGCGTTTCCTATCTCCCTGCTAGCCCACTCGGAATATTCAAAATAAGAAAAACCTTCGCCGGCAAAGGCTTTTCTTATTTTGAATATTCCGAGTGGGCTAGCAGGGAGATAGGGAACGCGCCAACCTCCCGTGCGCCCCCGACATTGAATATCGCCTTCGCCGGCCTCCGCTGACAAAAGCCTTTGCCGGCATTTCCTCTCGGCGCAGCGGCGGGCGGAGAGAAGGAAGGGGGGGCAGCGGCGTCCCTCCTGGCCTTGGCGGGCCGCCCGACCCTCCCCACCTCCTGCAAACGCGGCGGGCGGCGGGGGGAGAGCGAGGAGCCGGTTCCGGCGGGCGCGGGGCTTGGCTGGCTGGCTGGCGTGGGGAGCGCCGCTGGTGGTGAGGAGGGAGACCCTCCTCCGGGAGGGAGGGGGCCAGGCAGCAGCTAGCCAGCCAGCCGGCGGGATGGCGCTTCGGAGTTCGCAGCCTCCCCCCCCCCCTGCCTGCATCTTCGCTCCATAAGACGAGGCTGATTTTTCTTCCTACTTTGGGAGGAAAAAAACTGCGTCTTATGGAGCGAAAAATACGGTAATACTCCTTCCTTCCCATCTTTGACCCACAACAACAACCCTGTGGGGTGAGTTGAGCTAAGAGAGAGTGGCTCAAAGTCACCCAACTGGTCTTCATGGCTAAAGTGGGACTAGAACTTGTGGTCTCTTGCTTTCTAGTCTGGTGTCTTAATCACTAGAGCAAAGTGGCTCTAATTAATTCTTAACAAAAAGGGAAAAAAATGATGGTTTCATCCTTTTCTTATCCTGATCCAGAGCTTCCTTATATACTCCCAAGAACTGACATAGATAATAATAATAATAATAATAATAATAATAATAATAATAATTTATTAGATTTGTATGCCGCCCCTCTCCAAAGACTCGGGGTGGCTCACAACAATAATAACAAGTGACAAATCCAATATTTAAAAAACATCTAAAAATCCGTCATTAAAACCATACAACGCAGTCATACCATACATAAACTATATAAGCCTGGGGATATCTCAATTTCCCCATGCCTGGTGACATAGGTGGTTCTTCAGTAACTTACAAAAGGCAAGGAGGGTGGGGGTGGTTCTAATCTCTGGGGGGGAGTTGATTCCAAAGGGCTGGGGCTGCCACAGAGAAGGCTCTTCCCCTGGGGCCCACCAGACAACATTGTTTAGTTGCCACACCCGGAGAAGGCCAACTCTTTGGGAGCTTATCGGTCACTGGGATTCGTGCGGCAGAAGACGGTTCCGAAGGTAGAGCTTGTTATCGTCTCTTTTCAAAAAAAGGCAACCTTCAACAGCAAAATAACACTGCCCATACTGTCAAATAGGACAGGATGCCTAAATAGCTGAATTTGTTTGTGGCTTTTTTTTTTGGTAGTGGTTTATGCTTTGACCTGCTTAAAGGACAGCATGCTGCTTATAGAAGTCTGACAGTTATCCAACACAGTTCATTTAGTAAGAAATAAAGGCAGTTTGGAAGACATACTATGTTGGCAGCAGCACCAATATGACAGCTCAACCAGCAGTGAAATTCAAAAGTGTCTCCTGTGAAGAACAAATTGTTGTGGAGGCACACTGAGAACAGTTGCCACAGGGGAAAGACAATGCCCAAAGGAAGAGCAGTCCCAGAATTTGGAGTCTAAATCCATGGAGGGATATATACATACCTTGCTGGAAACAAGTAAACAGAAACATTAGTGGCCCAGCAGGACAATATGACAAGGGAGAACCAAGGGAGAGGAAAAACGAGAGTCAGTTAGATTTCTATTAGGAGAACAGACTGTTAATAATTAGTTCTAATAAATAAACTTAACAATTGTGGTTGAATGGAAAATTTCAGGTTGCCTTAGAAAGAGCAGACAAGGTGAGAGAAGTCTGAACATTTTTGCAGCTTCAAAAAAATTCCTAAGCATACATAGAGTTCCAGGTAAAGGCTAAGAAGGATCCCCAAATATCTCCCCAACTATCTGGGAAACAGGGCTGCCCTCCAAGTGAAAATCTGCCAGTGCAGGGGCTATCATGAGTTGTCTGAAGACTCACGAACTTTGACTAGAGAAGATTGAATAAATGTCCAAGATAAGGATAGGGGTCACACACATCCTGTCCTGATGGAGGATTGAGTTGAAGATGGGGTGCAGAGGTGCAGGCAGAAATAAAAATCATAACAGACTCAGTCCTCATTGGCTGTCTGGCTGGTGTCATCCCAAACTTGAATGTTGGCTCCACCCACTATGGAGAATAGGTCATCTATATTGAAATATGTTTTCAAGTAATAGAATCTGCTTCTCCTCAAGCAATATTGAGAGACTCTTACTACAAGTGCAATTTTTTTAAAAAATTCCACCTTTAGGAATTTCCAATAACAAGGGAAAAATAAACCTTCTAAAATAAATTTTATTTTCAAGGAGTCAAAACAGTTTTTTCCCTACTTAGAATTAGCATAGAAAGTGGCACAGCTAAGAGGTAAAATAATTACCTTATGGATTTTTTTCCTGTATATATCTGTTCACATGGAGTTTTGTAAAAAGAACAAATGGAATAGGTGAGGGAGGAACACTAACTCCTAAGTTTGGCTTGAGAAATAATGACTCGGTTGTATTTTCTGAAGCTGCACATCAAATACAAACCTTGAATAATAGGAAATGAAAGAAAGCAAAACAAGAGAAGGCAAAAAAAAGGATGCTGCTGAAACCATTAGGAGATTTGCACATTCTCTCCTGCCTTACCTATAAAAACAAAATGGATTAAACAGCAGGGGTAACAAGTATGTTGAGTGTCTAATCCCTCTTAATGGATATGAATTAGAAAAACTGAAGTGCTCTTTTAAAAACTGAATACTTTCTGAGTTATGATCATAGATTAACAACTTGAATGGGATCCTTGGCTTGTTTGTCTACATTAAATCTCTGGTCAAGGAGGGAGGGCATATTTTCTTTTTTTCTTTCTATCCGTTTCCTGCAGGGCACTTATCTTTCACCCTTTCTCTTTTTTTTCAATCTCAGTGCCCTCCAAGGACAGGCAAGGTCTTCACTTCTGCCATTTTTCATCACTCTTCTAGATAAATGGTGACATCCTTATTCTCTGCTTGTTGTCAGACACCAAAGCTGTTGGAGACATAATTTATGAGCATGATTTATACATCTAAACACCTGTCGAGCTAAACCTTTTTTTAAAAAAAGTTCTGAAATCTAAGAAGGCATAACTGGCACATCTAATAGTCTGACTGTAGACTTTGTTGTGTGACATCTTTTTTATTTCATTTGATAATGATGTAAAACAATTGGTGGAAGGTGATTAAAATATTTCTGATGATTATGTGGATAATAAGGATGGCATGAAAGCTTAATGAAGATTGCAGGGTATTTGAACAAGGAGCACAGGTGGTGTAGTGGTTAGAATGAAGTATTGCAGGCAAACTCCGCCCACATCCTGATGGGGCTCAAGATTGACTCAGACTTTTTTTCTTCCAACGTTGGTAAAACGAGGACCCAGATTGTTGGGGGAGCAATATGCTGACGTTGTAAACTGCCCAGAGAGTGCTGTTAGGCACTATAAACCAGTATACAAGTCTAAGTGCTATTGCTATTCTTTCAATCTTTGATAGAATTTGTGATCTCACACATCCAAGCTTAATACCTGAAGAATGGAATTGCGGCACACAAAACTACATCCAAATTTCTTTCTCAAACTTACTAATGAACAGCTGCCAAGATATGGCACTGTACTACATTGCTTACACTTAACTCAAAGGAGAGGCTAATGAGAAAACATCTTTTGGTTGTTGATGATCTTGATGATCATAAATGCAGGGTAAAATGTTGATTTGTTTCTTACCAGAACGGTAACATTTTCCTTACCAACGCAAGAAAGCTTGCTTACAGTTTTGTGAACTGCATTAACTGTTACCAGAGGTGAATTTGTGAAATGAGGAAACGAATGAGTGCTAACTAGTGAAGGGCTACCAAAAATTTTACTACCATACTGTGGGCTTATGCATTTTCTTTCAACATCTTTTAGGGCAAATTGAGTGCTCTGGGGTGGAGCTCCATTTTCGCTACCCCACTGCGTTCTCCCCCCCATCCGGGTAGTAGCCCACCCCTGGTACTAACCATTCAGACAAAAAAGATTTAGTGTTTGAATGTTGAAGTTCTTTACCTTGGTAATGATGTTGTCCATTTAGTCATGTTCGATTCTTGGTGATTCTTTAGGACAGGTCTCTCTATACTTTCTAATCTTGCACTTGGGTTGGGTTTTTTGTTTTGTTTTTTTTTTGAGTTTTTCTATGTTCTGGCTAATGTCAGCTTTGATGGTATACTTTGACAGCCTGGTTTCCTTTTACTGCTAACTTGTAGCTGCCATAGCATGTTAGGATAGGATTTGATATCTGGACTTCTAATAACAAATGCCTTATACACTCTGATTCCATTAGCCAGGAACAGGACTACACATAGGTCACAAAGTGAGTCTGCATTTCTGGTGAAATCTGCTTAGGAAGTGACTGGCCATAAAACGATTCAGTGGGTCTCCTCGAATAACAAGAATGTGCCAACAGGAAAAGAACTGTGTGATCAAAAGACACAATTTACATTCCCTGGGGTAAACAGGACGAAGACTGCGATAAAAAGACCTTGCTTTGTGGTAAACAGGAGATAGCCATATTAACAACAAAGGGGCCCAGGAAATTGGCCATGAGAGACATTTGTTCAGTAGAAACTAGTTATGTGCCATATGTAGATAGGAAGGACTCAGAAGTTGTGTCATATCTTAGAGTTACGTTATTGGATGTTTGTATATCACTTGACATGTACGTATAATCATTCCCAATTTGCATATTCCCCCAATAAAAGGACGTGCACAGCTCAATACTGTGTCATTTCACCCAGAGAGAAATGTGTCCAAGTTTTCTTTCTAGGATTTGCGTTCGTGAGTGACCCCACATGGCTGGGTTGCTCTAAGTCCCTCTGAAGACCTCGATCCACTCAGGGACTTTGCAGCACCTCACTAACTCTTCCCAATAGAATTGTTTTCTCCAGTGAAATCCCCTGCGTAATGTAAATAAGCGAGATGCAATTTTGTGATTTTATCTTTAGTTTAGGATGTGATGGTGAACTTATTGTGCCACAGATTGCACATGGAGCCATATCTGAGGGCACACAAGGCCAAGGCATTTCCCTATGTCAGCTCTAGTGCTGGCCAGCTGATTTTCAACCTTCTTTTCAAGCATTTTCGCTCTCCTCAGGCTTCAGGAAAGCCTCCTGAAGTCTAGGGATAACAAAAAAGATCTCAACGTACCAACCAGAAGTTTGTCCTCAGGATTTAGTAGTACAGAAGCTTCAGTGAAGCCTTTAAGCATGTGCAGAAGGCAGTGGTGTGTGTGTGTGCACATTTATTTATTTATTTATTACTTAGATTTGTATGCCGCCCCTCTCCAAGCACAGGGGAGGGCATAGGTGTGGGCACACACGTGCATACTAGTACGCATGCACGCACCCTTTTAGCATGTGAGCCAAAAAAGTTTGCCATCACTGGCTTAGGATAGCAAATCGTGCAGAATGCAGCCGCGAGAGCTGTCGTGGGGCTTCCAAGATTTGCCCACATTTCTTCAACACTCCATGGCTTGCATTGGCTGCCGATCAGTTTCCGGTCACAATTCAAAGTGTTGGTCATGACCTTTAAAGCCCTACATGGCATTGGACCAGATTACCTCTGGAACCGCCTGCTACCGCACGAATCCCAGTGACCAATAAGGTCCCACAGAGTTGGCCTTCTCTGGGTCCTGTCGACTAAACAATGTCATTTGACGGGCCCCAGGGAAAGAGCCTTCTCTGTGGTGGCCCCGGCCCTCTGGAACCAACTCCCCCCAGAGATTAGAACTGCCCCCACCCTCCCTGTCTTTCGTAAATTACTCAAGACTCACTTATGCCGCCAGGCATGGGGGAGTTAAGATATTCCTTCCCTCTAGACCATTACAAGTTATGCATGGTATGTTTGTGTGTATGTTTGGTTTTATAATAAGGGTTTTTAGTTGTTTTATTAATTGGATTGTTACATGCTGTTTTTATCATTGTTGTTAGCCACCCCGAGTAACAAACAAACAAACAAACAAACAAACAAACAATAAACAAATAAACAAACAAACAAACAAACAAACAAACAAATAATAAACAAACAAACAAACAAACAAACAAACAATTATGCATATGGGAGGGGAAGTTGTAGGGGGGAAAAGGGTTTAGTATCAGGACCTGGGGTCATCCAATAAAGTTCCACCGTGATATATGCAGAACATAGAAAATGAAGGACATCATTGAACAGCATGTAGTTAAACAACAAAGCTCAACAAATAAGTCAAATCAATCCTGATCTAAACATTTTATTGCGTCTATCTAAGCCCATATTAGCAACCCTTCTGCTTGAAACAAAGTCATGCATGGACACACACTGACTCTCCGTAAAGCACAACTCATATGTACTTCATATATTTATCCCAAGTTATCTGGAGGAACTACAATTTTCACTTGCAGGAATCTATGAGTAAGAATCATGCTGATCATAAAAGGGAAATTGGGAGGTTAGGAATGACAGTGGAGAGCTTAAAGAAAAAATGAAAACTATGGATGGGAAATTAGAAATATTTCAACAACAGATTGCCAAAAATGAACAAAAATTGGAAGACAAAATGATGGAAGAAGAGATAAGACTGAAAGAAATAAGTGAGAGACTGACTGAACAGAGAGCTGGAATCAAAGGTCTTTTTTTTTTGAGATTTCAAAATGTTAGGGAAGAGAAGAGGGAAGATCTGCCAGACATAATGACCAACATATTAGCGAAAGCAGTGGGGATTGGGAAAAAAGAAATGGCAAACGGGATGGATGAAATTTATAAAATTCACAAAAGTTACGTAAGAAGAAACAACCTCCCAAGAGAGGTACATACAAGATTTGTGAAAAAGTCAATAAGGGATGAAATAATGTTTAGAATAAGGGATGGTCCACTGGAATACAGAGGGAGATAACTCAGTACTAAAACAAATGCCCAGAAGAGTGAAAGAGTCTTCTGAGAAATAACATAAATCTCAGATGGATGATACCTGAGGGCATCATGGTAAACTGGCAGGAAAAGCTGTATAGGTTGGAATCGGTAGAACAGGCAGAAGATTTCTATATATAAAATTTTATACTGAGGATAGGATGGATGCTAGCAGAGAATTAAGAGAACTCAGGGAAGAAACAGCTACAACACAACCTACAGAGAAAGAGGAATCCCAAACCAAGGGGAAGAAAACTAGGAAAGATGAGATAAATAATAAGAAAAGATGGAAACAGACCTAAGGAACTTAAAGAAAACAGAACAGAAAGGGTTACCAGGGAGGTTCAAAACTAATTCGGATTTAGATAGATATTGGGAAAATTAACAGGGGAAAAAAAGGAATGATTAATGCATATAGGCAAACTGGACAGTCCGTCAAGTACTTTTTTCCTTTTCTTATATTTTTCATCTGTTTGTATTATATTGTATTATTGTATGTACACCTTGTTTTTAACCATACTATAAATAAAACACTTTTTTAAAAAAGAAGAAAAAAAAAGAAGGACATTGTTGAACAGCATGTAGTTGAACAATGGGATTTGTTCTGGACATATATTTTGACAGCTTTATGATGGACGTAAATAAACCTTTCTATTACTGGCTGCTAATATGATGGATATATGCCAATCTTGAAAGTAGAATGACCCTGAATGTCAATTGTTGAAAATAATAGAGGACAACTTTGCACTCCTGCTCTGTTGTGGCTTCTTTTGGACACTGTAAGGACAAAACAATGTGATTAGTTAAACTATTTGTCTAATCTAGGACAGCTGTCATCCAGCACACAAAGGTTTATAAAACTGTGTCTCAGATGGCAAAAAATGTTGCAGTTAGATTTCAGAAGAAAACCCTTTCTCTTGGACTAGAGGACATCCAACAACTCTGTTGTTATTATTGTTACTTCGACAGTGGAAAGTTTTCATTGGCTGCATTCTGACGGAAGAAAACTAAAAAGTCCTGGCTCTTCTTCTAGGCTCTAAACTAGGATAATTGTAGCCCCTTGATGTAGGAATGACATTATTATGTGTTTCTGACCAGATTCATCTTCTTTCCTATTATTTTTATATTTTATTTTTAAGTTGATAATCTCAAGATTGACTTTCTTTGGTGTAACCAGGATAGAATAGGAAACACTGTTAGTATTACAAGATTACTGAATAATGGAATAACAGAATTGGAAAGAACCTCAGAGATTTTCTAGTCCAACCCTCAGCTCAAGCAGCAAATCCTATACTATTTCAGACAAATGGTTGTCCAATCTCTTCTTAAAAGCTTCCAGTGATGGAACATTCACAACTTCTGGAAGAAAGTTGTTCTGGTTAATTGTTCTCAAGATCAGAGAACAACTGGTTAATTGTTCTCACTATCAGAAAAGTTCTAGGTTGGTTTTCTCCTTTGAATTCATCATCATCATCATCATCATCATCATCATCATCATCAATATTATTAATTAGATTTGTATGCCGCCCTTCTCCAATAACTCCGTGTGGCTCAGAATAAATATAGAAACAAAGTATACAAAACAAATCTAATACATTAAAAAACTACAGTTAAAAACTCTATATATTACTCAATCAGACAATCCAATCACACCATGCATCACATTTATTGGTCGGGGGGGGACAAGATATAATTGTTATCATACCTATGTCAATAAAGTATAATTCTAGTATTTCTCATGGTGTTTGACTCCTGGACTGATTTTTCTCAGAAGCATGACAGCTTTCCATTGAATAACCTATTCAAGAATAGACTTACTTAGCCTAAGTCCCTTACACTTGATAAAACTCTTTATTGCAGACAAGAATAGAACCATATATAGAGTGATTTTATGCTTTGAAATATGATGTGTTTGATGGCCTTGGAAGGGACATGATCTGTGCTGATTATTATTTATTATTTTATTATTTATTAGACTTGTATGCCGCCCCTCTCCGAGGACCCGGATATAATGGTTTTCTCTACTCTGGAAATTGCTGTGTCTTGTCTCCTTACCAGTAGCGGCTGCCAGATTGTGCAATTTGCGTACAACCATTCTGGTAGCACTCCTTTGGGTGCTGCCATCTTTTTTCATGTTTATTGCTTCGTGCACATGCGCAGATGCAAAATCTCATGAGGAGACGCGCAGGTGAGAGAGACTTTGGTGATTCGCTTGCTTCCACGCATGCACAGAAGCAAAAAGTCACCCCTTCTGTGATTTCAATGTGTTTTTGCTTCCTGCACATGTGCAGAAGAAGAAATACACTGGGGATGTGCATGCATAGCATGTGTGCGCATGCAACACAACTGAAGATGTACACATAGTGCACCAGTAGCGGTGGTAGTAGCAATCAACTCCTGCTCATTACCTTCCCTCCTCAAAGGCAGAGGAGCTGCTCATACTAAGTACCATCAACCATCCAGCTTGCAAACAAAATAGTCAAAGAGATTATTTTAAAACTTAAAAACGTTTAAAAAATCCCCCATAGAAAGAACTGAAACTGAAAAACATTTCCTCTACTTACAAACGCCTCTACTTCTGAACTTTTTGAGATACGAACCGGATGTTTAAGATTTTTTTGCCTCTACTCATGAACCATTTTCTACTTATGAACCTGAGCTGGCACCGCTGGGATGCCCCACCTCCAGACTTCCATTGCCGGCTGAAGCACCTGTCACTGCCTTGCTGGGATATTCCTTTGATTCCCCCTCCCCGCTGGGATTCTCTTCATTTCGTGCTTGCCAGAGGTCTGAGGGCGGGGCATCCCAGAAGCGCCGGCACGCACAAAGAGAATCCTGGGGGGGGGGCAGTGGGAGGCAAATGGGAACTCCCCACAAGCTGAAGTGATTCCTATGGGAAAAATTGCTTCTAGTTATGAATGTTTTATTTGTTTGTCTGTCTGTCTGTCTGTCTGTCTGTCTGTCTGTCTGTCTGTCTGTCTGTCTGTCTGTCTATCTATCTATCTATCTATCTATCTATCTATCTATCTATCTATCTATCTATTTATTGGATTTGTATGCCGCCCCTCTCTGCAGACTCAGGGCAGCTAACAACAGTAACAAAAAAGTATAATCCAATACTAAAAACAGTTAAAACCCATTATATAAAAACCAATCATACATACAGACATACCATGCATAAAATTTTAAAGGCCTAGGGGGAAAGTGTATCTCAGTTCCCCCATGCCTGGCGGCAGAGTTGGGTTTTAAGCAGCTTACGAAAGGCAAGGAGGGTGGGGGCAATTCTAATCTCTGGGGGGAATTGGTGGTGCCACCACAGAGAAGGCTTTTCCCCTGGGTCTCACCAAGCGACATTACTTGAGAACCTGGTCATGGATTGAATTACAACCCCCTTTCCTTTTAATTCTATAAAGAGTAAGAAAGATTGCCTTGATAGAAACATGCAAGAATCATTGTCTAGGCCAGGAGTAGGCAAAGTCGGCTCTTCTAAGACATGTGGACTTCAACTCCCTGAATTCCTGAGCCAATCATGCTAGCCCAGGAATTCTGGGAGTTGAAGTCCACATGTCATAGAAGAGCTGACTTTTCCTACCCCTGGGGCAAAAGGGACTAAAATATTTTTTTAAGTTCAGAGAAAGAAGCTAATATTCAGAAATGACTGATGGACTGATGACTGACGGATAAGATGGACATCACCCTGAATCAGTAACACATAGGGAAAAGGAGATACAGCACAATCCATCTTACAAGATTCTGTTTTTATTGCCAATAGCAATGAAAATAGATTTAGCCTTTCTTTGGAGTTGGTTTCATGGTCTGGTCTGCTTGATGGGGCTGAAAAGTTCTTAACAAAGAAAGGTTCATTTGCTTTATACCTGAAGTCCTTGGCCAACACAGAGAGAATGAAGGAAATTTCCGTATTTAATTTATAGTTAGAAGCTACTTGGCATTTAACAAAAACAGCTACCTCATTCCTAGAAGAATAAGAACATTCTTGTCAAATCGTACCCTCCACTTTCCACACAATTCAGAATAATTTTTTTAAAAAAAGCTCCCACCAGCAAGAAAATGCAAAATTAAAATGACAAACAACACAATACAAATCAGTAAATACATACAGAAGAAAAAAGAACACTCAAAGCAACATGAAATCATCAGTTTTAATAATTTTAATGCATTCTGGAAGCTTAGTACAACAGAACAAAAGAAAACGTACAGATAGCACAGGCATGCCAAAGCTCAACAAACAAATTAAATCAACCCTGATCTAAACATTATTGCATCTGTCAAAGCCCATATTAGCAACACTTCAGCATGAAACAAAATCATGCATGGACACACACTGACTGTCCATAAAGCACAACACATATGTACTTCACATATTTATCCCAAGTTATCCATTTTGCAAAAAATATAAAGATAATAGTAGAAATATTATAGGTGGGCTGGCAAGCATGCATCTATGGGAAGCCTACACTTTTTCCTCTGGTCATGTGCTTAATAGTTGCTTTCCTTCTAATATCTTGTCCTATCAGCCTTCCCAAATAAACTGGACTGGAAACAAGCTCAGGTGAGCTAAGTCTAGTTATTGTAAGGCTAAATTAATAAAATCTTACAAGTCTGTGGTCTTATTCATGGCTTGACAATTTGTGTCTGTGTGTATGAGTGTGTCTTTTCTGAGTCTCTTTCTCTGCCATTTATATAGTGGTACCTTGGTACTCAACTGCTTTGAAACTCATTGAATTTGGTACGAAATGCATTTTGATGCAAATATTTTGTACTGGTACTGTTTGTTTAATACACAGTGCACATGCTAGAACTTACTAACAAGTCATCTGCCTTGTGATTGACTACATCATTACAGTGAAGGGCTGAATTTTTTTATTACCACACTGTGGGTGTGGTTTATTTTGTGGGTGTGGTTTGCTGGCCATGTGACCAGGTGAGAGTGGCTTGACAATCATGTGACCGGCAGCTGGCTTAAAGGTCATGTGACTGGCTTAAAGGTGGCCAACTTGACGTCACTCATGTCAAGGGCTTGGGTTAGGGTTAGGGTGCTTGGCCTCTCCTAGCCTCAAAGAGATACAATTTCCCCATTTACTATTACTGAACATACAAAATACAGTATACTATTTAATTCTATGTATATATGCCATATAGGCACACAAAAGTGTACATTATCTACTATATAAACTGTACATGTGTGTACACAGAGAGAGAGAGAGAGAGCTCTTCTAAAACTATACATATTCAACCTTATTTACTGCAATAGGAAAAACATACCCAGAGCCCAGAAGGGGAAACAAGAAAAAAATTCAAACTTTTTCTACTGGTTCTGCGTACTTACCATACTTGTAGGAACCCATCACAGCATTATTCCTCGTGGGAAAAAATGGTACTCATTGTTTTTGGTACTCATTATGCCTCCCGCAAACAATAAGTATGGAGGTATCACTGTATATCTGTGGGCTACACCCTCTCTTATCTGATCATTCCAGAGACAATATTTATTTTCTCTATATCCCATCATTTCCACATATCATTACGTATCATTACATGTCCCTTATAGTCTCATCCAGCTTACTGATTATAGCCAAAAATGGCTGGTTCTTGCTGCTATGTACACACATTGATTGCTGGTTTGCTCTCCAGATTCCTAAGAGGTCAGTAAGGGGCATACATAAGCGCACTAGAGTGCCTTCCATCCCCTGTCCTATAGTCTCTCCTATATCTCGTATTTCTTCTCTACTATATCCTCTATAACCTTCATTGTGTATTATTGTGTATTGGACAAAATAAATAAATAAAATAAAAAAGCAAACCAAAACCCAAAATCTGAAGCAATAAAAGGCAATTCAGTTGCAAGAAGTCAATTAGCTCTATCAGAACATTTGAAACCCTTCAAAAGCAGGGGTGGGTTCCATTACTTCCATCATGCAAAACAAAAGTTTTTTTCCCCCTGGAATCAGCTTCTTTCCTGGAGATTCGCACTGCCCCCACCCTCCTTGCCTTCCATAAAAGTTTAAAGACCTATTTATGCCACCAGGCTTGGGGCTGTTAGATGCTAGCCCCTTGACTGATGAATGTATTAGTATGTTTTGTTGAGTGAATGGTGATGAATGTAAATATATTAGAGCTTTTAAAGTCTTTTTTTAGCCATATTAATTGGATTTTTAGATGTATTTGTTATATTGTTTTTATATATTGTGAGCCACCCCGAGTCCTTGGAAAGGGGCGGCATACAAATTCAATAAGTAAAGAAAGAGAGAATCAATACGAACCGGCAGAACCCACCACTATTCAAAAGGAAGAAACTCACAATGGCCATAGTTTTTCTTTGGTGAGAACAAAAGAGCACATTTGGTTTTGACCCTGAAACAAAGCATGTCATGTTTCAAGGTTAGAGAACTTAAAACGGGCATTTTAAAATTAGAATATTCTGAGGTGGAAATGTTTTCCACTTCCCCACAGGGCGGCATTTTAGAGATCATTCTGCTGATGAAATGAAATCTACTTTCTTTTATATCCCAAAAAAGGTACTCCCAAATCTGCCCAGGAGCATTAGGTAACCCTCTGGAACTGTTCTGGGAGGAGGGTGGGGTGGGGAAGGGAAGAGATGAGAGTGGGTGATGATGCCATTTCTCCCAGGATTGTTTTCAGAAAGAATGCATTTTCCATATTGCATTTCTAATGATTCTCAGCCAAAGGCAAATGTTAAGTATTGCCTCAGAAACATTTTTCATCTTAATACAGAAAAATATATTCAGTCTTAAATCCCATCCACCTGAAAATTGCAGATTGTTAGGAGCAATCTGCATATATTTAAACTTTCTAAAATTGTCCGCCATCTCTTTTTCTTTTCTAAAATGGTTCTAAACTTTTTTTAAAACAACCCACATTAACTTATTGAGATAAAAAGGAAATCTAATATGAAAGAGCTGTTGATTACGGTATATAGCTCACATAAATATACTGTAAACAAATTTTTATATGATGTTTTAACTGATCTTTGTGATTTATTTAAAACCACATTTTTCCAAGCAAGTTAATAACAAGCAAGCAAAGATTATATTTCAGTATGAGACTACCATTTAAATAGCTTTTGTTCTCTGAATTCCATTTTTAATGCTCTGCCAAGAAGATAGAAAAGCTATTAATAAAATAGTTCTTTCTCTCGGTTTAAAAGATGTGAACATTTCAATAGGTGATAAGCAAACACAGTATTTTAATTGGTATTAGCACATAGCATAGCTGTGGCTCTGTTAGCATTTTCTTTATTAACCCTGATTTCCAAAGTGCTTATGACTAGAATGTTGAAATCCTGGCCCAACTAAATCTTGTTATGTTTTATTCATGGAAAACGTCATCCTTTTTTAAAATAAAGGTTTGTTTGATGTCCACTGAAATTTTACACCTTTGTGATCATGATTATCGAAACAGTTTTATGTCTGCCAAAATAATAATCCTAAGTATTTCACTTTTTTCTCAACCCTAAAACTTAAATTTTTTTTGTTCAATATATCAATATCCTGAGAAGACATATTCTCCATCAGCATTGTGGTTTCCTGTTTATTTATTTTGAAACTTGCCAAAGCCTAAGGTGACCAGATTTGAATGTTGGTAAAGCAGGACATGAGGGGTGGGGCTTGTCTTGATTAAAAAATTGGTCTAATTGTATTTATTTATTTATTTTATTTATTTATTTATTGGATTTGTTTGCCGCCCCTCTCCGGAGACTCAGGGCGGCTAACAGCAACAAGAAGACAGCGTATAACAATAATCCAATACTAAAAACAATTAAAACCCATTATAATAAAAAACCAAACATACATACAGACATACCATGCATAAAATTGTAAAGGCCTAGGGGGACAGGGTATCTCAATTCCCCCATGCCTGGCGGCAGAGGTGGGTTTTAAGTAGCTTACAAAAGGCAAGGAGGGTGGGGGCAATTCTAATCTCTGGGGGGAGTTGGTTCCAGAGGGCCGGGGCTGCCACAGAGAAGGCTCTTCCCTTGCAGGGAGCTATGGAATAATTCACAATAATTAAAGCCCGCAGATCCAGGAACAACCACAACTGGCTTTCCAATTGTTTTGCCCAAACAGCCTGGGAATTCTCAAGGCTGAAATCTTAGTACTCTGGAAATTGGGAAGGCTGCTCTAGAGAGTAGAGAGCATAATAGTAATGCAGAGAAGATGATAGTATCTCCTATGTCATTGGAAACAGCGTGGGAGTCATTTCCAATTTTGTCCTGCATTTTTCTATTAATGTTGAAGATGGCAGGCTGTTAATCATTTAACATGCACCCCAAAATAAGAGCTTCATGAACTTTTAGGGGCCAGCAAGCTCTAGCTAATCTGATAAAACTAGAGCTTGGATGATCTATTGCTGGTCATATGATGCTCTGTGGTTAGGCAGCTGAAAGGAATTGAGACCATAGAGTCATGGATTGCTAGAGAGAACATGAATGCGCGAAGCACAGGCAACCTCATCTTCTGGCTTCCAAATGGAGGATTGCATGGCTGTTGTACTTTTTCTTGGGTCAAAGTGGCAGCTGCAAGTTGAGTGGAGGGCAAGTCGGGCTCTTCGGTTTGCTCCACATTGTAGTAGGAGATAAACAACTATGCTGAAATACTGTATATCATCTCCTGCATATCCCTCACCCCCATTCCTCCAGGCCAATTTTAATCCACAGAGCTGCACATTTTAAGTTGCAACTTTCTGTTGATTGGGAGATTTCAATTAAAATCAGGACTTGTTTAAAACGCCATGGGACGTGGGACAAATTGTTAAAAATCGGGACTCTCCCACCAAAAGCGGAACATCTGGTCACTTAACCAAAGCCCCCAACTCATTCAATTTCCTCATCAAATATTCTATATTGTTTTGAAGCTATAGACTTCTTTCTTAATAGTTATACCCCTTATTTTATCATCTTGTTTGATACCTCTATCCAGAACTTCCAATACTAAAATAAACAACAGAAGGGCATCCTTGTCTTTTGAATTTTACATGAGTTATTTAGATCACCATTTAGAACATTTTTTGCATTCTGTGACGTGTAGATTGCTTTAGTTCCTAGACAAAATTCTCTGCAAGTCCAATATGTCCAGCATCTTAAAACATAAAGGCTCATTTTAGGTTGTCAAAGGCTTTCTATGCATCTAAAATATAAAGACAGCCTGTTTCTCATTATGATATCATTAAATATTCAATAATATGTAAGACATTCTTTACATTATATGATCAAGACTATCAATATATTGAAGAGAATAAAAAATGGCAAATGAACTAAAATTAGGCGACATCATCAGTGCTAGTAAGGAGTGTAGTTAGCTATCAGTTTATATTCTATAATATTCTATGCATTCTGTAATAAAATATTGTAGAATATAAACCAACAGCAAACTGACGATATTACCTAATTTGGGTAATGAAATGTCAGCAAGAAAATAAGGAATCTCAGAGAGCACCAATGGCCTTTCATTTCAACCCTGAGCTACAAATATTCTCCTTTATAAGAACAAAAATAAATAAATTAAAACTATGCTTAAAAAGACTGGAAACTTTCCATGAAATTAAAGCAGTTTATAGATTAATGCTAAATAATAATAATAATAATAATAATAATAATAATAATAATAATTATTATTATTATTATTATTATTTATTGGATTTGTATGCCGCCTCTCTTCGTAGACTCGGAGTGGCTAACAACAATAATAAAAACAACATGTACAATCCAATAATAAAAAACAATTAAAACCCCTATTATAAAACCAAACATACAAACAGACATACCATGCATAACTTGTAATGGCCTAGGGGGAACTCCCCCATGCCTGGCGGTATAAATGAGTCTTGAGTAGTTTACGAAAGACAGGGAGGGTGGGGGCAGTTCTAATCTCCGGGGAGAGTTGGTTCCAGAGGGCTGGGGCCGCCACAGAGAAGGCTCTTCCCCTGTGGCCCGCCAAACGACATTGTTTAGTCGACGGGACCCGGAGAAGGCCAACTCTGTGGGACCTTATCAGTCGCTGGGATTTGTGTGGTAGCAGGCAGTTCCAGAGGTAATCTGGTCCAATGCCATGTAGGGCTTTAAAGGTCATGACCAACACTTTGAATTGTGACCGGAAACTGATCGGCAGCCAATGCAAGCCACAGAGTGTTGAAGAAACGTTGGCGAATCTTGGAAGCCCCACGATGGCTCTCGTGGCTGCGTTCTGCATGATCTGAAGTTTCCGAACACTTTTCAAAGGTAGCCCCATGTAGAGAGCATTGCAGTAATCGAACCTCGAGGTGATGAGGGCATGAGTGACAGTGAGCAATGACTCCCTGTCCAAACAGGGCCGTAACTGGTGCACCAGGCGAACCTGGGCAAATGCCCTCCTCGACACAGCCGAAAGATGATATTAAAGTATTGTATAATTTTTTTCTAAAGTCTTAATTTTAGGATGAGTGACATAAATACAGTCATGATTTAGCTAAGATATATTCTAAGAAAAAGATCCCAACTCCTGAAAATCTGTTTTTGAGAAAGTGCTGTAAATACATGGCACAAACTGATTATCTCATAATCGGGTTTTGCCATGATGGACACAATCAGGCAGAAAGCACTGATCTTCCCAAAGGCCAAAATAGTGTTCGGATTCCAAAATACAAAATAACTCTTGAATCCAAAATACTTTCCTCCCCAGTGGAAGCAAGAGCTCAGTTCAAAATGCGCACAAGGAACTGAGCCCAAGACAAAAGTGAGGTTAGATTCTCAAATGTAAATTTACACATTTGCTCCTGGAAATGCAACAAAAGGCAAAATGAAAAACAAAAGATAATGTAAGGTGAATCACTTACCATGCTTATGTTAAATGTCCAATCTTCTGCTTTGATTTAGAGGGTCTCAGGCTATTTCCCCAAATTCTCTCCAGATTGCAAAGAACAGCACATAACATAATTCTCCATGATAAACAAACCATCAACATATATGCACTTGTATGTGTATGTATGCCCACAAACTCACCCACATCATACACACACACACAGAGCGAGAGAGAGACAGAGACACAAAGAGAGAGAGATTTAGAGCTTTAGTTTTGTTTAGATCTGTACAATTGCCTCTGGGAAGTAAGTATTATTCATAAGAAAGAAGAATGGCTTGCAACTGAGAATATTTTATGGTGCTTCTATGACACCAGCACCAGTAATGGGCAGCCAAAATTTTTACTGCCACACTGTGGGTGTGGCTTATTTTATGGGTGTGGCTTGATGGTCAGGAGTGGGTAGGAGTGGCTTGCCGGCCATGTGACCAGGTGGGAGTGGCTTGAATGATCATCATTGTTCAAGTGAACTGTTAAGTCCTCGACTTATAATGTCACCAGTGTCGCTCTCTGGGGTGACAATTTGCTTCAAGGTTCACGTGCTTTCCTTCCTGGGTTGCTCCCTGACTCAGGCTGGCTAGCTAGGCAAATGGGTGCTGATCAGCTGTTGAGAAAAGATCCAGGAGGAAAAGGGCCCCCTGCAACATTTGAATACTGTATAATGCAATCACATTTTCATTTCCTTTTCTGAACTTTTTGGAATAAATTAAGGGCCACAGAAGCTACATTATTTAAAGCTATGTTCATGTAAATTTTCTTTAAATCAAGGTGACCCATATGAGCATAATGTCACATATAGAAACACCAAGGCATTATCGGAAAACACATTTTGGATGCAAAATGTGTCTGTTATTTCCATTCCTTACTTCCTTAGGAGATTTTTAAAAAAAAACTAACTATAGAATTAAGAAACCTCCAACTTAGTATCAATAGAAACTGATGCAAATCCATAACACCTGAGCTCAACAATACTTAAGCTCAGGTGTTATGGATTTGCATCAGTGTTTTATTTGCAGTGAATAATGCATGAACACCCTGAGATATTTTCTACACCTTCAAGAACCCAGCTTTTGTTGTTATAGTAACCTATATTCACAGCAAGGACAACTCCAGAACATCCACAATTTCTTAATGTCGGTTCTACTTATATCCAGGTAACAAAGAAAGAAATGTTGTGTCTGAAAGGCTTTCATAATGTCAGGCTTGCATCCTATATTTTCTAAGTGTGTCTGGAAGACTTTATTTTTTAAATCCAGTCAGTATTTCAGCACAGCTTGAGTTCCAAAATTTTACAAAGAAGCTGTAACACATTGCTCTTTCCCCCAACTTTGAGTGCTGCAAATTCTTCCACTCACAGCTCACTGTCAAGGGGAAATCAGCAGAAATGTAAGGCACTAAAACTCAATTTCTTTGATCCTTAAACCCTGGGATTTCTTCTTTCTCACTTCAGTTAGCAATGTCTTGTCTTCCAGCAAGACAATTCTTCATTGTGAGGTCATTCTGTGTTTATGAACATTTGCTTTACTTTGAGCAGGCTTGCCTTCCATGTCCACATTTCATTTCAACCAGATTAAGGGAAAGCCCTCAAATTCAGCTTCACCATGGTCATACTTTATAAGGATTACTGTAAGGATACCACAAGGAACCAAAAACCTCTTTCCTTCTCTTGAGAACCACTTATTCTATATCGTAGGTGGAGCTAGCCTCCAAGGATGGTAAAGACACCACCCGTAGCCAATCAGGACTGAGTCAAACAGTATAAATAGTACTTCTGTGCCCCAGTTCCCCCTCTTTTGACTCAGTCCCGTGTGCTTCTCTCCATGTGAAGAATTTTCCAACCTTATCTATCATCTGGATTCTGATTTTGTGAGCTCCCTGATCGAGCCCCCCAAGTGCACTGACACCGCACTTGGGTTGAAGCCAGACCAGGATGTCAGCCCAGCTGTTGTAAGCCCCTCTAGCCAAAGGCCCATGTACCTTGTCATCTGAATACCCAAATTCTGGCTATGAAGGCAGTGGGAACTCTCACATAAGTTCAACTAAGGGACTAGGGTATTTCTATTAACTGGCTGGGGCCTGTGTCCCATGACCCAGTGAGGCCTCCCAGTAAAGATCTCAGAGGTACCAGTTGAGAGCCCAGCTACCTGGGACATGATGGTACTTCCCTTGCTGATTGCTTCCACGTGGCAGTGATAAACTCCATATCTGAATTACTGATTGGCGGATTAGCGCGCTTTGAGCCACTGCACTTAAAAGTGGTCTACAGCTGACTAAGTTCACCCAGGAAGCGTGTGTGTGGGAGAGCCGAGATTACTTAGGGAACCATCTTCTGCCTCACATATTCCAATGACTGATTTAATCCCACAGAGTTGGCCTTCTCTGGGTCTCTTCAGCCAAGCAATGCCAACCGGCAGGACAACAGGGAAGTGCCTTCTCTGTGGTGGCTCCAGTCCTCTGGAATAAACTCCCTCCCAAGATTTGCATTGTCCCCACCCTCCTGGCCTTCCAAAAGACTTAAAAAACATTATTATTATTATTATTATTATTATTATTATTATTATTATTATTATTTTTATTATTTATTAGATTTGTATCCCGCCCTTTTCAAAAGACTCATGGCTTTGCCGGCAGGTCTGGGGCTGTTGGGCAACATCATTCTGTTCTGGCCAATTATAGATGGATGAATGTGGGTTTTTAAAAAAAATATTGGGATTTAAAATTTTGTATTTCTGTTTTATTCTTGTACACCACCCTGAGTACATCCGGAGAGGGGTGACATATAAATCGAAGCAAATAAATAAATACCTTATACGACCTTTCTTGTAGGGTGGAGCTAACCTCTAAGTCCCACCCTTTCTCAGGGTCTGTCTGGTCTCGGGACTCTGATTCACATATCTTTACATGTACATAAGTTATAAGTTAATAAATTGTCTAGTTTTAGGAGATTGCACGCAGAGTCTGATTTTCATCCCTCGTCAAAAGAGGGGGAACTGAGGCACAGGGGTGCTATTTATACTCTTGCAGACTCAGCCTTGATTGGCTAATGCTGGTGTCTTTCCCATTCTTGGAGGTTAGCTCTACTCAAGGGCATATGAGGTAGGTCCCAACACCCCTTCTGGAAGGTCCACTTGGTAGTGACAAATTTGAAGCAGTGAAAATATCTGCTGAACATTGTCAGTGTTCTATCCAGTACAGGTAAATTCTAGACCTGTAGCCACAATTGAGCCCAAAATTTCTGTTGCTGAGTGACACAGTTGTTAAGTGAGTTGATCCCCATTTTATGACCTTTCTTGCCACTGTTGTTAAATGAATCACTGCAGTTGTTCTGCTAGTAACACAGTTGATAAGTGAATAGAAACATAGAAACATAGAAGTCTGACGGCAGAAAAAGACCTCATGATCCATCTAGTCTGCCCTTATACTATTTTCTGTATTTTATCTTAGGATGGATATATGTTTATCCCAGGCATGTTTAAATTCAGTGACTGTGGATTTACCAACCATGTCTGCTGGAAGTTTGTTCCAAGGATCTACTACTCTTTCAGTAAAATAATATTTTCTCATGTTGCTTTTGATCTTTCCCCCAACTAACCTCAGATTGTGTCCCTTTGTTCTTGTGTTCACTTTCCTATTAAAAACACTTCTCTCCTGAACCTTATTTAACCCTTTAACATATTTAAATCTGGCTTTCCCATGACTTTGCTTATCATAAGCTTGCAAAAGGCAATCCTGGGACACTGCAATTGTCAATAAATACATACCAGTTGCCAAACATTTGAATTTAGATCAAGTGCCCATTATGGGTGTAACATATAGATGTACATAGTAGCAATTTGAATAACTGCCGCTGGTTGGCTAATTTAGTGGTGGGAGTAATAAACTCAGTGTCAGTGGTCAGCAGGCTTCAAGGATACCCTTAAGAGCACCTTTCCTATAGCCTGCCGGCAGTCTCTATTAATTCTATCTAATAGACAATAAAGGTGCTAAACTGTTCCTGTGACTCGCTTCTTCATTTACATGGAAATCTAACAATGGGGGTACTGCAACAGTCGTAAGTGTGAAAAATGGTCATGAGTCACTTTTTTCTGTGCTGTTTTTACTTTGAACAGTCAATAACAGTCATGCCGCATGAGTCCTAGTGACCGGTTAGGTTCCTCACAGTCGGCCTTCTCCAGGTCCCATCAACTAGACAATGTTACTTGGTGGGACCTAGTGGAAGAGCCTTCTCTGGGGGGGGGGGAGGGGGGCTGCCCTCTGGAATCAGCTCCCCCCAGATATTCATTCTGCCCCCACCCTCCTCACCTTCCGTAAGAGTCTCAACACTCATTTGTGTCGTCAGGCTAGGGACCATTAGATTCTAGCCCCCTGGCTGATGAGTGCAGGTATGTCTGCTGTTGAATGGGAATGAGTGATTTTTAAATGCTATTAGGGTTTTTAAATTTAATTAGCTAAATTAATTGGATTTTAGATATTTATACTGTATATTGTGTTTCTCGATATGTTGCAAACCGCCCTGAATCCTTGGAGAGGGACGCCATATAAATCCAATAAATAAATAATAAATAAATAAATGAACTATTGTAAAATAGAGTGAGGGTGGCGCAGCAGGTAGAGTGCTGTACTGCAGGCCACTGAAGGTTCAAATCTCATCACCGGCTCAAGGTTGACTCAGCCTTCCATCCTTCTGAGGTGGCTAAAATGAGGACCCGGATTATGGGAGCAATAGGCTGGCTCTGTTAAAATGTAACCACATGTAAGCCACCCTGAGTCTAAGGAGAAGGGCAGCATAAATTTTTTTAATTTAATTTAATTTAATTTAATTTAATTTAATAATTTAATTTAATTTAATTTAATTTAATTTAATTTAATTTAATTTAATTTAATTTAATTTAATTTAATTTAATTTAATTTAATTTAATTTAATTTAATTTAATTTAATTTAATTTAATTTAATTTAATTTAATTTAATTTAATTTAATTTAATTTAATTTAATTTAATTTAATTTAATTTAATTTAATTTAATTTAATTTAATTTAATTTAATTTAATTTAATTTAATTTAATTTAATTTAATTTAATTTAATTTAATTTAATTTAATTTAATTTAATTTAATTATCTCATGGGACTCAGGGTGGCAAGTCTATTGTTAAAATCAGTTTGAGAAGCAGTTGGGATCTCTGGATAGTAGGACAAAGTAAGGAAATTGCTGGATTAAAGGACTGAACAAAATTTTTAATTTAATGGCAAAGAGCTTGATAAGATTCGAATAGTAGAAAGATTCAAACAGAAAAAGAGTAGTAATTTTTTTTTTTTTAAAAAGGAAGATTTGAAACCAAAATATCTATGAAAATAGTAAAATTAATTAGACCAACACACAAGACCTTGGTAAGAATATTGACAGTTATAAGGATAGTATTGATGGGAGTTTACAAAATAAAAAGATAAGTGTAATATGAGCTGCACTTTTTTCTGTGACTATGGAAAGCTGCTGAGACTAAAAGGCTTAAACAAAACCAAAACAGAAAAAAAAGAAGTCTGCTCTTATTCTCACCATAGTAACTGACTTACTTTTTGCTTTCTCACCATGGCAACACCAAGAACAGTTGCCAAACTGAGAGAAGGATATAGAAGTTCTCTAGAACAAATTTCTGATAAGGGTGTACAGTATTTCCTTAAATTTATTACATAAATTGTTTGAAGAATTTTGGAAATAAACTGCCCAGTTAAGAAGGAAATAAAAGAAAGTTTCACAGGGATGAGAAAAAAAAGAAGGAGTTAGGAAAAATGAAGAAACTATAAAGCAAGCAGCTGAACTTTAAAACAAATTACTGACAAATGGAGATTCTGGACAGTAAGATAGAAATTATAAACGGAGAGGTAAAAAGGGACTTGGTATTATTGGAACTTAATTGGGGGGGAGAGAGAATTTTGTTTAATGTTTAGAGCAGCAATTCCAGAAGAAAATGGAAAGGCTATTGGAGGAAAAAGAAGCCTCAATCTTGATTCTTAGATTGGAAGGTGATATAGACTGCAATAAAAATGTTTGAATGTTGAGGTTTATAGATAAAACTGCCTCTCCATATAACTGCTGTGAAGAATATCAGAAATTATTTCTTTATATAAAGAAGTTTATATAATATAAAGAAGTTATTTCTTTATACTTCTTTTCTGCTTTCCCCCAAAAGACAGAAAGAGAGAGAAAGAGTGAGAAAGGGATGAGGAGAGAGAGAGAGAAAGAAAAAGAAAGAGAGAGGAAGGAAGGAAGAGAGAGAGCAAAATCTAGTTTGAAACCAGCTCAACTATTTAAGTGGCATTTTGATACTTAGCAGAGTTGTCATGTGATTAGCTGCTATGCAGGCTTTTTGTGGAGGATTTACAAGACCGTGTATGTAACCAAAAGCAAATTGGTCATGTTTAATGTTTCTATGCAGGACAATGACAAATTCCCTTCTAATTTTATTGTAAATGCATTGCACAGATGTCATGTTTTCAGTTTAAAAAAAATTCAGCAACCTATTTCTGTACAAATGTTTAAAAGTATGGCTTTTTCTAATTGGATATTGTATTTTTTTAAAGTCTCATCGAAAGCGATTTTAATTACTGCTAAACGATGTTGCTTTTGATTTTGAAAAAATAAAATAAAAATCAAAACAACCTCCAGTGCAAGTCAGCTGAAAGTCCTAGAGAGACCGAAGTAGATAATTCATTAACAATCAAGGTATGTCAAACCAATCTGTGTTGGAACTATACAGTATAGTTTGAGTCAATTTCCTGAACTGGAGCATGTGGATACTAGATGTAGAAATTGTTTATAGTTATTTTGCGTTTCTGGAAGTACTCTGTCTACAAGGTGGGAAGATGTTCCTCTAAAGAGATGTGTCTTGTGGCTTGTACAGATATTTTAAAATGTGAAACATTTTCTAATTGCCTTGTATAACAATAACAACAGAGTTGTAAGGGACCTTGGAGGTCTTCTAGTCCAACCCCCTGCTTAGGCAGAAAACCCTACTTCAGACAAAGGGGTATCCAACATCTTCTTAAATACTTCCAGTGTTGGAGCATTCACAACTTCTGGTGGCAGGCTGTTCCATGGATTCATTCATTGTTCTAACTGTCAGGAATTTTCTCCTTAGTTCTAAGTTGCTTCTTTCCTTGTTTAGTTTCCACACATTGCTTCTTGTCTTACCCTCGGTGCTTTGGAGAATAGCTCATCTTGTCTCAGATAATTTAGGTAAATAATTTATTTAATTATTTCATAGACCGAATTTTTAATCAAGGAACCCACCACCACCACCATCACCCGTCAATAGTGTCCCACTTTACCAATGTGAAAATCTGGTCACCTTATATTTGAAGGGAAGGCACAGAAAATTCTACAGTTCTCACCTCTTCATTTCATGCCTAAGTCTTGTCATAAAATCACAAGTTACTCTTATGCCCTTGGCCATAGACTTCTCTGAGCCATTGTGCTTTCACATTAGCATAGAATTGTTTCAGTTTCCTCATAAACACTTTCCACAGAGCTGTTGTATTAGTATGTAATGAAGACAAAATTAGAGGGAGAGAAAAGGAAATTTCACCTTTCCTGTAAATTGGATTTCTGTTAATTGGATTGCAAGTTGGGCTCCACTTCACACTGCCTGCTGTTTTTACTCTGAACCCTTCATAGCTCTAGCCTTTCATAGATCCTATTTATTTGGCCTTTTGGCTGATCTGATGCAATGCCTAGCTATTACCCTGTTTCCCCAAAAAATAAGATATCCCCTGATAATAAGCTCAATCTGGCTTTTGAGTGCATGGCAGTAAAGTCAAGCGCTATAAAACAGGATCTTATTTTCTGAGAAACATGGTAGCAACCATGTAGTCATACCACCACATCTAGCTGATAGTGTCATGCTATCAGACAGTTTACTTTCCTGCTGGGTGTTTCTACTTCCGAGCTGTACGATTATCCATTAAACCAGATTTATAGGTGTTCTGCCGGCATGTCCCAACCGCCCATAATTACAGGGTAATTAGTCCCAAACAGACACACACCCCTCGATAGAAGGAAAACAAAAGGTCTTTATCAACAGAAAAGCAGAAACAATTCCCTTTTTAAATGTCAAAGGGATTTTCTGGTACACACAAGGCACAGGTTAAATGCAATCCAATTTCTCACCCAGTAACTGGGAAATTGAGTCCAATTCCAAAGTCCAGAAATTCCACACACAGTCTTGAACAGGGAAACAGCAAACCACGATCTTGACGAAACTATGAATCTGATAAACTTCCACGAGGCTAAACCAGCACGCTGCTCTTTTTATCTGTAGCACTAATTACAGCAGTCCCACTCAACCACAGGTGGCCTCACTTATCTCCTGTAATAATCCTTCAGTTGTTCTCTCCTATGCATCACTCTACGCATGCGTGGGTCTGTCATAGGTTCTTGTTCAGAATCCAGGGATGATAAGGATGATTGATCTCCTCCTGGGCTGTCTGCCAAACTCCCCTCTTCCCTGTCACTCACACTTCCTTGGTCAGAGGAGACTTCGTTGGCAGATTCTATTGGGAGCAAAACAGACCTGTGTATGTGGATGGTTCCCCCACATCCACCTCCACTTTCCTTGGGGCAGGAGCTGGGCCAGAGCTAACCACAATAATAGGTAACTATTTAAAAATTCTAACTTTTCTGACTCTGTTTTCATTGCATGCTTCTTATTTTGCCCTCCCCCGCCCCCAGCATAAGAAACAATGCTTTGAAATGCTAATAAATGAGCAAGGAAAAACGCCGGGCTGAGATGGACACACCTTTATTCGCTGGTTAAGCTGGTGAGCAGACGGGTTTTCCTACCCGGCGCAAATGCTGCTCCATCCCTCTGCCTGCCCCCAAGCACAGCAGACAGGCTGTCAGAGCAGTAGGGGGGCAAATGCCTCATCCATGCTTCCCTTTCCTTCCTCTGTCGAGCCAGGGATGAAGAGCGAACAACAGTGCAAGAGGAGGGGGGAAAGTGAGCAAATATAAAGAAAAAAAGAAAGAAAGAAAGAAAAATAAAAGGGGGGAGAAAAAAAATGGGACTTTTAAAAAATGCCCTGGGATGTGGGACAAATTGTTAAAAAGCATGACTGTCCCGCTGAATGTCGGACGTCTGGTCACCTTACGGTAATGGTCCATGGCCCAGGTTTTGGGGATTCCTGACATAAACAAGTATATTTTAGAATATAGGTATTCTGAAGTAGCTTGAAACTCCAAGGTATTCTTTTAAACAATATGATACTCGTCCAACTCTCTTCCCCTAGGCCTTGATGTGTTGTTATCATTTTTCTTGTGGACTAGGTAGTTCAGCTTTTGAAGCAGAATCTGAATCCTGGTTCTAATCCTTGCGAACTCTGACCAGTGCCTTGTTCATACCCAATCCTTTCCCATTCCCTTGGAAATGAAGTGCCAACTGAAGAAAAAGTATTATGGGCAGAAGAGTATGTGTGTCTATCTCTCTGTGAGTGAATAATGTCAAATAACAGGGACAATTAGCCAATCCCTGACATTTTTAAATCATGATGATTTAAAAATGTCAGGGATTGGCTAATCGTACCTGTTATTTGACATTATTCACTCACAGAGAGATAGACACACATACTCTTTTATCCATTATATTTCTTCTGTTGGCACTTCATTCCCAGTGAGCCAGAGATTGGAGGGGGGGGGGGAGAAAACCTGCCAGCCTCTTGCATCTCAGCCAACAGTTTTGCCCTCCGTGACTATGAGAGCTACCTTCATATTAAAGTGTTTGGTATTGGATTAGAAAATGAGAAGAAATATTAGGATTGGAATATCAATAATAAATGGTGGAGAGTAAAGGCAGATATTAGCTTTCCTTGATCCTTTTCTCCTATGTAATTTTTAGAAGCAGAAATCACCTGATATATCAGTATAATCAGGATCAATGGACTTTCAAAATAAAGCTGTGGGAGCTGGCAAATCAATAAAAAACCCTGTTGTATCATTAGAAAGATTATAAGCACATGCAATCCATATTTCAGCTTTCTTATTAGCGTGAAGCCTGTATTTGCTAATACAAGTTAAACAGGGGTGAAATGCTCCGGGTTCACTCATGCCTGTAGGAGAGCCAGTGGCGAAGGGAGTGCGAGGCTCCACCCATCCTCTGGGATACCACCATTTGGGTTCTTTTATCATCTGAGCATGCACAGAAGGCTTTTGCACATGCGCAGAAAAGAATGTAAAAGAACCCAAATGGTAGTGTCCGGGCAGGTAGATGGTTGGAGCCTCATGCTCCCTTTGTGATGGGCTCTCCTACAACTGACAGGTAGGGCTGCCAATAGGCCAGTATTACTGCTACTGGAGTCAGGGGCCCGGCCAAATGGAAAAATGGGGGGGGGTTTAATACATAATTGGTATGTCGCAAAATAAAGTAGTTTTAAAATGGGGGGGGCAGACACTTAGGTTGTAGGGCCCCCCAAAATTCCTGATGGCGGCCCTGCTGACAGGCATGAGCGAATCAGCATTTCCCCTCTGAAGTTAAAACGACAGAGAGAACGATATAGAGGAAGAGACATCTCTTTATTTGCCATTAATGAAATTTAACACAGCCATTGTTTTGATGCAGAGGACAATTCCTTCACAACCTTATAGATCTGATTCACCTGAAACCTCAAACTCTGCTCTGAAGATGGGAAAATATGGAAAACAGAACATAAATAGGAAGGAAAGCAAATGAGATATGAAAACATCCAAACGGGAAGGCAATTTGGAATTGACAGTGTCATCCATCCTAGGAAAGAGTTTTGAAATAATTAAAGCAAGTCTAGGTAGTTGTCCATTTTCATCCTTTTCTGGTAGATTCTTCAGTTTTAACAGATCTGGGGCTCCTTACAGGTTCACTATTGCAATACAACAGTATATTCATAGACACTTTCCAACATTTGCAAATTTCTTCATAAATGAGGTGAAAAGAAAGAATTATGTTTTAACAAAAACAAGCTGCTGCACAGGGAGAAATCTAATGCATATATTCAGTTTTAGACAGTTATTTTGAATTTCTGAGTCCTTTCAACATAGCCTTGACAAAGTAGTCTGGTAAAATTTTAATGCAGTGATTGGTTTAGTGCTTCCTGCCAAACTTATTATATAAACCACCATTGGCTGTATTCAGACATAGTGTTGAGAAACAAACCACATTATTCAGACTATGATGTCCAGAAACAAAGTAAGGGCAGCGCCGGACTTACCCGGCAGGCAGGCTTTGCTGGAGGGACCGGGAGACACGGTCCCTCATGGCGGCCGCCATCTTGGATCCTGGGCGAAGTCTCGCGATGCGAGACTTCGCTCGGGAGATCAGGGCCTGATTGGCCAGGCTCCTGATTGGTCCGGGTGGGGCCTGCTCGCCCTATATAAGGGCGAGCAGGCCCGGGGCTCTCCCTTTTCGCCCGGACTGCAGATCGGAGCAGACATTCATTTGTCTGCTCGTGGCGGCCATTTGGTGGCGACCTCGTGCGAGGCGCCATTTTGTGGCCTGCAGAACAGCGGAAAGCCTTTTTACTGTCACAGCGGAGCCAGCATCGGCTGGGCTCCGCTCCGGTTTGGAGCCCCATTGCCTGGTTTGGGTGGTGGGGGGGGGTGTTGCCTTCTGGTGGCCTCGCGGGCCCGCGGGGGTTACCGGGTGGTCTTTGGCCTGGGGATAAAGGCCTGGTGGGGGGCCTTGCTTCCCATTGGGAGGGGGGTAGATTCGCTTCCTGGGAGGTTTGCACTGCTGAGGCCTGCTGCTTCAGGCAGGCCTTGCTAAGGGGTGCAGGGTCCTTTGGGGGGTTTGGTCACGCCCTCTCTCCTTCCTTCTGTTAAAAATAGAACCGAGTTCAGGTAATGGCCCCTAAGAGGAGGCAAGCTCAGGCCCTCCCTGCCCCACCAGTGGTGTGGCCTAGGAGGGCTGCCAGGCCGTCTGCCCGGGCTCGGGCTGCGGCAGAGGGGCCCCCGGGGGGGGTCCCGGCTGGGGTGGTGGTGGGGTTTATACCCACGGTCCCTCAACCCGAGATGTCCCCTTCTCTCTCCTGGGCTAGGGTCTTGGAGCGGCTTGATGAATTGGAGAGGTGGCGGTCGGGTGCAGGCCCGGAGGGGCTTCCCTCGACTGCCACCACAGCATGGGGCACCGACCCTGAAGAGGAGTCGACCCCAGAAGGGCAAGTGGCCCACAACGTGCAGATGGCCCACACCGGGCAGACGGCCCACACCGGGCAGACGGCCCAGACCGGGCAGATGGCCCAGTCGGGGCAGTGGTCATCGTTCCAGGGCCCAACAAGGATGGGCCCACCGTGGATGGCTTCTACCCCTTACGGGGCAGGTGAGGTTGCACCACATGTAGGCACATCACCGCTCCTTCCCGTACAGGGTCCCGGGTTCATCCCGCCCGCATTGGGGGGTGGCAACAGCTTTATGGGGACTGCTGCAGGCACCTGTGGACAGGTCTGGTCCCCGCCGGCTCCGCCAGTAGGGGCGTCAGGGGTACCTGTCCCACCCGGGGTGGGGGTGGGGGGTTGGATCCCTCCTCCACCGGCCATTATGCCACCGGTCCCGTTTATGTATCCACCGGGGCTTGGGGTGCTGGGCTCGGGGGCCACCACGGTGTGGGACCCGTTCGCCAGCATCAAGCCTGGGGCCATCCCTTGTGGGTTGCCCGCGACGCCTTTAGGGTACCATCTTCACCCGTCAGTGAAGGAGGCAATCTGGCGGGGGGAGTATGTCGATCTTTTCTCCATTTTAAACAGGGAGGTCCCTAAACAGGACAAGGAGGTGGTCCCTGGGGAGAAGGTTAAGAAAACAAAGGTCACAAAGTGCTTCAGCTCGTGGCTGTACACCTTTCTGACCTTTGCGTCGGTGGTAATTCAGAGGCAGCCCGGTAGGGCCGGTGCCTTGCTGAAGTACATCGACCTTATAGCGAGGGCCCATTTTGAATATGGGGGCACCATATGGAGGCATTACGACAAGGGGTTCAGGATGCGTATTGCCCATGACCCCTACTTGCCTTGGGATATGGTGGTTCCGGACCTGTGGTTCCAGGCCACGCATATGTCAGGGAAGGAGGGCTGCGATAGGACCGATAGCGGTCACTTTATGGAAGAGGAGCCCGCGACGCCCGCGACGGCCAAGGCTGTGGCGGGTGCCGTTGGAAAAGGGGCCTCTTTGGTGTGTCACGAGTTTGCTGCAAAGGGGGCGTGTTTCCGTCCCATTTGCAGGTTTCGGCACGCCTGCGGGAGTTGTGGGGGGAACCATTCCGCAGCCGTGTGCCCCCGCCCCAAGAAGGGGATTGAAAAGAAAGGCTCGGGTCCCCCAAAGCCTCCCCCACCTGCTGGGGGAAAAGGGGCCCAGCCCAATTGATTTAATGGTTCTTGAGGGTTGGTTGGGTGACTACCACCCTCGCTCGAGAGCGGCCGCTCTCTTGCTAGGTTTTTCGGAGGGATTTAGGATCCCTTACCTGGGTGTTAGGAGGGCCTTCATGTCTGACAACCTTAGGTCGGTTGTTGGTCATGAAGACATTGTTAGGGAGAAGATTCGGAAGGAGGTGGCCGAGGGCAGGGTCCTCGGGCCTTCTGTCTCGTGCTCTCTTTTCGAGAGTTTTAGCACCTTTTTGGAATGGGCGCTCAGGAGGCAAAGTGGTCTGGGTACTGTCGTTCACTACCTTGATGATTTCCTGTTGGCGGGGCCTGCGCATTCGGAGCAATGTTTCGCTCTGATGCGGGACTTCGAAGCCCTTTGTGCTCAATTGGGGGTGCCTTTAGCCTCTGAGAAGACCGAAGGCCCCGCCACCAGGATTACCTTTCTGGGTATTGAATTGGACTCAGAGGAGCAATCTTCCAGATTGCCCCTAGAGAAGTTGGTTAAGATTAAGCGGAAGCTTGATGAGGTGCTGGGCTGCCAGAAGGTGACCCTACGGCAGCTTCAGGAATTGGCAGGCATTCTTAATTTTGCCTGTCGGGTAGTGGTTCCTTGTAGGGCTTTTTCCAGGAGGTTGTATGATGCGATGAAGGGGCTCCGTTTGCCCCATCATCGTACCCGCCTTGGCGCTGGGGTCAGGGCTGACCTCGGCGTGTGGCGGGATTTTTTGGTTAGGTTTAATGGTTTGTCTTTCTGGAGGCACGAGCTTCTTTTGGAAGCTGAGTTGCAGCTCTGCTCTGATGCCGCGGGGACTTGTGGTTTCGGGGTGGTGTTAGGTGACCAGTGGTGCTGGTCGGCAGGGCCTCCGGAATGGAGTGCCTCTTCGTTGGTTAAGGACCTGACGTTCTTGGAGCTCTTCCCCTTAATAGTGGCCTTAGAGCTTTGGGGGGAGCAGTTTAGGGACAAGACCGTGCACTTTTGGTGTGACAACCTAGCGGTTGTCCATGTGGTGAATGCCCTGTCCTCGAAGAGCGACAGGGTCATGCGGCTTGTCCGCCATTTTGTGCACAGGTCCTTGTCTCTAAACACATTGTTTTTGTCTAAGCATGTCCCCGGGTTAGATAACGGGGTTGCTGATGCCTTGTCCCGTGGTCAGTTGTCCAGGTTTCGGACCCTGGCCCCGTGGGCCCGAGAGTTGCCAGAAGCGTTCCCCAGCCACCTCTGGAGTCTGGGGGGGATCCAGAGTGGTGGAGAGACGAGGCATCCCGGGCAATCTCCTTGTCTGTAGCGCCCGGCACCCTCAGGGCATACCAGCGTGCAGGTAAGGAGTTTGGGGAGTTTAGGCAGGGCAGGGGTTACCAGCTTAGTTGGCCTGTCCCTGTAGAGCACTTGGCCGAGTTTTGCGTCCAACTTAGGCAGCGTGGCCTGTCAGTTAGGACGATCCGGTCCTGGTTAGCCGGCCTCGCCTTTCTGTCCAAGGCGGGGGGGTTTGCAGATCTTACGGGTGACTTTCGCATCCAGAAGATGCTGGAAGGCTGGCTTAGGGAGCAAGCGGGGGCCCCTGGTGACACTCGTCAGGCTCTGACGGTGGAGCAGCTGTCTTTAATCAACGTGGTTTTTGACAGTCTGTGTTCCTCATTGTACGAGGCCCGTCTTTTTAGGGCAGCGGCTTGTGTCATGTTTTTTGGGGCCCTTCGGGTCAGCGAGGCCATGGCTTCATCTCAGGCTGACACTTCGCTCCGAGCCTTCCAGTATGCTGATCTGGCCTTTAGACAAGGAGGGGTGTCCCTTGTAGTAAGGCGGTCTAAGACGGATCAGCTGCGCAGAGGGGTTACCATCCAACTTAGTGCGGCCACCGACCAGTCAGTGTGTCCGGTGGCCGCCCTACAGCTTTATTGTGGTCTGCGGGGGTCAGGTCAGGGGTACCTGTTTAGGCATTGGGACGGCACCCCTTTGACCCGTTTCCAATTTTGGGCGCTGGTATCCAGGGCGATGGCCCAGGTGGGCATGGATCCCTCCGGTTACGGAACACATTCGTTCCGTATCGGCACCGCCACTAGCGCGGCACTTTCTGGTTTCCCGGCCCATCGGATTCGGGAGATCGGCCGCTGGCGGTCAGCGGCATATTTGGGTTATGTTAGGCCCGCTGAGGATCCTAGGCTAGGTAACCTCTCTCTGTGTGTTCCTCTTGCAGGTCCCCAGGCTAACACGAAACCGACGGCGCTGCTGTGTGGCCACAGCATGATTTTCTGGGCCGGCCGCGCGGCAGCCAGGAGCGCCATCGGGACCCATCTGTCCCTGGGGCAGTGGGTCAAAGTTGCCTGGATGGGCCGGAGAGGTATGCGGTGGGAGGGTCTCCTACCGACGTTGCTAGGCGGTCAGAATTCTGTGGCTGCGCCCGGCAATATGGGGGGCGGCTCCTGGAGTCGCGCCCAAGGGGGTCTGGGTGGGCAGCGTCCTGTGGCCGCACCCAGGTGGCTGGTATTGCACTTAGGTGGCAATGACCTGTGCATACTGGGAGGCCTGGCGCTGATCATCCAGGCACGCGAAGACCTGCGAAGGCTTCGTGAGGTATGGCCCACCACACAAGTGGTGTGGTCAGAAATATTACCTAGGCGTGTGGAGGGACGCCTCTTCCCTTAGGGCCATTCACCGGGCTAGGCGACGGGTGAATAGGGCTATGGGTAAAACGGTTAGGGAATTGGGTGGAGTGGTAGTGCCCCATCCCCTTATCTCAATAGACCGGCCATGGCTTTACCGGGACGATGGCGTTCACCTGTCTGAGCGGGGGAACGCCATTTTCTTACAGGACCTGCAGCGGTCTCTGCGTGAGCTGGCGCAGCTAGAGGGGGGAGTCGGGGGGCCAAGATAGAGATCTGACCCCCACTCCTGTGGCAGGTTAGGGGCGGAAAACTGGGGTGGTTTAGCAACCGCGCGTTCTCCCTTGGGCATCTTTGGGGATGATTGACAGGTTCTCCGCAAGCTCATGGAGGGAGTTTCTGCCTGAGCAGCTGGGGGGAACCTGTCTTTGGGTCCTGCACCTTTAATTATCGGATTCCGGTTAGCCGGTGGGACCCCCCTCATGCACAGCATGGCAGGGTCGCAGGTGACGGCCTGGCCCTCACCTGGACTTGCATCGAGATACGCCCATGAGTTGCCCAGGAATGTTTTTGGCATAACGTCATTTCCGCCCCGGAAGCAGTTGTTTGACCCTGCAGGTCCATTTCCGGGTCATAGTTGATTATGCTAATTTATGCAAAGTATTGAATAAATTATGCAAATTTATGTTAATAAAAATGACCCAATTTAAATCCAGCTCTTGTGTCCGTGTCGTTACTCCGTCTCTCCAGCAAGGGCAGCGCCGGACTTACCCGGCAGGCAGGCTTTGCTGGAGGGACCGGGAGACACGGTCCCTCATGGCGGCCGCCATCTTGGATCCCGGGCGAAGTCTCACGATGCGAGACTTCGCTCGGGAGATCAGGGCCTGATTGGCCAGGCTCCTGATTGGTCCGGGCGGGGCCTGCTCGCCCTATATAAGGGCGAGCAGGCCCGGGGCTCTCCCTTTTCGCCCGGACTGCAGATCGGAGCAGACACCCGCCCGCCCTCCACTATTTACAGTGTGCTTAGGGGTCGCCCTTAGGGGGCCGAATGGGAATTTTTTGCAGTTCCGCCTCTTAGCGGAGCTGTTTTTTCGCCCATTCCACACTGAGGTGATGGATGTGCGGTTAGGGGGTGCTTGCATTTATTAGGCTAATTGGCTTACCTTTGGTCATTTGGGTAGGCAGGTTAGGGGCGGAAAACTGGGGTGGTTTAGCAACCGCGCGTTCTCCCTTGGGCATCTTTGGGGATGATTGACAGGTTCTCCGCAAGCTCATGGAGGGAGTTTCTGCCTGAGCAGCTGGGGGGAACCTGTCTTTGGGTCCTGCACCTTTAATTACCGGATTCCGGTTAGCCGGTGGGACCCCCCTCATGCACAGCATGGCAGGGTCGCAGGTGACGGCCTGGCCCTCACCTGGACTTGCATCGAGATACGCCCATGAGTTGCCCAGGAATGTTTCTGGCATAACGTCATTTCCGCCCCGGAAGCAGTTGTTTGACCCTGCAGGTCCATTTCCGGGTCATAGTTGATTATGCTAATTTATGCAAAGTATTGAATAAATTATGCAAATTTATGTTAATAAAAATGACCCAATTTAAATCCAGCTCTTGTGTCCGTGTCGTTACTCCATCTCTCCAGCAATTAGGATGGTTTAGTAATTCAATGCTAGTCTGTGACAATAATAAAAAAAAATATTCGATTGATCAGAGTGGTTTAGTAATGTGATTGAGCACAGCTAATATCAACCAGTGCAGGTAGTCCTCAACTTACAATCACAACTGGCTTCAAATTTTCTGTTCTTAAGTGAGACATTTGTTAGGTGAGTTTTGCCCCATTTTATGACCTTGCTTGACTAAATTGTTAACTGATAAGTTAGTAACCTTGTAGTGATGGGCGAACCCAATGGTGTTCGGGTTCAGCAAGTTCGGACGAACTTTATGCAAAATTCGGCCGAATCCGAACCAAACCCAAACTCGAACCCAAACGTGGAATCCCTTCCATGAAGAGATTCTGGGGGCGGAGCTTTGACGTCACTGGCAGGTTGCTAAGGATGCCAAGTTGATCACTTCCTGGATTCCATGGAATCCAGGAAGTGATCACCTTGGTGATCTTAGCAACCTGCCGGTGACGTCAAAGCTCCGAACGCCGAACACGACCCCAAACTTTGCCCGAAGTTTGAAAAAATTTCGGGTTCGTGTTTGGCATACTGATCACCACAAAATTTGGTACGGACCCAAATTGTGCGGGTTAGGTTCGCCCATCACTATAACGTTGTTATTAAGTGAATCTGACTTCCCAATTGACTTTGCTTGTCAGAAGGTTGCAAAAGAATTACATGACCTTGGGACACAGCAACAGCCATAAATATGAATCAGTTATCAAACATCTGAACTTTGAACACATAATTATATGGATGCTGCAAAGGTTTTTACTGGGAAAAACAGTCAGAAGTTACTTTCTTTAGTGCTTTTATAACTTTGTAAAGTCAGCTGTTATGAGTCGGGGACTACCTGTAATTATAGCCTTATATTTTATTTAATTTTCAGGACTTATCTTTCTTTTTTTAATGAACTCCATTATTCCTAACTTGTTAATGTCATGTAATGTTTAAAAATTACTAAAGATACTTTAGTAACTTTATTAAAAGCCATTTTTGGTCCAATATTTATAATGGTACTTGCTGCTAACAGCATAATACACTCAATAGCTACGATAAAAGAGGTACCGGTATGTGGAATAGAATGAATAAATGAAAGATATATATATCCTAAATCAAAAATAGATTGGGGAATCTATTGAAATAATAACTGTAATCATAAAGAAATTCTCAGTAATTCGTCTGCTCATGAATCTGAACGGTGATGAGGTATCATTTTCTCCTATAAACTGATTGCAGTGAAATTTTTAAAAATACACCTACTGATATTGCTATTGAAATTATTTTGTCTACATGGAATAAGAATCACTAACAATAAAGGCATAAGAGCTACTAATATAGAGGATAATTCTGTTTTTGTCTTTCATAATCTATTGTTAATATGGTTCTTTAAACCTATGTATTAAAACATAAATATTAAAAATATTTATTGAGATCCAGTGGATGCAGTCCTTGATGAAATTATGATCCAGCAAGCCATGAATTTTACTATATCAAAATAGTTAATCTTTTCTTTCCACCAGCTGCGAAATAGGGGCTTCAGTTTGGAGATTATATAGATGGGAGAGAAAAAATTCTTGTCAGTTTCAGCAGTTTGGATGTCAAACTCAGGCTGCCATGTTGCCATCACGTGAAATTTCGTAATGTTTTTCGCATTCCTGGAGCTGTGGTGGGAATGTCCTATGCATGACTTATCTCACCTTTGGGCCTCCAGTTTGACACCCCTAATCTAGAATTTTCAGGCCAATGGGTTGATCTGGATAAACACCTTATTGGCAAGCACTAATTTACAATATAATGCCAAGCCGGATTTGTGCCGGGGCCGGGAAACGCGGCTCTGCATTGACGCTGCCATTTTGAGGCCGAGATCTCGCGATATTTCGTGAGATCTTGGCCGGACCTGGCAGCGTCTCATTCTGATGATGCTGCCGGGGTGGGGCAGGCCAGCCCTTTATAAGGGGCTGCGCCGGCCCGGGGCCTTCCTTTTTCCCCCGGCTTTCAAAGGGCAAACACCCACCCACCCTCCCTATCTTGCAGTGTGCTAAGTGGGAATTTTTGGTGGTCACGATGCTTTAGTTGTGACCGTTTTTCGCCTATTCCACACTGACATGCAAGAAGGATGGTTAGGGGTTGTTTTCGCATTTAGTTTGATTCGTTTAATTTGGCTTACCTTTGGTCACTGGGTAGGCAGGTTAGGGGTGGAAAATTGGGAGGTGGTTAGCAATTCATGTTCTCCTTTGGGCATCTTTGGGGATGATTGGCAGACTATCTCCAAGACCTCATGGTGTCATAAGCCAGTCTGAGTGATTGGGGAGAGGTTGCCTCTGGGTCTTGCCTCACCCAATTGCCTGTTTGGGATTGGACGGCGAGACCCCCCACATGCGTAGCATGGCTTGGATACAGGTGAGGGCATGGTCCCCTGCACCTGGATCATCAAGGAGCTACGCACATAGTTGCCCAGGAATTTTATGACATCATTTCTGCCCCAAAATTCTTAGTTGACCTCTGCAGGTCCCACTTTCATGATTTAATTAAATAAAATTATATTTATTTAATAAAGTGACCCAATTAAAATCCAGCTCTGTGTCCGCGTTTTCACTCCGCTTCCGGCAAAATTGATTCTTGACTCTGATATTTAAGCTCTCAACAGGTTCAGATTTGTTTCACTTTCATGGAGATGCATCTGCTGGGAATTTTGCACAGTAACTTTCATCAGGATGCAGCCTTCTGTATGTAATCAACCCTCCTACCAACTAGTCAATCTGGTCTTGATGCCCCAAACCCTCTGTAAGAACCTAGATTGAAAAAGGCTCCTTTCACAATTAATAAATAAAATTAAAAATCTTTGACAACCTAAAAGCTTAGATGTTTCTGCTGGTTTTATAGGTTGCAAAATATTTATATTAGCTCCTGTTAGAAAACTACCTTTAAATCTAGAAGTCTGCCAGTTGGGCTAAATAACCATAATCTGTCATTATTGAATATGATATAATATTCATATTCAACAGATTCAATAGATATAAATTAATATATTAGTATTTAAAGGTAGTAATGATTTTACATAAGCATCATTTTCTTCCATTAACATGGCCAACCAGAAACTTTTTTTTTTAAAAAAAATTCTTAATAAGAAGAGAAGTGAGAAAGCATGATGCGATGAGCAGGTAGAATCTTCACTGGACTAAGAATGTCCACAAACTATCCAGGTAGGGATACAGGCCTTGGGTGCAGGCAGTCAACTATTGTTCTCTGGATTGTCATTTTATGCCCCTGCAAACTCAGGATAATCTTGTTCAGAGACCCAGACATTGCTGTAACAATGACCCTACAAGATGGGTGATGGATTAAGAGCTTGGGGAATGTTAATGTATGAGCAGAGTAATCCTTGTTTACTAAGGTTGTGCACACACAGAAACGTTTAGATTGAAATTAGTTGTGAATAACTATGGTTTGAAGATGTAAGGTATTATATATTGACCTATACAAAGGAGAGAATACTAGGACTCTGTCCATAATTGTTGGGTTGGCAATATATTGGCTGCAGGTGTTGCAGACTGCCAGAAGAGGGAACTAGAGTTTATAGCTTATTTCTCTGAGTTTCTGTTTCCGCGCATGTTCAGAAGGTGGTTTCAGGCTGAAACACAGCTGAAGAGCTGTTCAGCTGTGCTTTGGATGATGAAATAAGGGTTGGTATTAATACAGGGGTAGACAGGAGGGCTTTTTTCACAGCAGAGGACAAGGACAAAACAAACAACAACAACAAAAAATCACTGAACTTTCAAAAAAGAAAAGATGGCGGTGTGCATGGACCAGCAAATACAGAACTGGATCCATGATGGCAAAATTACACCACCAACAGGTTACTAACAGTTCAAGCTATCTGGTCCGAACTGGAAGGACCTTGCTTTGGTATGAAGGATGATGTGCAGAGGAGGGACCATAAAGATGGAACATATTGTCAGGAAAACAAGACTTGGGGGGGGGTTTCATGTGCAACATTTCCCAGGAAGCAAAACAATTAAACTCAAATGTTTTTATCTTTCTTTTATTTCCCATTAGCGTTAGATATACTTTTATAAAACAAAACAAGTTACTTAGGTAGCTAATAACATTTTTTAAAAAATCTCAAAATAAATCCTCCTGAAAGAGAAACATATCATATCAAAATTAAGCCTTGTTAAGTGCATTCCTCAAAGAAAACTACCAATCAGTTTTAAAATAAGGAAACGAATGTACAGACAAGCGACTTTTCAGCCTGATTTCTCATCTTCTCTGTACATTGGACTATTTTGCCATGTAACAAAATGCTCCTTTTACGAGCTGTAGGTAACGTTGTTTGCATAAATACATGTAATTGTTTTAATGCCTTACAAGCTGCCATCACCTTACTGAAGAGCCTAGACAAATTGGTTTGGCTTATTTCATGCTAAGATCCTTAGCAAAAGCTGGAGATGTGCCAGAAGACTAAGTCACCTAATAGATGCTAATTGTATATTAGGTTACACTGCATGACTCTATTTTGGAATGGCTTGAAATGTTACAGTCTGTTCTGTCTGGGTTCCCCCAGACCTCAACACCAACTGGAAAAAACAGCCAGACACTCTGGTAAAATCCAAAAGTACTTTATAGCTGGAAAAAATAAACACAGAGGAAAACCTGTTCTTCCCAACAGACAGGCTATAATACTGTACAGCAGAGTCCTGATGTCCAGACAATACAGCAAGCTTCTTTCTGGCACACCCACCCCAAGGTTTCAGTAGTCAAAGGCACAAACCAGGATTCCAAGACGCCAAAGTTCACAGCCAGGTCCCAAAACTCTCAAAGATAAAACTCCACAAGCCAGGAAGGGTGGGTCTGCCTTTTAGCCTTTCCAAAGAGCACCACACCCAAACCCAGCTGTTGCCTCTTTAATGCTGAAAGTACTTAGCCAATTGATCCCTTCTCTGAGTAGCTCTTCTCTGTCGCAGATCAATTATGGCCTGTGCATTTTCCTCTAAGGAATCCAGGCTGCTTGCTGGGGAGAGCTCCCTCTGGGGGGACTCTGGCTGTCCTCCCTCTTCTTCAGCCTGGGATTCCTCCTCCTCGTCTGCCTGCACCTCCTGTTCCTCAGCCTCTCCCTCTGAGCTGGAAACCGACAGAAGATCAGCCATTCCCTGAGGGGCCTCAGACGGAACCACAACACAGTCGCTCAAAAGTAACAGGCAAAATATCTTACACTTAGTAAACTTCCTGGACAGAGAAAGTAATATCACTGTGGAAAAATTAAAAGTCTTATAGACAGTCTGAACTGTGAGAATTATTCTTGAATATTTAGCCCAAAGGAAATTAGTCCTTGTTTTGTCGTGTGCAAAGAATAATGCATAATTTGGTCATTACATTTTCATGGCCCTACATGATACCTTCGAGACTGCCTTCTGCTGCATAAAACCCAGCGACCAATTAGGTCCCACAGAGTCGGCCTTCTCCAGGTTCCGTCAACAAAACAATGTCGCTTGGCGGGACCCAGGTGAAGAGCCTTTTCTGTGGCGGCCCTGGCCCTCTGGAATCAGCTTTCCCCCCCCCCGGAGATTAGGACTGCCCCATCCTTCTTGCCTTCCGCAAACTCCTGAAAACCCACCTATGTCACCAGGCATGGGGAAATTGATTGTCCCAGATGTCCCACATTATATATGGTTTGTTGAATTGTACTGTTTATTGGAAGCCGTTCTGAATCCTTGGAGAGGGGCGGCATACAAATCTAATAAATGAATGAATGAATGAATGAAGAATGAATAAATAAATAAATAAATTCTTTTTATATAGCTTTATCAGCATTTTGAAAGATATATAGGCACTTGTTCCATTGAGACAAAATAAGAAACTTTGGATTGCAAGTTTCTTTTTCGAGCAGAACGTTCTGCCCTATTAATGCCGGTGTATAGAAATCTAACCAATGGATCCCAGTGTGAAAACAAATCATGATGGAAATTTTCTACCTCTATTGGTAGAAAATTGTTCCTCTATTGGTAGAAAACTGTTTTAAAAGCTGGGATCCAATAGATCTGAATCTTCAGTATCTTCAGATATACCAAGGAGGCAACAGGGTATAATCAGAGTTCCCATTTGCCTATCATTTTGCTTGCCTATATTAGTTATTATTAATCTGAAAACTATATATGTGCTTTATTGTGGTTCCTTCATGAGCCAACATACAAGGGGTATATCTTCTTTGACTCTCTTCCTGGTAAAATTAATTTGGGAGAAGCTACACTTTGCCTATCCCTTTAATATATTTTCTGTAAACTAATCTATGATTACAAAACCTGCTTCATTGTTCTGTATGGATTTAGACTCCGAAGAATGCTCTCAGATTCTTTCAATCTCCGACAATGATTGGACTCTTAAAGCAGAAGCATTCTTCTTAGTATCCCTCCAGATGTTGCTTAAATTCAGCCCCCAGCAGCCCCAGAGCGAATGTATACTTCTGTACGAAAAGCATTTGTTCTGCTATGAAATTAAGGATCTTTTCTCAAGAGGAAATGTTTGTCAAGTAGATGCAGGTGAACTGGCACCGAGAAAGCAAAATCAAATCAGCAATATCTGTGTGCTTCTGTGTGTATGTGTGACATACATCAAAAAGATGGATCATAGGTTTGTGAGGGAAGCTCCTCACCTTTATAATGTGTATATCAGCACATATACAAAAGGTTCAAGACTTCAATCACAATGTTGTAAGCACCATAGTGCCTGTTTTTATTTCCCTTGCCCAGACATCTCCAAACTTGGCAACTTTAAGTCTTGCAAACTTCAATTCCCATGCTGGCTGGCTGGCTGGGAGTTGAAATCCACAAGTCTTAAAGTTGCTAAGTTTGGAGACCCCTGCTCCAGCTGATGCCAATATTCTAAATACTTGCCTACATCCCCATGGCTATTTTTAATTATTATTAGGTGCTTTGGACACCTTTATAATGAAGAGATAAAGTATAATCTCTTCTTGTTCTTCAGATTTAAATCAAGTGGGAGAGATCTGCATGCTATGCTATTCAACTGATATGGTGATATACTATTCAACTGAGCTGCCGTAAGAAAAAAGTCCTTGCTCCAGGAAAGGATAGTGAACTTTCTTTCTTGTTCATTTTTTTTAAAGAAGTCAGAACATATTTTGATCTTAAACAAATTAGTTAAAAAATAACATGTTTTTCTTCCAGACAGCAGCTGGTGCCTTCCCTTCTTTCCTTGTGGAATTAATAGTATTTTTAGTAACTTCAGGTGATGAGAGCTGATGTGATATAAAGTGATAGAGTAAAGATCAGATCATGACTCCAAGTCCAGGTAGGCATGGATGATGACTTTATGGCTGAATTTAAACTAGTCATCCTCTCCCACAGTTGTGGTGACTATAAGGAGGGAATACAGAGTCACTTTGACTTGTTGGGAGGGAAAGTCAGGGATGTGGTATATACATGTAGAAATAAATGCATGAATAAAATCATTTTAGTTCAAAGAAAGTAATATCTCCCTGAGGACCTACTCTCAATGCTATCTTTTGGCTTACTAATTAACAAAGCAAAATGATGGGGGCTTTACTACAGGAAGGTGTTTGTAAGCAAAGATTGCTGGTAATGGATGCCAATATTATATAATCCCAAGATGTATATAATCCCATATGTAATGAATTAAATATGGGGGGAAATTTTTGTGAAACTATAAAAGAGATTTATAAAGGAAATGAAGCATATATAAGAGTGAATGGACAAAGAACGCAGAGTATTAAAATATTAAACGGCACCAAGCAGGGATGCCCTTTGTCTCCAAAATTATTCGTAATAGCAATAGAGATCTTAGCTAATAAGATAAGACAAGATAACACTTGGGCAGGATATAGAATAGGGGAATTAGAAATGAAAATAAATTTATTTGCAGATGATGCAATTATATTGACCCAGACCCCGATGGAGATGATTAAAGGTATAATAAATATTTACAAGAGTTTAAGCAGGAATCGGGACTGTCGGTTAATATGGACAAATCAGAGATTATGTGTTTAAATATAGATCCGAGAGAACAGATAGAAATTAGGAAAGAATCAGGGTTGAAATTAGGACTTAAAAAAAATAAAATATTTGGGAATTTGGTTATTGAAAAACCCAGTGAAAATTGAAGAGATTAATTATAGATTAATATGGAGGAAAATGTTGAAACAGATGAGGAGCTGGAAAGATAAAAAGCTAAGGAGACTCTCTAAAATAAGAGCTTTAAAAATAATGATAGCTCCCAAGATGATGTACCTATTTCAGGTGCTGGGGGGGGGGGGGGCTATCGGTATGTAAGGTTAAAGAGTGGGACAAAAAACTAAATTATTGGATTGAAAAAGACAAGAGACCAAGAACAAGAAAAAAGTGGTTAATTGTGAATGAAAAAGAGGGGGGATGGGGAGTTCCATGTTTGGAGCTGTATAGGGAAGCTTTTCAAATGGAAAGGTTAATGGAGTTGCAATTAGGTGATAAATAAATGGGCGAAATTGGAAAAACAGATAAACGGGATGAACAATAGAGAATTAATTTTTAGGAAGTGGAATAGGAGTGATATAGGTAAATTAATAGGCCCAATGAAAGGGACTATGGAAATTTGGAAAAAATGGCAAGGGAAAATAGGATTATATAAATCTAAACTGTCATCGCTTTATGTAATAAATAGAGAAAACGAAATTAACTTAAATAGGGTTATAGGAGAGTTGAAGGGAAGAGGGATAACTAAGATAGAACAGTTATACGAGAAGGATGGCAGGCCAAGTAGAAATCGTATAGAATGGTGGTTAGGTAAGGGAAGGTGGCTACAAATAAATGCAATATGTAAATATCTAAATGAAAGGGAGAATAAAGAAGTATTATGGTGGGAGGAGACAGGGTTAGAGAAAATAATAAGAGAAAAAAGTGGGGATAAAGGCGCAAGCAACTAATATATACAAACTGCTAGTGCAGTCAGATGGGGACACGATTGATGGATTGACTAAATGGTGGCAAAATGAGATATTAGTAGAGGTACAAGAAATGGAAAATATAGTAGAAGATATAAGGAAAATTAAAAATACAAGAATTAGGGAAATGAGAAGGAAAATATTACATAAGTGGTATTTCACTCCCGTTCAATTTGCATATTTTCAGCAGAATGTCAGGGGGAATTGTTGGCATGGTTGTCAAGATAAAGTAGTGTTTATGCATATGTTTTGGGAATGCCCGATAGTGCAGGAATTTTGGCAAAAAGTGAAAGAGGATATCAATAGAATGTTAAATATACAATGGACAATCACTAAGGAAATGGCAGTACTAGTAAAAAGTAATGCGATGGGAGAATTTAGAGAAATAAAAAAAGCAGCAATAGAAAGCGCTCAGGCAGTAATAGTTTTGGGTTGGAAGGATGCGACAAAATTGACAATGCAAAATTGGTATAGGTACATGGTGGACCATATTCAATTTGAAATTATGGAAAAAAGGATAAATTTGGATAATGAAACTGAGTTGGGACAGCTGATGGGACGGTGGGACAAGGTAAGACGATATATGACGAGCAGAATCCGAGACCAAGCTACAAGAAATAAACTGGAATCACTCTATAATATGTAAACAGATATATTGCTCTTGGGTTAAGTGGATTATACAAGAAATACCCCCAATTTGGTGGTGGGGAATGTGTGTATGTCGGGGTGGTGGGCACAATTCACAATTCACTACGCACTGTTTTATGTTGTGTGATTTTAAATTGTTAAAAATCAATAAAAATATATTTATTTACAGATTTAAATCAAGTGGGAGAGATCTGCATGCTATGCTATTCAACTGATATGCTGATATACTATTCAACTGAGCTGCTGTAAGAAAAAGTCCTTGCTCCAGGAAAGGATAGTGAACTTTCTTTCTTGTTCATTTTTTTTAAAGAAGTCAGAACATATTTTGATCTTAAACAAATTAGTTAAAAAATAACATGTTTTTCTTCCAGACAGCAGCTGGTGCCTTCCCTGCTTTCCTTGTGGAATTAATAGTATTTTTAGTAACTTCAGGTGATGAGAGCTGATGTGATATAAAGTGATAGAGTAAAGATCAGATCATGACTCCAAGTCAAGGTAGGCATGGAAGATGACTTTATGGCTGAATTTAAACTAGTCATCCTCTCCCACAGTTGTGGTGACTATAAGGAGGGAATACAGAGTCACTTTGACTTGTTGGGGGGGGGTGTCAGGGATGTGGTATATACATGTAGAAATAAATGCATGAATAAAATCATTTTAGTTCAAAGAAAGTAATATCTCCCAGAAGACCTACTCTCAATGCTATCTTTTGGCTTACTAATTAACAAAGCAAAATGATGGGGGCTTTACTACAGGAAGGTGTTTCTAAGCAAAGATTGCTGGTAATGGATGCCAATATTATATAATCCCAAGAGCATCACCTGAAATCATGTATCTACACTGATTAGTAGTAATATAGGAAGATGATGGAAGTAGAAAATCAACAAATAGTCAATAGCTGCTTCACTGACTATAGAAAGGTATTTCATTTTGTTGATCATTGGAATGTGCCTTAAAGTTGGAATACCAGAACATATAATTTTTTCTCATATAAAACCTATGAATGGATTAGGAAGCCAAAGAACATGGTGAAACACCAAAGGAGGGAGATAAGGCTGCATACTGTTTCTTTACGTATTCATCCTATTGTATATGCTGAATATACAGTATATTGGATAGCTGGATTAGAAGATGATGAATTTGGTTTTAAAATCAGGAGAAGAAAGATCAATAACCTGTTCTATGCTGGTGACATTATGTGATAGCTGAAATTGCAAATGAGTAATGGAAGTCAAAGAGCATAGTAAAATGGGACAAAGATTAAATATAAAAGTAATGACAACAGGTACAGCAACACAGCCTTAGCAAAGATATGAAATGATGGATAGCTTCTGGCTTTGAGAACTGACTAACAATAAAGAAACTAGCAGTCCAAAAAAAAAATCCATTGCATGCCATAGCAATGAAATCCTTAGAAAAAGATATGATCAAATATAAATTGCTACCGTGTTTCCCCGAAAGTAAGACAGTGTCTTACTTTCTTTTTATCCCCAAAAGCCTCACTATGTCTTACTTTCGGGGTATGTCTTATATTGGAAAAAAATTGTCGAATTTTTTGTTTTAACCATAAAATTAACATTTAGACGCGGTGACGTATGGAGGGGGGCGGCGCGGAAGTGGGCAGGAGGCGGCGCTCATTAAGATCAGAGGGAGGCTGCAATACCCCCGTGTTTCCCCGAAAGTAAGACATATGTCTTACTTTCGGGGTACGGCTTATATTAGCCGACCCCCCTGAAACCCCCAATACGTCTTACAATCGGGGGTGTCTTACTATCGGGGAAACAGGGTACCTACAAAGGTCTGAAATGTTTAAGCCATGGTAAGCCTTATGACACTCTATAGAAGTGAATGTTAGACTTTGAAGAAACAGGATAGAAAGAATAGCTACACTTTTGAACTTTGTTGTTGGGGAAAATTCCTGAGACTACTGTGAAAGGAAAAACAAACAAACAAACTACCCAATGGATCAACAACAAAATCCCGTTTCTCATCACAAATGACCAGGCTCCATTATTCTACTTGGGACACATTATGTGAAGACTCAGCTCTCTAAAAAAGGCCCTAATGCTGGAAAAGGTGAAAGGAAGAGAAGATACCAGTACTAAGGTGGATAGATTCAATTATTGTGGTGGGTGGTGCAATGTTGGAAGACCTGAAAGACAAGGCTGGAGCCAGATAGTTTTGGTGAGAAAAAAAAAAGTGGCTACTAAGAGAGAACACCAACTTGATGGCACATAACCAGTCACTCTTTCTGTTTTCTATCTGCTTTTGGCCCTTAAACTTTCACGTGTATTAGAAGCAATGCTGAGATATAGGAAAATGTTTTAAACTGAATCAATACTGATCCACCTGGCTCAGTATTCTTATCATATTCATCTGAGTTGGATCTTTAGCTGAGGGAGAGAAAGAGGAATGTAGATCAAAGGATGCACGGGGCTGACCTTGAAATACATGTCAAGGATGGGTGTTTCCAGCATTAAAAACTGTATCAGAGAACATTAAAATGGTAGAATAACTTCTTTGAAAAGCTAACCATGGGCAGTGTTCCCTCTAATTTTTTGGGGGGGTGGGCGGAAAAGTATAGTGTCTGAGCGGCAGTCCCTTCGCGACTGGGTGGCACAAAAATAATAAATAAATAAATAAATAAATAAACAAACAAACAAACAAACAAATAAATAAATAAATAGATAGATAAATAAATAAATAAATAAATAAATAAACTGTGTGTCTATAACAGTGAGCTCATAATAGGGCAACTCCATCAATATCAAAATGCCACTTAAATAGTTGAGCTACTTTCAAACTAGATTTTGATTTTCTTTCTCTCTTCCTTACTCCCATTCTTTTTCTTTTTCTTTTCCTTCCTCTCTTTTTTCTATCTGTTTCTCTCTCTTCCTCTCTTCCTCTCTTTCTCCTTCCCTCTCACTCTTTCCCTCTCGGCTTCTGGGCAGGTTTGGAAAACTCTGAGTTGATGATGATTTTTAAGTGAGCGATTGCTCACTGCTCAGCTTAGAGGGAACTATGACCATGGGTGTGTGTTTGGATCTTGATTTAGACAACAAATCTCACCATTGCCTGAATCAGGTGTATGATATTAGTTGACAATATTAAAACTTATGTGATTCAAAGAGAAGGTTACTCTAAATCAGAGATGGCCTACTGCCCTGACGAGGGGGGACACACAGTGGGGTAGCTGTTGTATCTGCTCAGTTACAGCCGCAGATTAGAGCCGGGCGATAGGCGTCCCTATCCAGGGTGCTGATTGGCCGCCAGCCCCAGTTACAATGTAAGCGGGAAGTTTCTCTCTGCGGGATTGGGTGCTGCCTCAGGCAGCTTGTTGTATATAAACCTGTGTGTGTATTATTTGCTTAAGTCTGTACCTGCCAGGCCTGGCATGAGTTCTGTAATAAACTTCTGAGTTAACTGTGGCCTCCATTACATTGGCGACGAGGTAGCGAGCCTATGCTGAAGATTGACAGTGGAGACAGTAAGTCAGGATGTCTGTGCATTTAACATTCCCCCCCTTTGATCCTCAAGGGGAGACGTGGGACTCCTATGTCGCCCATTTTGATTGTTTCCTGATCTCAAATGGATACCAGGACATTTCTGGGGATAGAAAGAGGTCCTATTTTTTGGGGTTTTGTGGACCCGATATGTTTGAAACAGCTCGTGCCCTGTTTGCCCCAGTTTCCATCCATGATGTGGCTTGGGATGATTTCTTGAAAACGTTACAAGATCATTATGCCCCTGCCCCTTCGAGGTGTGCTCGTCGCTACACTTTTTATCAGCGAAATCAAGCCGAAGGGGAGTCTATTAATGACTTTCTGGCTGCTCTCCGTAGAGCGGCGTTATATTGTGAGTTTGGGGACCTTAATGACTACCTTTTGGATAGACTAGTTTTCGGAGTCAGAGACGGTCGCCTCAAGCGGCGTCTCCTGGCGATCCGGGATTTAACCTTCCAAGCTGCAGTGGCGGAGGCTCGTACTTTCGAGTTATCTACACAATCTTTGGCTTCTATGGACAGCTCAGTTAATGCCACGCAAAAGACAACCCCTGTCCCGGATAAACCCAAGCTGGCCCCGGAGGAGGTGGGCGATTTAGGGGGCGAAGAAGATGAAGAGGTCTGCAGATTGGCTACTAATCGGGCTAGGGAAGCACCGACGGGACGTCCTCGTCCTCCCTTGTCGCCGTGCCGTGGCTGTGGGGGGGGTCATTATCGTTCAAATTGCCCGTCCTGAGATGTGGCATGTTGGCGGTGTGGTGCCAAAGGTCACATTGCCAGAGTTTGCCGGTCTCGTAGATCCCCTGCTGCCCCGTTCCGAGAGCAGCGTGAGTTTTCTGGCTTCAGTTCTCGGGGTCAAAGACGGTTTTCCCCCCCCAGAAGAGATGACTGCAACGCGGTGTACAGCTGCCCTCGTCCGGTTCCGTCTTATGTCAGGAGGACCGCCGGCTCGGCTGAGAAAATTTCTGTGGTGGTTCAATTGGGGGGTTCTCGTTGTAACATGCAAGTAGACACCGGATCTGCTCATTCATTAATTTCATGGGCCACCCTCAAGCGCTGTTTCCCTGCCTGGAGGAAGAGTCGTCTGCTGCCCTGCGCTTTGAGCCTGAGGGATTACCAAGGAGCTGCAATTCCTATCATTGGAGAAGGTCGTTTTGCGGTCCGCTTCAAGACTTTCGCTGGTAGACTGCCTCTCGTAGTGGTGGATGGACCCTTTGCCAGCCTGCTTGGACTGGACTGGTTCTCTTCTCTGGGACTCTCCGTTGAGGGGGTTAATGCTATCGTGGGGGAGTCGGGATTTGAACAGCTGGCACGGGAGTTCCCTGCCGTTTTTGACAGCAATTTGGGTCGGTATACTGGCACCCCCATCTCGTTCAATTTAGATCCTAAGGTTCCAGCAGTTCGTTTAAAGGCCCGTCGTGTCCCTATTCCCCTCCGTCCTAAGGTAGATGCAGAGTTGGACAGATTAATTGCCCAGGGGGTTTTAGAGCCGGTAGATCAGGCTGCTTGGGAGACCCCTGTGGTGATTGCTTTCAAGGGGGATGGGGGAATCAGATTGTGTGGGGATTATAAGTGCTCTGTGAATCGTGCATTGGCCCACCATTCATACCCCTTGCCAGTGGTGCAACAGCTGCTACATACTCTGGGGGAGGGTCGGGTGTTTGCCAAGCTCGATTTGTCCCAAGCGTACCAGCAGCTCCCCGTAGACCCCCTGACAGCCGAGGCCCAGGCGATCATCACCCATAGGGGGGTATTTAAGTGCCACAGACTGCAATTCGGGGTTTCCATCGCCCCCGGCATCTTTCAAGGTTTGATGGAGCGCCTGTTATATGGACTGGAAGGAACTGTGCCGTATTTCGACGATGTTCTAGTGTCGGGGAGTTCCACAGACGAACTAATGATTCGAGTAAGGAGAGTTTTGGCTAAATTTAAGGAAGCGGGGCTTAAATTGAAGGCTAAGAAATGCGTGTTTGGGGTGCCCAGAGTCGAGTTCCTAGGTTTCACGGTGGATGGGCAGGGAATACACCCCACTCCTGAAAAGATTCGTGCCATCAGGGATGCCCCCAGGCCACAATCCAAGGGAGAGCTCCAGGCGTTCCTGGGTTTACTTAATTTTTATGCGGTCTTCATCCCGCATAAAGCATCAGTGGCTGAGCCTCTGCACAGACTTCTGGACAAACAGTCCCCTTGGCATTGGGGAAAAAGGGAGGAAGCCGCGTTCTTGGGGGTTAAAGAGTTACTCACTTCTAATAATATCCTGGCTCAATACTCACCTGGACTGCCCCTGGTACTCACCTGCGACGCTTCTCAGTATGGGGTGGGCGCAGTCTTAAGCCACAGACTGCCCAATGGTACAGAAGCTCCCCTGGCTTTCTTCTCCCGCACGCTGGCTAAAGCGGAACGTAATTACGGCCACATCGACAAGGAGGCGCTGGCTCTGATTGCTGGAGTCCGAAGATTCCACGAGTACCTGTATGGCCGTCACTTCGAGCTGGTGACTGACCACCAGCCATTATTAGGATTATTGTCTGGGTCCCGTCAAAGCCCTGTAGTTATCTCCCCCAGGATGTCACGATGGATAGTTTTTCTTGCTAACTATAGTTACACTTTATCATACAAACCTGGGCGCCATATATCTCATGCAGATGCCCTTAGCAGATGCCCCCTGGCCGAAGTTTTAGTGGACCCCGCACCTGCATGTTCTGTCTTTGCGCTGTCAGATGGGGGTCATATTTTATCTGCAGCCGAGGTAGCCTGGGAAACTGGGCGGGATTTCACCTTGTCCCAAGTGAGGCAATGGGTGTTAAGGGGGTGGCCTGTCTCAGCCCCTGCCGAGGAGTACGTGCCTTTCTTCAGGTGTCGAACCGAGTTCTCCGTGGAAAGGGGAATTCTGCTGAGAGGGTGCAGGGTGGTAATTCCGAGTAGGCAGCGCAGCCAGGTGTTAGCCCTCTTGCATGATGGCCATCCAGGCATTGTGCGCATGAAAAGCCTGGCAAGGGATTACGTGTGGTGGCCGGGGCTGGATAAGGGGGTAGAACAAAGAGTGGCAGATTGTAGGACATGCCAAGAGCACCGGCCTTTCCCTCCCCGAGGAGAGCCATTGGCCTGGGAGCCGCCTGCGGGCCCCTGGGCTCGGATACATATTGATTTGGCCGGCCCCTTCATGGGGCAGTCTTTCTTGGTAATAGTGGACGCTCACTCTAAGTGGGTGGAGGTGGTGCACCTTAAATCCACACAGTCACAAACGATTATAGAGGCTCTGATGACAGTATTTGCCACACAGGGGTTCCCAGACCTCCTGGTTTCGGACAACGGCCCGCAATTCACATCTGTACTGTTCGAGTCGTTCTTGGCATCGGTGGGCATCCGCCATGCGCTGACCTCGCCTTGGCACCCGGCCAGTAATGGGCAGGCGGAACGGGCAGTGAGGTCAGTCAAGGAGTCTTTAAAGAAGATGACTGGGGGTTCATGGCAGAAAAGGTTGGCAGATTTGTTATTAGCACAGCACACGACACCCTGTGTGGCCACTGGCAAGACCCCTGCTGAACTATTAATGGGTCGCAAACTTCGAATAGTCTTAGATAGACTTCATCCGTGGTATTCACAGTCGGTGCCCTGGCCAGAAACCCCGGCCAGAAAGGTGAGAGTAGGTGACCGGGTGTTTGCGCGCTCATATTCTGGGGAGCAGAATTGGGCTGAAGGAGAAATAAGCAGGGAGTTGGGTCCCAGGTCGTTTGAGGTCATGTTACGGGATGGCCGAGTGTGGAGGAGACATTTGGACCAAATTCGGTCAGACAAGGGAATGGCTACTGGCGAGGAAAGAGGTCAAGGCCACCCCGGAATCGTTATGGAGGAAACCCTAAACCGGGGCGGAAGTAATGGGGAAACTGACAGCTCGGCAGAAGCCTCGCCGTTTGGAAGCGAGGGAAGCAGAGAGGCGAGTCTGGAGACCGGGGAGGAACAAGTAATAGAGCCACGGAGATCGGGACGTCTTTGTAAGAGGCCGGAATATTTGAAAGATTATGTATGTGCTAACGAAAGGGATAGGAGTGTTGTATCTGCTCAGTTACAGCCGCAGATTAGAGCCGGGCGATAGGCGTCCCTATCCAGGGTGCTGATTGGCCGCCAGCCCCAGTTACAATGTAAGCGGGAAGTTTCTCTCTGCGGGATTGGGTGCTGCCTCAGGCAGCTTGTTGTATATAAACCTGTGTGTGTATTATTTGCTTAAGTCTGTACCTGCCAGGCCTGGCATGAGTTCTGTAATAAACTTCTGAGTTAACTGTGGCCTCCATTACAGTAGCAAAAATGGAGCTCCACCCCAGACATCCAATTTGTACTGAAAGATGTTGAAAGAAAATGCAGGGCGTCCTGCATAAGCCATGCCCACAGTGTGGTAGTAAAAATTTTGGTAGCCCTTCACTGCTCTAAATATACCATGTAGGCCTTTGGTAAGACTGACCTTGTCAGTCTGATTATTCGTAAGAACATGCTTAATATTAAGAAAAGCGAATTAGATAAGGCTGAAGTACGATCTGAAAAAAATGGAAGCATATTTTTCTACAAAGCCTTATTCTTTACCCCATCGGTTTCTGCAGTCCTTGACATTAGACAGACTTCAACAATGAGCAACTTCTCACACAATGGAAGAATTATTGTTGTCAAGGTGGAGAGGCAACATAATGAAGTGCCTTTTTGTTTTTCTTACTTCATGTATGCAGCCTTCTCCATCGCTTGCAAAACCTGGAAGAAGCTTTTATGCAGGCACAGTGCCTATGCAGAAGTTCTTCTGGGTATTGCAACATCAGAGGAAAGTGTGAAGTGCCAAAGGAGATAAATGAAGCTGAGCAAAGCAAAGCAATCTTGAAACTCCTAAAAACAAGCGAATTGTGGTGCTTGATGAAGCAAAGTTTGCTTTGCTTAAAGTTTGGTTGAAATAAATTTCTCCCCTTGAAGATTTGTAGAGATGAAACATTTATGTTAATGTTATGTTTAATATTTATTATATTTATTTTTGATATTATTTATTTTTAAGCATTTATTAAGTGCAAAGAAGAGCAACAAATGTGATTAGGGGTTTGGAAATTAAAACTATGCAGAATGGTTGAAGAAATTAGGTAAGGCTAATCTAATGAATAGAAGGGCTAGGAGCAGGGGTGGGCGGTTGCCCGGATGGGGGGGGGGAAACGCAGTGGGGTAGCAAAAATGGAGCTCCACTCCAGAGTATCCAATTTGCACTGAAAGATGTTGAAAGAAAATCAGGGTGTCCAGCATAAGCTACGCCTACAGTGTGGTAGTAAAAATTTTGGGAGCCCTTCACTGGCTAGGAGTCACATGTTAGCAGTGTTCCAATATTTGGGGGGCTGCCACAAAGAAGAGGGAGTTAACCTATTTTCCAAAGTACCCAGAGGCAGGACAAGAAACAGATGGAAACTAATCAAGGAGATAAGCAACCTGGAATTAAGGAGAAACTTCCTGATAGTGAGAACAATCAACTAATAGAACGGCTTGTCTTCAGACGTTGTTCCATCACTGGAGGATTTAAATAAGAGACTGGACAGACATCTGTCTGAAATGGTATAGTCTCCTGCTTGAGAGAGGAGGATTGGACTAGAAAATCTCGAAGGTCCTTTCCAACTCTGATATTTTATTCTATTCTGTGATCATATTTAATAACTGACATCTTATTTCACCCGCTCCTGAGCTGAAATACTATCCAAATTGTGTTGATATTGATGTTTGAAAATACTACCACTTTGTTTTGAAAGGATCCCATAAGTGCCTGCTTTGCTAAATCATGAACACGTGTCATTATTATCTTATGAACAAAGGACAGAAAGCCTGTGGTTTTGTTCTTATTTTAAAGGCAGGGAAAGATCAATACAACACCATCCCCATCTAGATGGAAATAATTGATCAAAGTCATAAGCAATCCCCTGGGCTTATTGATGTATCCAGCTGAGCTAATGGCATTTAGCTAAACATAAGGCCAAAAAGAAAAGTTTGAAATAGGCTGATGGCCTCTCAAAAGGTGAGTCTTTTGAAGACTAAGAAGATTGCTCCTGAAATAATTCAGGCTGAAGGATAATGGGATCTTATTGGTATCTAAAGAAAAGTTTTAGTTATAGAAAAGTCTGAGAAATTTTCTTCCACTGCCTGTTTATGCCTAGTTTAGCTGCTTCCTTTCAAGAATGAAAGTTCATCACACCTCTTGCCTTCATCATACAAGTAGTGCAATTCAGATATATATGGGAATTCTCAACCATCCAGGTCATGATTGATCCCAAAGATGCTTTTCCAAAAGGCAAATGGACTCTCTTGGGTTTTTTTTTCCTTTGGACATATTTTGTTTCTCATCCAAGAAGCTTCTTCAATTCCTTGGATGAGACGCAAAATGTTTTCAAAGATGTAAAAAAGATTAAAGTCCAGTTGCCATTGGAAAAAGTAACTTTGGGTGCCATTCAGATCCTATTTCATAGTCTTCTGACATTAGAGGAAGTTGAAAAACAGCAAGGCTTCCTTTGTCTATCCACTTGCCCCCCCCCTCCTTTAACTGTATCAGTTTGCTAAAGCAAAGGCCAAACCAAATTGCATGCAATTTTTCTTTGAAACCCCTCTGGGAAGTTTTGCAGTGGAAAGAAGAGATAAAAACACTTTAAATAAAATCTGCATCCAGTTTTGGCATGCTGCAGAAACACCACCTGGGTGTCCAGCAATTTTTCCTTGGCTGCCACCACCGTGCCCAATTTCATTTTCCCCCAAATTCTCTTAATTAAAAAAAGAAAACAGCCATAATCTGAATTTCTAATAATGCTACTTACACCCCAGAGGCATTTTCTGAAAATCAAACAGTTCATCAAATGGGAACTGTATTTGGGCAACGGCTAACAGATTGGGTTTGTGGGAATAAAGGCAAATTAAGTAAAAATTGCAGAGAGCTGCTAGGATGTTAGGGAATTGCTATGGAACAACTTCACCTTTTGGCCAACACTCTCTCCTCCTTCACAACCTAAGAGCCCACAACCTGCATTCAAAATTCCACATCTGTCACTGGTCCAATAATTTTTTCCACTTCTGCAGGATCTACAAAGGGAAAAACTGCTTTGTTGCTGACTTACAAATTGAATGCCCTCATTAAGTTAATTCTTTGGGGTGCTGAATATGTCACATTCAAGTGGGATTCACCTTGTCTAGGAGAATAAAAGGCTGAGAAACAAAAAGGGGAGGGGGAGGATTATTTTGTGCTCTTAGCAATTCCATACATTTGTGATATTGTTGCCATGTCTCTAATTGTAAAAGAAATCTATGCTGAAGGTCCTGCATTTTGTCTTTACAAATGTTCTCTTCTTCACTCATAAAATAATCAGACATGGGAAGAAACATGGAATGCCCCATCCTTTTGAGATGGTTATACCTAGGAACATTATGCCTAGGAATAAGGTTATACTTGGCAAATTCTCCTTAACTTTGACATTTTTTCCCTTAAAGAAATATTACTTTATCCATGGATCAGTAGCTGGAAGCCTTTGGAGCCTGGGGAGTGTTCTGGTTTCTGGTAGAACTTTAGTTATTAAAAAATAACACTGAATGCACTATTTCATAAACAAAGAAACTCCATTTTTATTCTCTTCACTTCCGTATTCAAAATGCAATACAGACTGGCACATTCCTTTCTCCCATTATCTCTCTTAATTACATTCCACATGCATTCCTTCAAGCCTCCTCCGTCTTCCAAGATTTATGTACTTACAGCATGATTCAAAAACAGTAGGAATGACTGCAAAATAACACAGAATAAACTTACTCGCTCCGGAGCCAAACTGAAACAAGTTTCATTGTAGAACTACAACATTGAAACTCTGCCCTTCTTCCCCACTGGCCCCCTGACGTGCCAAATACATCACTCCAGTATTTAACCCATTCCTCCCCTTAATATCTTTTTCCTAGCACCTGTTCCTTGCATTTTTGGACCCTTCTGAATTGAGGATTAACTCAGCGAATGTCTGTCTTTTCCTCACTAGATTCTGGACTCATAGCAACATCCTGTGGCTGGCCTCCCACCTGTTCTAATACCTGTAAACCAGGGCCTACCACTAATTCATAAACACTATCTGTATCAGAGTCCTCAAGCTCTTCATCATCCTCCAACTGACAAGAAATATGTACAACAGGGAGGGCAAAATGCAAGCCTACTGGGCCCACCAAAACTTGGGAAAATTCTCCATTTCTGGCCGTTAGAGGGCCTTCAGGGGATGGGGAAAGCTGTTTTTGCCCTCCCAGGCATTGAACTATGAGTCTGAGCACTCATGCATGCGCAATAACGCACCCGCATGCTCTTTTGGCACCTAAGGAAAAAAAGCTTCACCATCACCGTCTTACAGCCTCTTTATTGTCATTGTAGGGTCTATATTAAGGTAACCAGACATTCCCCTTTCTGCGGGACAGTCACACTTTTTCACAATTTGTCCCGTGTCCTGAGGCATTTTTAAAAAGTCCTGATTTTTTTAAACAAGCCACTGGGAAGCCACGAAGAAGGCAGCTCAGCTTCCGGTCTTGCAACTTTTTGCTCTTTGCCCCCTCAGCCTCCCGCAGCCATCGAGTAACACATCCAGTGCCCCTTCTCGCCTCCCGCCTTTTTATTTTTCTTTCTTTCTTTTTATTTGCTCGCTTCCCCCCTCTTCCTCTTCCATTCTTGCTCACTTTTTGCCCCTGGCTCCACACCTTTCTGTGAACACCACTGTGGGGCTGAGCCACCCAGGCAGGAGGGCTCGCTGGCCGCAAGAGAAATGGGGGGGAAGGAAAGGGAAGAGCAGCCAAGGCATTTGCCCCCCCCTCCGACAGCCCATTCGCTATGCTTGGAGGCGAGCAGGCAGAGTGGCATTTGCGCCAGGCGGAAAAACAGCATCTGGCCCTGTGAAGACAGGTGGCTCCCTTCCGGCCTGGCATTCACCCTGGTGCCGCCAATTGAGTGACTGAGCGCAATCTGCTTTTGCCCCTGGGTCAGCGTTACCTTGGAAGCAGGTGAGAGAGGCAGCGCAGGAGCCCATCACTGATGGAGAGAAAGAGAGAAGAAAAGAAGAGAGAAAAAGAAAGACAGCAAGAGAGAGAGAGAGAGAAAGAAAGCAAGAGAGAGAGAGAAAGAGTAAGAAAGAGAGAGAGAGCAAGAGAGGGGAGAGAGAAAGAGAGAGAGAAAGAGAGAGAAAGAGAGAGAGAGAGAAATTGAGATAGCAAGAGAGAGAGAGATGGCAAGAGAGAGAGAGAAAGCAAGCAAGAGAGAGAGAAAAAGAGAGAGAAAGAGGGAGAGGGAAAGAAAGAGAAAGGGAGGAAAGAAGAGAGAGAGAAAAAGGGAGAGGAAGAAAGAGAGAGATATTTTTTTTTTGGCTAAACTCCCCCCCCCCCGCCCGCCCAATGGTGTCCCTCTTTCCCAGTTTTAAAATCTGGTCACTTTAATCTATACAGATGTGCACATGCAAACAATCCACCTTGAGTCATTGGAAGAAGGGCAGGATATCATTTAGTGAAACAAACAATAACCAAAAACATAAATAAAGCCAGAATGACATAGCTGACTCACTTCCAAATGGGCAACTTTATGTCATATTAAATGATGCAGGCAAAATGATGCTGCCAGAATGATAAATGAAGATGTGATTTTTAAAAAGGGATTTATTAAAGTACTCATATAGAGAGGTTGCCAGGTTAACATTCTTTGGCCACGCAAATGGTTGTCATGTGTCATCAGAGAATTTCAATGCTCTAAAATGTTTCTGTTTCAATGTTTTAGCAAAACGAATACTGCAATTATAAAAGGTAAAATGTTACACATGCTTTCCACCCATGCCCCGCAGAGGTAAAGTGAGATTCTACTTAATACAGGAACTTGCCAAAGTAGATCCTTGCCAAAGCTCCTTGCCATTCTAAGTACACCTAGAGGAAAACAAAATCAGTAAATACAATCCACAGTGAACACGCATAGGATAATTTAAATGGTCCAACTATGTAATTTTCAGTGTATTTGATTATTTCATTACTTATACTGGGGTGATACTATGCATGGGATATAAAGTTAGTCAACCATTTATGGATTGTTAGTCAAAACCTCACATTTCTACTAAGCTCTAAGAGATATCCGCTTCCCAGTCCTTCTGTCCCTTTGCCTCTAACCAGAGCGATCAAAGACAGCATCTGGTGGCACTGATTCCTTTTAAAGTCCTACCAAATATGGCTTAGGTAAGTTTGATGGGATATTTGACCCTTAGGATATAAAATATGCTCACTGTTTCTTGCAAACGCTTATATTTAATCCATCTGTTCACAAATGTTTCATATTTAAGAGTTTAGTTGCTGGCAGCTGATCAAAAAACTTCCATAAAAGAGAGACGTACACATATCTTCCATTGAGAACTCTGCAAAAGAGGTCATCTTAAACCAAGAAGAAGCAAAAGAGTAGCACAAAAAAGACTATTTTATTTTTTAAAAAAAACAATTTCATCAGGCATGTATTCGATAATAGCTATAAAACATAATTATCAATACATGAAATGGATACAAATAAAAGGGAACATTAGGACAGGGATGGTAGGATGCTGGTGTGTTAAAGATTTCTTAGGAATGGGGTGAAGTCGACAGTAGACAGTCTAAGGTTAAAGTTTTGGGGGGGTTGGGGAAGAAACCACAGAGTGAGGTAGTTCATTCCAAGCAATGACAACTTTGTTACTGAAGTTGTATTTTCTGCAATCCAGTTTGGAGCGGTTTGCCATAAGTTTGTATCTATTGTGTACTTGTGTATTCTTGTGGTTGAAACTGAAATATTAATTAACAGTTTGACATTGTAGTGGATAATTTTATATACTACAGTTAGGTCAGATTGAAGATGGTGAAGTTCTAAATTGTCTGGGCCCAAAATTTCAAGTCTGGTGGGATAAGGCATTCTGTTGTGAGCAGAGGAATGGAGGATTCTGGACTTGTTCAATTGTATTAATGTCTGAAATGCAGTGTGGGTTCTAGACAGATGAGCTGTATTCAAGAATTGGTCTAGCAAAAGTTTTGTATGCCCTAGTTTTTAGTTCAATGTTACCAGAGAAGCTGCTATGCAAGATTCGGCTAACAAGTTTTAATGCCATTTTGACAATGCTGTTACAGTGAGGTCCAACACTTGGATCATTTGAGATGAGTACTCCAAGGTCCTTGACAGATTGAGAGTCATCTATGAGGTCATATCCACCCAGATTAAATTTTGTGTTCTGGTTTTTTTTTTTTGCCAATGTCTAAGACAGAGCATTTGTTGGTTGATTTGGAGTTGCCAATTGTTTAACCATTCTGACAGATAGTCAAGGTCTATTTGTAGGGTAGCAGCATTGTTGGTGGTGTTGAATAGTTTTACATCATCAGCAAAGAGAAAGCAGCTGCTTATAATATGATTGCAAAGATTGTTTATGTAAAGTATAGAGTGTGGGTTCTAAAATGCTTCCTTGGGGGACACCGCTGATAACAGATGTAGGGTTTTATAGGACGTTCCCTATTTTGATTACTTGCTTGCTTATTTGATAGTAACACAGCTATCCACTTATGCGGGGATCTGGAAATACCATAAGATATTAATTTTAGAAGTAGTTTGTTGCGTACTATTGAATCAAAGGCTTTCCAGAAGTCTATATAAATTGCATCTATTGCTTTACCCTGGTCGAGCTGCCAAGTCCACATGTTTTTGCAGTGTAAGAATTGCAGGTTGCAGGACAATTTTTTTCAGAAGCTAAACTGCTTGTTAGAGAGTAGGTTGTTTGTTTCTAAGCAGAGGGTAGTGGATTGGTTTATGATTGATTCCATGACTTTGCATGTGATGCACCATAATAAGATTGGCATGTAATTTTCAATTAGGCTGGGGTCACCCTTTTTGAAGATAGAGATGACTGTGGCTAATGACCATAAGTTAGGCAAGGAACTGATTCTGAAAGATATTTCATAAATTATGCTAAGAGGTTCTGCTATGTCAGCTGAGAGCTTTTTAAAGAAGTAGGCACAAAATCCATCAGGGCCAACAGATAGAGATGGTTTTAGGTTGTATAATGCCTTTTAAATGGCATCTTCTGTGAAATTGACATGTAGTAGATGATAGTGATCAGTTGTGGTACAATTGGAAAATATGGGGCATGATCCATTGCTGTTTACAAAGACTGAACCGAAAACTGTGTTGAAGAGGTTGACCTTAGTGGTTACATCTATACATTATTATTAAGTGAGAATTATCAATAAGGTCATGATCATCTAGTTTGTATTTTGTGTTCAGATTATTTTTTGCCAATGTCAATCATGGTTATAAATGATGACAGTCTCAAAGTGGATCACCCACATCATCAACCTATTTTTCTGACTTTTTTTGTAGCAGTCCCCATGGTCACTAATTATTCACTGGGCGCTGCTTTTGCTGAAAACCAGAAGTAAATGTCAGGTTTTGGCAATAACGTTGTAAAATGTAGTAACAGGACAGAGGAATGCTGCCAGTGGCCTTGAATGCAGTCTGGTTTCTGAGTACCCATGCAGTCATGGCTATCAAAACATCAGAATGGGAAGGCACTAAGCAACTGGTCATCAGTTGACAACTATCTATAATTAACCCGAAGATGCTTTTCAAGAAGCAACTGGACTTTCTGGGGTTTTTTTCTTTGAAAATGTTTCACTTCTCATCCAAGAAGCTTCTTCACCTCTTTACATTTAGTTAAATCCTCTTTCCAGTCAAGTTAGCAGCCTAGTGTGATCACAGCTATATAGATATAATTTGCTTAGCAACAAAATTGTAGTGGTCAGAGAGAGGGGGGGAGGGAGGGAAAGAGGGGGGAAGAGAGGGAGGGAGAAGTAACCATGAAAAGGATGAGAGCAAACAGGTTAGGCCGCAGGGGTAAGCAAAGTTGGGTCCCCCATGAGCTATGGACTCCAACTCCCAGAATTCCCAAGCCAATCATGCTAGCTCAGGAATTCTGGGAGCCGAAGTCCACATGTCATAGAAGAGCCAACTCTGCCTACCCCTGGGTTAGGGGGAAGAGGGAGAAAGAGAGGGAGCGGGAAATATTTAAATTCTCCCTTAGCATAGAATCCTGTACTTATTCCAAGTACTGTATTAACCAGATCTGATTCTGCTTATTTTTCAAGACCAGCCAAGATTAGTTAGTAGTTGCTCTCTAGCCAGGCAAGATGAAGTCAAAATCAATTCCATGCCTTGCATCAGTTCCCTAGGTAATCAATTTTCAAAGATGATTTTTTTTTATGGAGTTAACAAGACATGAGCGCTAGGTGAGATATTTAAAACAATAAAGGAATCAGAAATTACTCTCTGCTTTTGCTTGTGGTCCAGTCATGGAAATCAATGTGCCTGGAAATGTAATATGCCTCATAAATCATTAGGTCACACACCTGAGCCTTGTCAATGTGCTGTCATTAGCCTGTTCAATTATATTAGCAACCAGGGTTATATTTACCAGCACACATTTTTTTTCCGCTGAGAAGAATGTTTTAAAGTATTGATAGGGATGTCTAATAGCTGTGACTGTCAGCCCTGTTGAGCAGCTTGAAAGCTTCAAATAAAAGAAATGGGTACCAGGTTGGAATAGAAGGCGTGAAGAGAGGAACAGAAGCACAAATCACTCGAATGTTAACATCTTGAAAGACAGCACAAGTGTAAGGAATATGGACTCATTACAGAGTGGGAATAGAAAGTTGGTCTTTGATCTGTGCCTTTGAAACAGAAATGGGAGTTATTGACTTGGCATAACTCATTTATATATCTGGCTCACCATCATGAAAAATCCTCAGCAAGAACTGTAGTTTCTTCCTTACAAGAATGATTTAAATAAATGAAACTGCATCTGGAGCTTTTACCAGCATGACAGGCACATAACAATGGTAAAATGACTACACAATGTCATTTGGGGGGACCCAGGAGAAGAGCCTTCTCTGTGGCGGCCCCGACCCTCTGGAACCAGCTCCTCCCAGATATCAGAGTTGCCCCCACCCTCCTTGCCTTTTGCAAGCTCCTTAAAACCCACCTCTGTCGTCAGGCATGGGGGAATTGAAATTTTTTCCCTTCCCCCTAGGCTTATTATAGAATTTATACATGGTATGCTTGTTTGTATGATTGGTCTCAATTGGGGTTTTTTAGATTATTTTTTAATATTAGATTTGTTACATTGTTTTCTTTATTGTTGTTAGCTGCCCTGAGTCTTCGGAGAGGGGAAGCATACAAATCTAATAGATAGATAGATAGATAGATAGATAGATAGATAGATAGATAGATAGATAGATAGATAGATAGATAGATAGCAATGGTAATATCATTTAGACTTATATACAGCTTCATCTCATTTTACAGCCCTCTCTAAGCAGGTTACAGAGTCACCATATTGCCCCCAACAATCTGGGTACTCATTTTACCTACCTCAGAAGGATGGAAGGCTGAGTCAACCTTGAGCCTGGTGAGATTCAAACTGCCAAATTGCAGTTAGCCCCCAGTCAGCATACATAGCCTGCAATACTGCATTCTAACCACTACACCACCATGGCTCATAATCCTATAAACAGCAATTTCAGCCTTTCTTATATACTAACTACTCAGTTATCACTCAAGGTTTTTATGGCATTCCACATAGACTCGGAGCTGGCAAGATGGCACTGGTGAGTGCCTGGTACTTGAGAACCCTCTCAATGCTTCTCAACACCCCAAATTTTATATGACCACCCATCCTTGTGAGATTTCAGTATTTTAATACAGAATTAAATGTTTCAGAATTCCATGACTTCACCATGTAAAACATACTTCTTAAGTATATTCTGAAAAATACTTTTTTTGTGAAAATTACAGATTAGAAACATGACGCAACAATAAAAATATGTATTATTAGGGCTGTCAAAAGTAGGCTGCAAAAATCCAGATTGTCAGTAGATGGCTGCAAAGAAGGAGCTGAACTCTTTGCTGCCACCTAGTGGGTTTTTTATCTTTGTAATCTAGCTTTGGAAGCTGAACTACTAAACTTGGAGGAAAAAATATAGTCCTTTATGTATGCTTTGAGCATCTAAGCTGAATAAATCAGAAAGTTATTTTTGTCACATGTTGTTAGCTAAATTACACACATGCATTGCTAAATAATTTGTTAAGCAAGGGAGCCTGCTTTTTCCAGCCTTTGGCAACAGCTTTTTGCAAGAACTTTCAAGTTACTTTATTCCCTACCTGCCTGTCATTTTCAGCTTGGCCCAGTTGTAATCTCCTGGGACATTTTCTGTCTTATAATTATAGATACAAATCATAAACTGGTGTGTCTCAAACTGTGAGGACCTCTTTGGGGAATAGATATCTGCTCTTCTAATATTTGTTTTTTTCTAAAAACCTGTTTGCTCAAATCAGCCTTGCCCATCTTTGTTACATAGCTCAGGCATATTTATTTGCTTATTATATTTATATACCACCACAATCAATCAACTTTTGGTGGCTTGCATGATGCATAATATAGTAGAAACAGAAAACAGCCATAGTAGTATTAAAACACTAGTGAAAATAATAATAATAAAATCCCAAAATAAAAAAATGCAATATAAGCAAAACAAAATAAAAAAGAGCAAGTGAACAACAACAACAAAAAGGAATAAAAGATTGTAGTACAGTGCTTGCTGTATACAAGATCACAAGAAACTTTCCAAATAGTTCCATTTTTAATGTCTTCCTGAACACTACCGAAAGACTATTCTAGAGCATTGGGGCTACCACCAAAAAGCCACTCCCTCTGACTTCAGTTGACTTAATCTCTCAGAAAGAGTAGGCCAGGAAAATATTTCCCCTAATCTAAGTCAAAACCTGGGGTGGGTTCTGGATTCTTTTATCCTTTTCCTTTATCCATCTCAGGGATGTGCTGTGTGGGAGTGCTTTGCATGGGTGTGCATGCACAGTACTTAAAAAAAGCTTCTGCACATGCACAGAAGCAAAAACAAAATGGTGTCACTTAAGGTGTCACTGAGAGAACTGGCTCGGGGATGTGGCAGGCCTGGGTCACTGCCAGTTCCAGTGACCCAGGCTGCCACATTACTACCGGTTCTATAGAATGGTCCAAACCAGGAGGAACCCACTTCTGTCAAAACTAGCACTTTAAATTGTACCCAGATATTAATCAAGCAGTCCAGGGCCTGCAAATAGGTATTACGTGCTTCCAGCATTGGGTGCAAATGACCAAATGTGCTGTTGCATCCTAGATCAATTGTAGATTCTGAGTAGTTTTTAAGGAAATCCCTAAAGAAGGGGTTGCAGTAGCCTAACCAAGGGATGATGGGGTTATGAGTTATATAGCCTGAACTTCCCACAGAAGATCTTCTAGTCATGATTTCTACCTGCTGCTAGAATAGGAGTCATCAATTCAGAAGACCCCTAACTATTGACTGGCAGGTGATCATGTTTTAATATTATATTATATTCACATTAGTTTTAACATAATGTAACACAGGGGTATAGAACTCACGCCATCATGGTGTTGTCACATGACATATTGTGACTCCCCCCCTTCGCTAAACCGGATGTGAGTGTGGTCAGCACATGACACATCTGGCCCATGGGCCGCAAGTCTGACAGCCCTGACACAGTGTCACAGAGCCATGTCTAGAACCTTGATTAAAACTTGTATTGCTCAACCATGGTTCAGTGAATAAACCATGGTTGGCTACATTTACGTATCACACCACGCCGTTAATTATTTTTCCAAGACACAGTGGCCAGATTCTCACTTTTTTTTCTTTTTTAATATTATTGAACTATAACTAATATAGAAAAAATGTCACAGTGCTTATAGGTCAGGAAAGAAATTAATGTATAATTGTATGTTAGTGAACCAAAACTGGAAAACAAAAACCTCGTTGAATATAAAACTGCACCATTCCAGAATCACAAGTACAAAGTCTTCAGCCTGGATTTTATTTAGACTTGGTTTAGAGAAAAGCATGATATGGTATCATTTGGTTTATTTTGTGTTGTACAATCCTACCTCTTTTGGCAGATATTCTATGATGAATGATTTAGTTAGTATGTGAACTAGATAATTGTGGTTTATCCAATATATCTTAGTTTTAAAAGTGCAGAATTAGTATGACATGTGTCTCAGTCAATGGCTGAAATGGAGAATGTCAACTTTAATATTGACACGTGTAATTAAAAAATATTACCAAATGATCCTCTATTGAAAATTATTAGTATATTTTTCTGAAAAACAAAATACATTATTAAAAGTATTTTTCACCAGAGAAAATTTTTACTTCTTTTTTGTGAACAGATACTATATAGCAGTGATGGGAAATCTTTTTTGGTTCGGGTGCCAAAAGAGTGTGCACGTACACAATAGTGTGTGTGTATGTGCCCATATCCATAATGCAATGCCCTCCCGCCACGAATGTGCACAACCCCTGTGCTGTTCCCACACATGCGCTCAAACCCCCTGCATTGCCCCCTCTCGCACATGCACACAGGCCTTACTGAAGCTTCCGGATTTCCAATAGGCCCATTTGGCTGTTTTTCGCCATTCCCAGGGTTCAGGATGGCAAAAAATGGCCTAACCAGAAGTTTAGGAATGAACTTCCGGTTGGGCCATTGGGCCATTTTTCGCCTTCCCCAGGGTTCAAGAAAGCCTCTTGAAGCCTAGGGATGGCAAAAAATGGTCAAAAGCTCAAGCATAGCTTCATTTCCAAACTTCCGTTCAGTCCATTTGGCCATTTTTTGCTCTTTCCAAGGCTTCAGGAGGCTTTTCTGAATGCTGGGGATGGTGAAAAATGGACCAATGGGCCAACCGGAAGTTCATTTCCAAACTTCAAGTTGGACCGTTGGGCTGGTTTTTTTAGAGCAAAAACAGCCAAAAAGAATCCCGAAAATCAACTGGGCATGGGCATGCATACTAGAGCTGACATAGGGCAATGACTTGCATGCCCTCAGATAGGGCTCCACGTGCCACCTGTGGTTGGCTATCACTGCTATATAGTTACATATAAATGGATTATGATCCATTTATAATCCAGAATCAGAAAAACCAAGGGGGAAAAAATGGCTATTTTAGTGCTCCCCCAAAGATTCAGATTTCAAATACCTTATCACATATCATCACAATTTCAGATATCTTTATTTCCTAGGGGGTTCCTATTAAATGTTAATACTGTCCTACATTTTCCAGCACTGAATTGAAAACAGCCTTGTATCTTGTTCTTCAGCAACTATATTTTGTGGCATTTCAATCTCCTGTGGCTATGTGAGGTACAATTTCTCCTTCTGTTGTATTCTATTTTGCCGGACTCATTGATTTTTATAGTTATGCTATATTTTATGCTTCCTAATGGATTTCAGTCACCGTTCTTACATCTAAATCAATGCTACTGGTTTTTTTTCCGCACTGGCAAAAATTAATCAGTGGTGGTACATTTAGAATTTAATCTTTCTGACCAATATTGTTACACTGATCCTAATGTCGTGGTCATCTTGGATAAATCTTAGACAAGAAGGAAGGGGTAGAGCAAGAGTGAATAAAGAGCATATCAAGTCTAATTCTGTGATGCTAGGGATAGAAATGTGAAATGTTGGTAATGCCACCCTGCTTTGTTTTGTCTAAACTTATCTGGCCTTGACAAGTCATTCCTTTTCCAAGGCCACAGGAAGGTTAATGCCATCACATCAAGAGCCAAACTTCTTAGAAGAGCACTTGAGATGTAGACATCTATTTAGGGGGGAAAAAACATTGTGTGAATAGAGAGTCATTCCTGAGTAAACCAGCTATTGCCCCCCGGAGGCGGAGTAAAGACGCTGAGACATGTTGTGGATTAAATAAGGGTCATTTATTGAATTAATATAAATTTAAATAAATTTGAATACGTCAATTTAAATATTTAAATTCAAAACGAACTATGGACCTGCAGAGGCCAAACTAACGGGGCGGAAATTCCTACCAGAAACTTCCTTGGCAACATTGGGCAAAAACTCCTTGCTGAACCAGGTGAAGGTACCACCTTCACCTGCATCCAAGCCACGCCCCTTCATCGTGTGGGAGGAGTTCACCCTCCAATCCCCGTGGGAAATTGGATCCGGTGATTCCCATGGACATCCTCTCTCCAATGCCTGACGTTGCTCCAACCTCTAGTTCCTGGAGAGAGGCGGTCCATCACCCTTTAAAGATGCCCAAAAGGAGCATGTGCAGTTGCTTCTAATTGCCCATTTCCGCCCCTAACCTGCCAAACCCCAGTGACCAAAGGGAGGCCTATTTAATATCTAAGTGCACCGCACCCCCTAACCAATCCAGTCCACACCGTCAGTGTGGAATAGGCGAAAAAACGGCCGCCTCTAAAGGGGAGGCCGCAAAAAATTCCTATTCGGCCCCGAGGCAACCTCCTTAGGACACACTGTTGATAGCGGAGGGTGGGTGGGTGTTTGCTCCGGCCACGAAGGAAGCAAGGAGGAGGTCCTATCCGGATCGCCCTTAAATAGGGCGATCTAGGACCTCCTCCGGCCAGCAGGCAGCGCGCTCTCCTGGCACGCTGCCAGAACCCGAACTTCCAGGTTCCAAATGAACCCGGAAGTTCGGAGCTCTGAAAAGAGCTTACTCACCGTCCCCCCGCCCCATAGGCAATTTCGGCCGGCGGTTTAATCCGCCGGTCGGGCATTTGTGATTAGCTCAAATCAATACCAGGTTTCTTTGGATGGAGGCAAAACACTACTAGTGTTTAAGCCTCTTCCCGAGAACCACTGAATTTTGTGATTGCAGTATACCCATTTTCTTGGTTTGGTGGTCTTCAGACTTGGTGGGATTTCAACTTCCAAAATTCCCAATCAGCACGTTTTGGGGCATGCAGACTTCAGAGAGATGTATTGCATAAAAAGCTATGGCGGGTGGCTTTCTTTCATCTCCTTGATTAGTTTCCATCCATTGCTTCTTGTCTTGCCCTCAGATGCTTTGGAGAATAGCTTGACTCATACACCTTTGACTAGCTAATAATAAAAAAAGCTCATACTAGCAAGACTCAACAAAGTAGTTTCTATGTCCGTTTCAAAATAGTTAAGGGTGACATTTTTTTTTTAAAAAAATGGAAGTTAGCTTTTATTTAATTTTCTCACAATATGCATATGTAGTTGTATTTGCTTTTCTGCAGATTTTCAAGAAATACTGTACGCTGGCTGTGCATATCCAATGGGGTTTCCCCTTTGGATAGGGGTATTTTTATTTCTTCAAATTCTTCTTTCCAGGATCCACATGTAGTCTGATTTACTCAGAATACTGCTTTTAATCCTCCATTATAGTTTTCTATAGCAGCAGTCCAGAAAAGTGAGATCACAAATGGATACAGAATCACTTTTGCAAAACATGGATCAATGTTACTAAAAGTGTAATTTATCCTTCTGCACTGTCAGTTGTCTTCATAAAAAAATATTTTATTTGAATTATGTTTTATAAGTAGAATGCAATACCATTATCCAATTTCTTAGAAAACCTAAAAGCTGGATGGAACTAGATTACTTTTCTACTACCAAATTAATTAAAATTGATTTTGGCCAAAATTAGTGAAAACACAATTAAAGATTTATAGATGATGCTTAACACTAAGGAAACTCAACATGATACACGTTTGCCAAAAATATAAAGAAATAAGTTCATATTATAATTGTTAGTGTTAGATGTTTGTCCTGTAAAGCTGTTATGTTTTTTTTTCCAATTGATGTTTTTATTAAAATAGGACAAATCATAATCTAGGCTCTTATATTAGATTCTACGTTGGCCTTATTAAGTTTGGGTTTTTTGTCAATACAAACAGTACCTTGAAACATTGAAAAAAATGACATTTTTCTTATTGGAACAGTTGGACAAATATTAGAAAGATCCTGTAAAACAGGAAAGGATTTGAATATTTCTATTTAGCAGGAAGTAAGCTTGAAAGTTATTGCATTACATGGAGAGAGAGCACAATAACACAGAAGATTATTTTATTTCATACATTTAAAATTAAGTGTGCACAACGGTGGCATAATGATCATCTACTTTGAAATTCCAGGTTCCTAGATTATTTATTTAAATAAAGCAGCACACATTTTTCCTCCACAGTATGGTCAATTGATAATACACTTAAATAAAAGGAAAAATGGTTTTTCCATACCTGAGTGTGGGAGTTATGAAATCAATAGATGCACTATTCAAGAAACTCAATACATATAACATAATGGCTGTGTAAAGTCTTAACTATTAAATGAAATGATTCTAAATTGATCAGAGACTTAGAGAAATTTTATTCCACTTTATTTCTTCAGTGATCCCAATTTAAAACTTTCCTGTTTATATGCTACTAATATACAAAATAATCAAACCGACATACTCAGTGTAGGTGACATTTTTATGTCATCTATTCCTTTTATTAAGTGCTCTCATTTAAAATAATATTGTAGGATATGTTCCCCCCCCAATGAATTTGATAGTTTTGAATATCCTAGACTTGTAAGTCTCTTCTTGCTAAACTAACAACAGTTTTGCAAGCCACAATCCAGTGGGGGCTCAGGGGTTGCTGGAAAGCCCCCCCAGGCCGGCTCCGATCTTTTAAAACAGGCGCGCGGCTTCTCCGCTGACTCCTAAAGCGGGGAAGTTCCTGAAAGGGACGGAGAAAGCCCTCTCTCGCAGCGAAAGTGCTCCCAGTCAGGGGGCTGCGAGAGAGGGCTTTCTCCGTCCCTTTCAGGAAAGCGCGCCGCGCCCCTCTCGCAGCCCCCAAGAAGGGGTTTTTTGCTTCTTTTTTTTCCCGCCTCACGGGAGAGAGAGAGAGAGAGCAGCGCCCTGTCAGTTCCGAGCTGTGAGAGGGGCGCGGCGCGCTTTCACGAAAGGGACGGAGAAAGCCCTCTCTCGCAGCCCCCTGGCTGGGAGCGCTTTCGCTGCGAGAGAGGGCTTTCTCCGTCCCTTTCAGGAAAGCGTTCAGATCCCCCACCCCCAGCAGAAGCCAATGGCCCACAGAATGGGGCGGCAGGGGAGGCGACCGCCTCTCCACTCACCAAGTGCCGGGATACGAGCTGAGAAGAGCCGGGCTGGTTTGCTTTCCTTCCTTCCTGCGCTGATGCAGAGCAAAGTGTCACGCCCCCCTGACGCTTTTGGCGGCAAAAGAGCCCAGCGTTGCTTCGGAAGCCGCCGAAAGCGCCAGGGGGGCCTGACGCTTTGCTCTGCATCAGCGCCGGAAGGAAGGAAAGCAAACCAGCCCGGCTCTTCTCAGCTCGTATCCCAGATTTGAGCTCGGGAGACGAACAGAAATGTCTCTCCCCTCCCAGCTCTTATCTCGACTAGCTCGTAAGTAGAGCTGCTCGTATGTCGAGGTTCCACTGTATAGTGACGGTGATATTGAATGGTGAACAAAAGTCAGAGGGCAGAAGAGATTATAAGATTAAATGGCTTGATTGCCTACTTCTCAAATAAAAGCCAATAGTGAACCATGTTTGTGGTGCCATTAACAGGAAGTGGACACATGTACAAAAGTCTGGCAAGAGATGTGGGAGCCAGAGTTATGTCGGGGACTGGCATCTAAACAACTTTTCCCATATGCTTCTCTGTGCTGACATTTCTTGCTATCTTTCCAAGCCTTGGTAGTGTGGAAAATAGAGAAGGAATTACAAAGAGTTAGGTAGGCTAATACAGTAAGGAATTTTGGAACCAGATGATCATGCAAAATGGGAATATTATATTAAATATTAAAAAGTGATGGGCCTGTGCTTTATGGTGATACAGATATGGTGTGCTCTTCAAAGGTCTATTTCAATGACACCAATGGCATTGTCCATTGTTTCATCATTTGTTAGATTTATATTATACTTTTATTTTAGTAGCTAAAAGAGGAGCACATTAGCACCCCCCATCCCATTTTTCCTTTTTGAAAAGAGTGATATTATGAAATGTGTATACGACAGTTTATCACACACATTTTAAAACAATTATCTCTTTTGGCCTTGCAACAGGAATGCATGCTGTGATTTAGTCTGCTGTTATACTAAATAATTATAAAGTATGCTGTGTTCCTGAGATTTGAAACAACCCCAACAAAAACTTGAACATGCTGTCAAGAATTTGGCACCCTGCTCAAGTATACAATAACTATTTAGAAAATATTGTAAGATGTTGAATCAAGGGCTTAGTCTTTTTGCATTAATTGCAATCGAGTGGCCATTTGCATAGCATATTAGAGTACATTTCACTGGTAGCTAATATTTTGGGTTTGTTTGCTTCCTTGGCAGGCAGTTAATATCCCTGTGTACATTCCAGCCATTTGCCATTCTAATATTTATTTATGAGACTTCCTTGCTTTGCAAATTACCTCAATTTTTATTAAATAACAAATGTAACAACTAAACTGCAACTGGAAAGCAAAACACAGATGCCAATGAAGATCGTAATACAACAAGGTGAGTTGAGAGCGAAATGGAGACAGTGTCCAAGGGTTTGTCTTTATGCAGCATTGAATTAAAAGAGCTGGAAGCCAAAACATTTTATACAACTAATACCTAAAAGGAGGAATAAATACAGAATCTTTCAGGAAAAAAGAAATAACATAGAAGTGGTCTCTAACAGCCCAACATCCATTTATAATTGTGGCCCTAATGAAAACTTGAGTTTTAAAGTATTTTCATAAATTTGTTTTATGCGATGGGTATTGTTGGATACATCATGCCCATCTACCAACTTGTTAATAGAGAATAGAGGAAGGATCACCTGTTGTCCTTCTTTCACTCTATTTTATTGCCATCATGTGCATTAAAAGGCTAAGGTTGGATTCACTTAGAGATACTTTCTGAGGGACTGTCCATGCTATTTACTGCCAGTATTCTTTGCAATGGCTCTAGATAGTTCAGAGCCATTTGATATAGATAAACACAGACATACACACAGAGACATATACACACACACAATGGGGGAGAGGGGGGGAGAGAGAGTATAGATTACTGATTCCTCTGTCTTTTAAAAACATCTTTGTCACTTCATGGTTTGGCCCGCTTTTGTCTCATTTTTCCAGGTGGCTTTAAAAAAAAATGTTTGCTGATATTTAATAGATAAACAAGAACCTGCATTTTTTAGCTAGTTAAACTGAATGCTTGCTGAAATATGGATACAGGGATTGAGTGGGGGTATGCTTGGTGTAAAGTAAACAGGAAATTTTGCATAGAAAAATATTGCATAAGTGGTATTATACTCCTGTTCAACTCGCATACTTTCAGCAGAATGTCAGGGATATTTGTTGGCATGGATGTCAAGATAAAGGAGTGTTTATGCATATGTTTTGGGAATGCCCGATAGTGCAGAATTTTTGGCAAAAAGTGCAAGAGGACATTAATAGAATGTTAAATAAACGATGGATAATTATTAAGGAAATGGCAGTATTAGTCAAAAGTAATGCGATGGGAGAATTTAGAGAAATAAAACAAGCAGCAATAGAAAGCACTTAGGTGGTAATAGTCTTAGGGTGGAAAGACGTGAAAAAATGGACAATGCAAAATTGGTATAGGTACATGGTGGACCACATTCAGTTTGAGATTATGGACAAAAGGATGAATTCGACTAATGAAACTGATTTGCAACAGCTGATGGGGCGATGGGACAAGGTAAGACGATATATGGCGAGTAGGATCCGAGACCAAGCTACAAGGAATAAATTAGAATCACTCTATAATATGTAAATAGATACATCGCTCTTGTGTCAAAGTGGATTATATAAGAAAACCCCTGATTTGGTGGTGGGGTATGTATGTTTGTCAGGTGGTGGGCACTTTTCACTATACATTTGTTTTATGTTGTGTGTATCTAAAAATTGTTAAAAATCAATTAATTTTTTTTTAAAGGAAATTATGCCTAGTAATGTTCCAACAAAAGGGTTACCGGCAGGGGTGGATTCCAATTTCTGCCACTACTGGTGCACTGTGCGCTCAGCTTCACTTCTCTTGCACGCGTGCGCATCCCAGCGTGTTTTTGCTTCCGCGCATGCACAGGAAGCAAAATCTTGTGAGGGGACGTGCGTGTGAGAGAGATTTTGGTGATTTTCTTTTTGCTTCTGCACATGCGCGGAAGCAAAAAATTGCCACAATCTCTGTTGCGTGTGTGTTTCCTCACAAGATTTTGCTTCCTGCGCTTGTGCAAAAACATGCTGATATGCGCACGCATGCAGGAGAAGCTGCACGCACAGCTCCATTTTCCCTACTGGTACAGCATCCTTTTCCATTCTGGTAGCAACCCACTACTGGTTACAGGTCTAGCAGGGAGTCAGGAATAAAGACTGAGCATCCAACCCAACCCAATATAATGAAACATCACATTTTAGACCTTACTTATCATGGATGCTCATTATAACTAAATTAGTGCTGGCTATGTGCCTAAAAACATATCACGTAACCTTTTTTTAAAATATTACAATTTGCAATTGTTGAATGAATTATACAAAATCCCAGAATCTCTTTGTCCACCCTCATTATTAAGAAATAATGTATGAATGGTTCTATTTAGTGAATCCCCCAACCCACTATTTTAATACTGATTTCTGGTCATTCTTCTGACAAAGAATTTCTTCTTCTTCTTCTTCTTCTTCTTCTTCTTCTTCTTCTTCTTCTTCTTCTTCTTCTTCTTCTTCTTCTACTACTTCTTCTTCTTCTTCTTCTTCTACTACTACTACTACTACTACTACTACTATTACTACTACTACTACTTCTTCAACTTCTTCTTCTTCTTCTACTACTACTACTACTACTTCTACTACTACTACTACTACTTCTTCTTCTTTTTCCTCCTCCTCCTCCTCCTTTTCTCAGATTGTATCCCTAATGGCTTACTCTCCACTGCCATGCATTCGTGATGAGACCTTGTATTGTCCCTTGAAGAGAAATGCTGATATTTAGAAGGATTCTAAAATGTATTGGATTTAGTGGCTCCATATGGCTTGGATACTATACTATTACTGTTCAGTGTAATATTTGTAATGGATTAGAGTTTTTGCTTGTAGGAGGCAATGGCAATGAAAAAGCCAGCAGGGAAGGTCATATGTTGCTTTAGTCATTATTCTCAACTCCTGAAATCTTCCTAGTTCAAGGGTGTCAAATCGGCAGCCCACGGGCTGGATCCGTCATGCGTAGACCATGCCCACCCCAGCTACGCAAAGGGGAAAAATATTGCAAAACGTCACATAAAAGCAACGTGACGCTGCAAGTTTAACACTTGTGCCCTAGTCCCTTTCCACTCATGCTGTGTTCCACCTTGCTTCCTCTTCCACCTGACAGCAGCCATATACATGCAGGAAGTAATGAGGAAGGTGGGACAGAGGAAGGACATTAAATATATTTTAGAGGTCTTCCAAAGATCAGCATTTCTTTTAAAGGGCCAGTTTGAGGACTGCCCATTAATGCAAGACAGTGGAGACATCTTCTGACCCTCCTTGCCAATTTCCCACAAGGAAACTCAATGCGGGAAACCAAGAGGAAGTTAGAAGTTGACCTAGCTCATGCTGATTATTACCTACTCATTATCATTCTTATTCTCTGTTTAGATAAAGAAAGGTCTGAAATAATGACCCAATATGGCACAGGTTGTCTACTATAACTTTGGTTATTTATGAAATAAGTATCATTTTTTTAAAAAAAAAACTATTAAAAACTATTGTTGTATAAAAGATTTATACTTTTGAGAAGAAGCTTTCTCTCAATCTTTTCATTTATGGAACTGAACAAACCAACACCATTGTCATAAAATAAATAATTCATGTATGCAAAATTAATGAATAGCTTGCAAATGATTATTAAATATTTAATTTGATTGAAATAGCTAGGTTGCCACTCACATTATGCATTTGAGATAATAAGAATTTCAATCAAACAATAAGACAGTTATGTTTGTCATGCAATTCACATATTCTTTCCTAGTTCTATTCTTTAATAAACAATTTTGAAATCTAAATTACATGGAAATTGTTAAGGTTGATTATACAATTTTAGAAAACTGATTACAAGGCTACTTGCTTATTTTTCCTGCATTATTCCACATTGAAGAGTTCCTAAAGAAAGACATGTAGCTTTAGAAACCATATTTAACACACAATAGGCAATTTAACAATGCAGAAGCTGCTTCTGAACATTTCATCAATTTTTTTTTCAAAAAAAGATTTTTTTTCATATGAGACAAAATTAGTTTTTATTCAATATGGCATCCTAAAATGTGAATTTAATGTCATCTGCTCTCTATCAGTATGGCCTAGATTTTCTTGATCTGACTAATTAGAATGATAGTCCCAGTTCTAAGTAAGAGCCTTTAAAAGAGGATTATCATATTTTGAGGGGAAAAGTGGTAAGATTAGGTAGGAAAATATAATGTTAGTTGAACAGGATTATTATATTTACTTTTAAACGGGGACTGGATAAATTCCTGGAAGACAGGTATGTTTAGGACTATCAGTATTGAAGATTTGGTATATAGCCAAATGTCTTTTTTAACTTCACATTTAAGTAGATATTTTTCTTAATTTTGGGTTATTAAAGCGAAGTACAGTAATACCTCATGATACGAACTTAATTGGTGCAAGGAGGAGGTTCGTAAGACGAAAAGTTCGTAAGACGAAACATTGTTTCCCATAGGAAACAATGTAAAGTCAATTAATCCATGCAACCAGAAAACCCCCCGCAAAAAAACGGCTTTCCGGCTGTTTTAAAAGGTGACAGCCGGCCTGGGGGGCTTCCCAGCACCCCACCGAACCTGGGTTCGGGGTTCGGGGGGTGCGGGCAAGCCCCCCAGGCCGGCTGCAACATTTTAAAACACCCGCGCCGCTTCGCAGCTGTCTCCTGAAGCCTAACGCGGAAGTTCGGCTTTGCCGTTCGGCTTCAGGAGACAGCTGCGAAGCAGCGCGGCTCTTTTAAAATGTCGCAGCCGGCCTGGGGGGCTTGCCAGCACCCCCCCGAACCCGGGTTCAGGGGTGTGCTGGCAAGCCCCCCAGGCCGGCTGCGACATTTTAAAAGAGCCACGGAGCCACGCCGCTTCGCAGCTGTCTCCCGAAGCCGAACGCGGAAGTTCGGCTTTAGCGTTCGGCTTCAGGAGACAGCTACGAAGAGGCGCGGGTGTTTTAAAAGGTCGCAGCCGGCCTGGGGGCCTTGCCAGCACCCCCCCGAACCCCGAACTTTTGCCGAACCTCTGGGTTCGGGGGGTGCTGGCAAGCCCCCCAGGCCGGCTGCGACCTTTTAAAACACCCGCGCCGCTTCGTAGCTGTCTCCTGAAGCCGAACGCTAAAGCCAAACTTCCGCGTTTGGCTTCGGGAGATGGCTACGAAGCGGCGCGGGTGTTTTAAAAGGTCGCAGCCGGCCTGGGGGCCTTGCCAGCACCCCCCTGAACCCTGAACTTTTGCCAAACTTCCAGGTTCGGGGTTCGGGGGGGTGCTGGCAAACCCCCCCAGGCCGGCTGCGACCTTTTAAAACACCCGTGCTGCTTCGTAGCTGTCTCCCGAAGCCGAACGCTAAAGCTGAACTTCCGTGTTCGGCTTCGGGAGACAGCTGCGAAGTGGCGCGGGTGTTTTAAAAGGTCGCAGCCGGCCTGGGGGCTTCCCAGCAACCTCCCGAACCGAACCCGGGTTCAGCAAAATTTTGCCTCTTCTTACGAACTTTGTTCGAGTTACGAACCGGCGTTCGGGAGGCTTCTGGGAAGCCCCGCCGCCCAGCTGTTACCTTTTAAAACAGCCGTGCGGCTTCCCAGCAGTCTCCGAATGCAGGTTCGTAACTCGAAAAAAGTTCGTAAGAAGAGGCAAAATTTTGCTGAACCCCGGGTTCGTATCACGAGTTGTTCGTAAGACGAGGGGTTCGTATCTTGATGTACCACTGTAGTTAATTACTTGACCTATACATTTTCTGTATGTATTCAGGCATCATTTTCAACCAATCAACAAAGTCATGTTGACTTTATATTTGTTAGTTATATTTGTTCTGGATCAACAACAAGTGAAAGTGAGACTACTATACAGTAGAACAATTGAAAGCTATATATGAAAAGAGAAGTACAGAGCTTCTCCATGTCAAATGAAAATGTCTAGTTCCTTACTTATATTTACTGTCTGTACGTCACTTTTTCCAAGTAGCTGTTTTAAAAAAGCATTACTTATAATGCATTGTTTTATTTTTTTTAAGGATACAATATTCATATAGAAGAACTCATTCACATATTGCAAAACTTGTGACGGTCAAATAATTTTACTGCATGTTTTTGTAGGGTTTTTGCTTGTGTGTTTACTGGCACTAGAGAATAACTTGTAAAACAAGGGAAGATGTGCCAATGTAACTGCATGCAATTTTTTCTGACATTTAACTGCCTCTTAAATCTGTTGTATTATCCACTACTTCAGCAATCAAACATTCAGTGCACAATATAGGAATAAAGCGTTCATTTTTTCAATTTATAAACAATCTGAGACAATTCTGTTATTGTAATTTTATTTACATACCAGTTCTATCAAGAATGGTTTTCATCATTGCATACACTACAGATTCAAAAGACAAAACAATATTAAAATACATAACCTATAGCTATCCAAAGTCCAAAAGAAAATTAGGTAAGAATTGTATTACAAAAAGAAGAAAGACGAAGAAAAGAAAAGGGAGAAATCCATAAGGATTTATATAAACAATACTTACAGGAAGGGAAAGAAAAGACTCAAATACCTAATATAATACATCATAATTAATTTCCATTCAAGTATCGGGGTGGCGGGGAGAATGAATATCAGAATGGAAAATTCTCTTTCCATGTGGTAACAGTCTCATCATTGAGTAAAAGCAAAATGTCCCTCTCTGATGATCTGAACAATAACTCAGAAGACCATTCGTAGAATAAATTGATCTCAATTTTTTCAGTGCCAGAGTTTAGATCAGTAGCTAATAGAAAGTCCATGGAATTGCCTTATCAATAAGGCATACAGGTAGTATGACTTACAACCCCAGTTGGAACCAGAATTTATGTTGCTAAGCAATTGTTAAATGAGTCATGCCCAATTTTATTTTTGCCATGATTGTTAAGCCATTTTTACTATGATTGTTAAGCCAATCACCACAGTGAATCATGTGATTGTTAAGATTGTCCATTGACTTTGCTTATTGAAAACTGACTGGAAAGGTTGCAAATGATGATCATAATACCCCAGAAGACTGAAACTGTGAAAAATACATGCCAGTTGCCAAGTGCGAGAATTTTGATCACATGACCATGGGGATAGTGCTATATAGGTATGTATGAGACCGGGTTGTAAGTCGCTTTTTTAGGGACACTGTACCTTGAACAATTGCTAAATGAATGGTTGTAAATGGAGAATTACTTATAAAGTCTGAGCAAATAAACTGTCCACTCAACAAATGGAAATATGTATTTTCAAATGCAATTCAATCATAGCTCTCTAGGATATATTGTCAATCCTTAATGAACGAGATACAGGAATGATGCCTGCAAATTAGTTTTTTCTGGTTATGCCTATTGAACCAGCTTAATATATTGGTTGTCAGAAATACAGAAAAGGTTTATGCTGGTTCAGAATGAAAACATATCTGAGAGATGTTAATAGCAAGCATTTTGTGCCCAGGATATACAGCAATTATTTAAAATTCAGCCCTTCTCTGGATGACCTTATTTTTTAAAAACCCACCAAATCGGTAAGAGAAGGTACAATTCTATTTTATATACCCTTTTAATAGGGCCATTCTGTGCCTCTAATATATGGATGTGGGTGACCTCATGGTTGTTTTTATATTTGGTTTTGACAGAGGCATCCTGCTACTTTAGTGACTCCTCCATCAATTCACAGCCGAGAAATTACTGGCAGAAGCATGAATGTCATTGCTCACATTTCAAGAAATGGTTCTATGTGAACACCTCAGGAAGTGCAGTAATAGCCCACACTCTCAGGGCATTCTCCATTTCAACAAGTTTCAAATGGAAAAAGCTCCACCAGCTGAAAGTACAAAGGGCATCTAGTTGGATCTTCCTCTTCCTCGTTCATCTCCTTTCAAAAATGCAAAAGGGAAAAAAGAGATAGATAATTGACTTACAAGACATCTTAGCAAAGATCTTCCTTCCTATCCTTCCTATTCCTTCCTATTCCCTCTATTTTTCATAAATATTTTAAAATGCTTCTATCTGAATGCACACCAAATATTTTGTGTAAGCAAACACTAAAATAGATAATACTAGATAATACTAGATAATAGATAATACTAAAATAGACAGGTAATTCTCTAACCCAATTTTGGATGAGATTGGGGGGTGGGAGAGGATTGGCTAGGCAGGGGTCAGCAACTCATGACTCTGGGGCCACACATGACTCTTTCATCCCCCTGCTATGGCTCCATCACTCAAAATATGCTATGGCTCCATCACTCAAAAACTGTGAATGGGTGATCCCACCAGCGCATGATTCATTGAGCTTTTCAACTCCCGGCAGGCCAACCATGGATAAATCCAAGAAAAGAAAAGTTTCAGAAGAAAACAGAATGTTTAATTCAACTACATATGCTAGTTCTGTGGCCTCTCAGGAAATAGGCTCATGCACAGGAGGGGTTTTGTGGCTCCCGGTGTTTTCTTTTTTGTGGGAAATGGGTCCAAATGGCTTTTTCAGTATTTAAGAGTGCCAACCCCGGGCTATGGCTATATAGGATAAGGTAGTAAGATCACAGAATGGAGCATATATAGCGATAGGAATAGCAATTAGACTTCATAGTGCTTTTCCCCAGAGTTTTCGGAGAAGGGCAGCATACAAATCTAAATAACAATAACAATAACAATAACAATAACAATAACAATAACAATAACAATAACAATAACAATAACAATAACAATAACAATAACAATAACAATAACAATAACAATAACAATAACAATAACAACAACAACAACAACAACAACAACAACAATTACATCTCCTCTCTAAGTGGTTTACAGAGTCAGCATAATTGCCCTCAACAATCTGGGTCCTCATTTTGGAAGGATGATCTTGAGTCAACCTTGAGCTACTCAGAATCAAATTCCTGGAGTGAGCAGTGAGTTAGCCTACAATTACTGCATTTTGACCACTATGCCATCACAGTTCTTATAGACTTGTATGAATGGGCCAGTTGTTTGTTGTGAGAAATACAGAAGGAAGGAAGGAAGGAAGGAAGGAAGGAAGGAAGGAAGGAAGGAAGGAAGGAAGGAAGGAAGGAAGGATTAGGTATGTTTGCCATCTTGAGTTATTTATTTACATTTCACAATTTTCACCCCTTCCCTAAGATTGATAATTTATTTGAGCAACTTCTATTTTGCATTTCTTGACGCTAATTACAGCAGCTTTGCTTTTAGTTTTTTTGGGCAGTATCCAGAACAGGCTCTGAATATTTCTTTCTTTGGTTCCTTGAGTCTGTGAGCATGTTGATGTTTCTTCTAATATATTTGTAATGTGATTTGTACTAACATTGGGCTGTCATTATGCCTCAGATACTTGTTCTTCTACCTTGTCTATGGACTCCAGAGTTTGACTAATTTTAAAATGTAAAATGTTGGAAAATATGAATTTAATTTGAAGAAAGATATGAAAAGTCATAAAATTCCATGAAGAAATTAACAGGTTTTTTTTTTTAAAGAAAAAAGTGTCAAAATGGAGAAGGGAGGGAGGGAGGAAAGCTATATGTTAATGAAATAGAAACTGTTTGTGAAAGTGCCATTATTGCACTTAGGAATATATTATGTTGGTAATATTTTTCAGTGGTAAAATGAATAGAACATATCGGTATGTTTTAAGAGTTGGATTGTTTCAAATCATGTCTCATGAGTTTTTTGTATTAAATGAGGCAAATAGAAACAGTCTTTATATATGAATATGTATTAATGTGCCAAGAATAGCTAGCAATTTTTAAACCACACCTACTGCATTTTCAAATATGGATGATGTGTAATATCAAAATATTGTTATGATTTGCTCATGGATTGTCTTTGAAACCTGTTTCATATGTGTCTGGAGGCTACCTGATAATGTTAGAACACTGTTATATTGTTCTTCTGTACAAAGAGAAAGGTAACAAGTAGCAGTGAATGCAAAAACTACTGCCAGAGTTGTACATTTTCTAAATGTATATAAAAAATATTTAGACAAATTCTGACTGAGAAGAAAGCACAAGAGCAAAATCTGAGAATTACAATATGATTTTACGTAAGAAAAGAGCTGCATATATTTTGCTCACTGGCAAATTGAGAAAAGTATGAATGAAGAAAAAGACATTTATTGTGTATGTACTGATTTATAAAGTTCACACCATTACATCCATAACTTTGAATTATGAAGTATTTTCCATCAATATAGAGTTAAAAATGGGTGCTGATTTGATAATATTTGTGTAGGATGAAAGTAAAGCATGCACAAGAATAAATAAAGTATACACCATGCCATTCAACATAGCATGCAATTCTCCTAGCAGGAAGAATAATGGGTTGGTTATTTCATTGGCCTATTGATGTATTACCCATGCATTAATGGATAAGTTATAGGAGAAATGCTTGTAGTGATGTTAGATATGAGTAGGTCAGGGTATTTGATTATGAGTATATATTATGCATGCAGATGATATTGTGGAACTGATTTGTTTGGTAGTATGTATTAGACTATATAATGCAATACAATATGGATCTCAAAATTGATGTATCAAAAAGCAAGGTTGTTGTGTTTAACAGGGAAAATGGAGAGAATGATTACAAGTTATACATAAATTTTAAAAAAAACTACAGCAAGTGTACAAATTTGTATATCTTGTATATATGAGAAATTGGAGATGGGTGGATAAATCTCACAAATCTCCATGCTGATAGAAAAGTAGTAGGTAGTAATCATTGGTAAGGAATAAGGTTTGTGCAAAAATTCCTCCCATAAATGGCTATATATAAGAGTGTTTTCATCCACTTTGTTATAATACAATGAGAATAGATTGCTTACGAAGTGTTTGTGTTTGAAAAAAGAAGAGAGTTGAGAATTCTCTCTCTCTCTCTCTCTCCCCCTCCCTCCCTCCCTACCTACATACCCAGCTGGATTACCTTGAGCCAATCACTTTCTCTTAGCCCTAGGAAGCAGGAAATGGCAAATTATTTCTGAAACCTTGCCAAGAAAATTGCAGGGACTTGTCCAGGCAATTGCAAAGAATCAAAAACTGACCTGGAGATACGTGTGCACCTTTGCCTCCCCCTCCCCCCACATACACACATCGTGATGTCTATATGGTATGTCCATCTGTTATTTTTGCCCCCAGTTCCTTTCTCTATGTCCATAGAAAAAAGCTAGTAGCTCACTCAGGATCTCATCCACCCAGACTAGGTGACTTGAACTATAGTCATTCCTTTCCAGAAATTATTTGAAACATTTCCAAAGATTAAGCAAAAAGTGATAAGTTATTGGCCAATTCAGAGAAGTCAACTGCAAATGGCAAAATTAACAAAACTAGCAAAAGGTAACTACACTACCTATATATACCCAAGCTTATTTAAAGATTGCATTAAACCTCCTACCCCAAAGTCTGATGATAGTTATGGATTTAGATAAAATGAAAGAACAGTGGGTGGGCTAGTAGGAAGGTGTCTAAATAAGTGGTTCTTAGGAGGGACAGGTTCCTTTTACTGTTTCCTACTAATGCACTGCATGCGCATCGTGGTGTTTCATGCATGTGCACACATGCATCCCCTAGCACGATTTTGCTTCTGCACATGTGCAGAGGAATGATTTTCCTTCTGTGCATGCTCAGAGAGCCAAAAATAGCCAAAAATTAGGGGGGGGGAGATGGTGGTGTACACTGACTGGCAAAGACAGCACCAGAGCCAAAACTGCACAATAATCGGGCCACTACCAGAGCGGTGCACCGGGCGCATTGGTAGAACCCACCGCTGGTTCTTAGCCTTGATAGCAACCTGGGAATACCTTATCAAAATCCACCAATTATCCCTAACTGAGAGTGACAGATAGAAATGGCTAATGACTATTGCACTCTACTTATTTGACATAAGCAAATGGGATGCTGTATCTATATTACCATTAAATGCGGTTGAACCTGGATTCAGCAAGCTTTTTCTTGTGCTCTTATTAAATGCTATCACTGACTCGGTGTTGCCTCTTAAACATGGGGGTGGGGGATAAGTGGTTGGGAAGACTTCTTTTGGCCATGACTGCTACAGTTTGTAGAATCATTCACATATTTCTATGCCTGTGCAGTGTGTATTAAGCCACAGAAGAAATTCTGATTTCTGACACCTAAACCATTGAATGTCACAATGTCTATGCTCATTCAGGTCCATGTATGTATGTATGCATGTATGTGTGTGTGTGTGTGTGTATGTGGGTTCTAATTTACCTCACTGCATGCGTGCATACACAGTGCCAAAAATAAAAAGAGAAATAAAAAAAGAACCAAAACAAGATGGTTTCACATGTGCAGTGCCGGAAACTCAGCTTCTGCACATGTGCAGAAGAATTCCCCCCCCCCAGAAAAATCCCACCATCTCAAACCAAATTTCTCCCCCAAATTGGCAGCATCTACGGACCGGCACCGACAGAACCAGTTCAGTGGCATCATTGTGACGTCACCAGTGACTTGCTACTGGTTCAGGCGAACCGGTCCGAACCAGGAGGAACCCATCTCTGGTATGTATGTATGTATGTATGTATGTATGTATGTATGTATGTATGTATGTATGTATTGAAGAAAATTGTTTGCTACTCATATTTCTACTCTGGGTGGCTTACAAAATTCTTCCTCTGCCAGTCTTATGGCAGGCTTAAGATGCCTAATCCTTCTTCTGATGGTGCCAAGACTAAATTCTAGTCATACCAAGGCATTTAGCGTAGCAACAGATCTGCTAAGAAAAGAAAACAATAATGAAATGGATAGGAGTAGGAAATGTGCCACTTGCTGCACAGACATATTTTAATAATGGAAGTAATTACGTTTTCAATTTTGATTTAATCATCCGCCTTGGTTGATTGGCTTTGTTTTTTATCTCTGTTTTCATTGTTGCTTAGCCACTTATTGACAGTAAGTTGGGATCTAAATTCAATCAACAAACAAGCCAGCAAATTAAAGAAATCAGCAACATTAGAAGTCTGAGCAGATACTGTCTACGACTGGCAACTTAAAAAAAAAAAAATAGAGCAAATCCCCCCATTCTGAATTTTTGTACTTCTTGCTGGCTAAATCGGGCATGGATGAAAGTTCCATTTATTTCCAAATTTGGGTGTATATATAATATTTGCAAAACTGAAATGAATTACAGAGGCTCAGGTTAGGTGCCTCTTTGACAGGCACCACATGCCACTTTAAATCACTTTTGAATGGTGAACATTATTCCAAGTGAAGGAGATGATGCCAAACGCGCTGAACTGTTTAGAGCGTTATGGGTATTTGGACGATGAACCTAATAAACCTTCCAGGAAGGGAGCTGCCACCAAATGAGAATTCTATTACTCTGCACAGGCAACCAATTAGGAAGTTGTAGGTTAGAATAAATACAAGTAAAATCAAACTCTGACCTCCATTTTTATCAGTCAAATACCAATAAAAGTTTCAGGAAGAAGACCCTAGCTGGCCTTTGTGTGTATACAGCTACAATAAAATGCAATAAAGATGCATTTTCCTACTACATCAACCTTGACTCTTAATTTACAAAGAAAATTGAACACATGGGCAGGTGGAATGGGAGATTTTTCCTGGAAGACCAATTAAGCAGCTATTAAAAGGTCAAATCTTATGTGCCATTATACGGCAATTAGTAGTAATGTAGTGTTTCTATGAGGAAAATAGCCTGAGAGTGGCTGATCTGCATTGGGCTTCTTCTATACATGGGACTTTTATCTTTTACCGGTACTCTCCTAGATAGTCTATAGTAGTCCAGCATTTTGCTTCCCACAATGGTCAATGTTGAGAGCAAAATAAACCATCTGGGATATTCCCAAGTAGATTAATTATGCATTAAGTGAAGAAGGATTTTTTTCCCATCCGATTCTTGGGGTCCTTCTAACTAGCTCCATTGGGTGGTCCTGGTAAGAATGTTTTGAGTAAATGAGTGAGTAAAGATTTCCTGCCTCCTTTCTCCATTCTCTGCATGATTTTGTACTTCTAAATCATGTCCCCTGGGCTGTGTATTTTTCCCCCCTAAGCAAAAGAATTAGAAATATCCTTGCATTTTCTGATAAGGCAGGCACTCAGGGGTCCTGATCATCTGTATTGCCTTCTTTTGCCTCCCCCTGCCATCCCTTGCAATTTGATTTGAGCATCCAGATGATTGCAACTTGCATCAAAAGCTTATGTTATTAGTTACAGAGTCCCTCTAGATATAAGCATCAGCCATTGGGTTTCAGGATTCAAGATAAGTCAAAGGTTCCATTCTTTTTACTTTTATCTGAGGTGAGATACCCTTACTTCTGTACATAAATATTCTTGCATACAGCAATGTTGTGAATCCTACATAAATTTGGGAAGGAGGGAAATGAAATCAGTGACTTTCCAAATTGTGCTAAACTTCACCATCCAGTATAATTAGGCAGGACGGCCAATGGGCAGAAGGTTTAGGAGTTATGGAGTCAGCGTGATATGGATAAAATCTGCATTTCTCATTTTGGCTAACTGGATTTGGGATTCAAACAGCTGAGATTTGCCTATTTGCCTCTTAGTCCTTTTGCTTTATAATGAAAATGGGTTTTGATTGAAACCTATGTTCCTGTGCCAAACTGGAAGCCAACAGGCTATCTGAGAGACCCTCTATTTTCCATAATATTTGATCAGGCAGTGTTGGCATATTCTGAGTTCCTTCAATGAAATGATGAGATCTATAAGGACTATGGAAGCAGCCTGATTTATTGCAGCCCCTGTCTTCTGGAATGAAGTTCATTGCAAAATTCAAGTGAGTCCCAATCTACTGGCATTTAGTAGGAAAACGAAGACCTGTCTCTTCATCCAAGCCCTTGCTTAGGATGGTTGCAGCTTCTTTGAAGGAATGGTTATTAGTGCTGCCTGGTTGTGCCATTCTTTTTATTGTTGGATTGTTTTTATTGTACAGTTGTATGCCTGTGAACCATCTAGAATTTTAATGATTCTGCCTTCTTCTCATATCATCTCTCATATTACCCTAGAGAAAAGCTTTTCCCCTAGCAGATTTCCAGGAGCTACAGTGAAAAAGACAATAAATGTTCCTGTTTCTCTTGTAAGATTTTCCCCTGAGTGGAGTTAAAATTTCCTCCATATGAATACAGTGTGATTCCTGGCTCAAGTTTTTCAATTGAACGCCACAGAAAACTCTTGAGTAAATATATCTAACACTTGGCAGACCAAAGAAAAACTTAAAGGAGAGAAAAGTATTCTTTGTTTCCAAACAGAGGTTTTCAAGTCCAAATGGGGGTCTTTTTTATGGGCCCCTATTTCAGGGCAATGCAGAGTTAAATGACTTTGATGATAACGTCATTTCAGGTTAATCTTTTAGTTGCATAAAACCCTTTGAAAGAATGATTTATTATGAGAATTTTGAATGAAACTTGTAGTTCACTCCTTTGTGCTGCAAAATGTCTTCATCTAGCATCCTTCCCAGATGACCAGGGTGGCCCAGGGATGTGAAGGTTTGCATTTTCTTTTAATTATTCAGAAGGAGGGGTGGCTGAGCTACACTAAGGCTTTGAAACCCTAGGCCAGAGCCTGCTTGGTCCTTGCCTAAAGCTGATCGTGTTTCTTCTATATTGACACCTAGAAAACCAGTGGTGGGTTGCTGCTGGTTCAGACCCAGTAGCAGAAATTTACCACCGCTCACCAAATCGGCAGCGATGACTCCCAAACTGGTCCTCCGGTCACTGCAGCTTGGGAAAAATCTCTTTGCGTATGCGCAAAGGCTTCTGTGCATATGCAGAGGGTCCTTTCCGAGTCTTTGGCATGATGCGATGAGGCAAAACACTTCCATCGCGATCAGAACCAGTAGGCAAGGTAACTGGAACTCATCCCTGTAGGAAATCATATGGCTTTGGCCATGAAGACACCAGGAGTCTGGAGGATATTTTCTCCTTAGCCTTTTCTTAAAATGGCAGTATTTAAAAACAGGAAACCACAATTTGGCTAAATTGGGTGCCTTTTATCTCTGGAAATTGTTATACCTTGTGAAAGAGGCAAGTTGCTTTCCCCCCCTGTTTTTTTGCTGTGAGTATATAAATTATGGAGACAATTCCTAGGGCAGGAGGAACTTCTCTTACTAGGATCAGTGGATGATCAACACTTCTTCAAAACTTTTAAACTGCACATACGCATACATAGACACACACACACACTTAATTGATGTGGAACAAAAATCCCTTCTTCTCCCCTTTATGATGGTCATTGTTCAATATTAACTAGTCATCAAATGCAACATAGTCAGATGACATTTGCAAGGAAAAAGGGGAAGAAGGAGGAGTTGTGATTCTACCTTGCTCTGAGCATGCACTGAGTGTTTTGTCTATTTTTAGCAGGAGAAAAAAAACAGTCACTCACTGGCCAAGATTCCTTTCCCTCATCATTATTCATTCACTCTGTTTTGGAGTTGTTCTTCTTCATGAAAAAGGACAAATTTGTAGGAAAAATGACTGTCATGGCAATAATGTAAATTAAATTAGTAATATTTTGATTCTAATTAACAACACAGGTCTATTCTCCATATATTAAGGAAAGAAAGGGTACAAAACTATTTAAAAACACATGTCTTTTTCTTTAATATTCTACTGAGAAGAATGTGTACATCATCACATTATTAGTGTGACATTTAGAAATGAGTGATTTCCCCCCAGCTTACATAATAAAAGGCTCAGTTCAGAATTGGCTCTTTATGATCAAATCCACTATAAGCACTAAAACATATTCATTCAAGTCTATAATTTTATGTTGCAGGAACACTTCTTTTAATTTTTTTTTGCCAACCTCTTGAATGTTTAAGCTCAATTTAATTATAAGATTACTTTTCAAGGGGAAAATATCTCTTCAGAACATTTCAATGTCACAGTTACAGGACTGGGAAGCAGCATTTTTGAAAAGTTTTTTTCTGAGCACTGAAAGTTTAAGCTCAATGGAGATCTCTAAGCCCCAACTGAGACGGCCAGGTTCTCAATCAATTCTGCATTGTGGCTTTCTCCTGTTGGCCATTGGCTTCTTCCCCACTTTAGAATTTTTACACAGTTATTCTAAAAAATGACTGATTATTCTTAAGGAAACCATCCATGGAAGATGCAGTATAAGACTATTTACCACCAAGGAGTAGGAAAATATGCACAAGTATCATTTTTATCAATCATTCTGATTTGAGCCTTTCTGAAATAATTTTTCACAATGGATTCCAGCTAGTCTTCTAAGACATTTTTATCTTTTCCCTTTGTAAAGGAGCCATGCCTCTCCCGCCCCACCGCCAAGAGGAAGGCAATCTACAAGTCTTCGGTAGAGAAAGCGAGAGAGGAAGAGACATTAGTGACAAAGAAATTGCAGGGTAAAATTTCATTCATCATTACTACCAGCAGTTTAAATGAAGTAGTTAATAACATCCTCCCCACTCTCATTCTAAGCCATCTTTTTTCTTTCAGATGCAAAAATTGAGCTGTCCTCTTCCTCCATCCGGGGCAACCCCTGCTTTTCAATACATCACTACAGCACCTCATTTAGATGATGCATAGCAATAATCCATAACCAAGATGCAATTACTGTGATGATAAACCATAATGTGCCAGGAGCCAGCTGCTAGGGATGTCTTTTGTGTGTCTTAGTGGTCGTGATGCTGTTATTTAAAAGTGATGATTTGGTGGGGGGCGGGAGGGGAGGAAAGGAGCATTGTTTGTTGAAAGAGCAGGAAGGGGTAAAAAGGCATTGTATTTCTCCTGCCTGGTAAATGCTTTCCTTTTAACTTATTTTCATTTGTCCTTAAAGCAAAAAACCTTTACTAAGCTTCTTTAACAGTCTCCTAGAAATGCAAGATACCACTATATATCTATGATAATAATACATTGGGCTGGAACCCCGGTGATGGTAGAAGTTTTTGCTTGTGTAAATTTTAGGCAATGTTAAAAAGAGATAATAAAAAAGAGGGATGTTTTTGTGTAGGTCTAGTTTGCTTTTTAGTTTTGATGGGGGGGGGGGGAAGCAACACAGATATAAAAAATTATCCATGAGCTAAATGTTAAGGGAAGAGATAAGATTGGGATCACAAAAAGGTTTCAGATGAGTTTCATCCAATTCATTTGCAGTTTTCCTTAACTTAAGGAGATGTTACATAAGGCACACTAAATTATAAATATGTAGGTATGCACACATAGAAAAACACAGGTATGGACCAGTGGTGGATAGCTAACAGTTTGCCCCGGTTCAGGCGAACTGGTAGTGGCAGGAAGCTCCAACCACCTGCCCAGACATCATCACAGATTATCTGTGCCTTATGAGCAAAAGTGCAGGCACGCACATCTCCAAAACGGTAACAAAGGTAAGTGAAACTCATTACTGGTATGGACTTTTGTTTTTTTAGATTTTTTTGTAGAGCTTTTTCTTTCCAGTGCAAGTTTTATTTTTAATGGTTTTTTAATGCTTTTAATGAACATGATTATGGGAAGCAAATAATTAACCATGCACATTTGTCTTGTGTATTTGGAATTCAATTTTATATTTATCTTATAAAATTCCTTTCTCTTCCTTCTAACAGAGTACCAAAATAATTTCATGGTCAAGTTCTTTCTCTCACTATATTAAGAAAATGTTTGAACAATTTTAAAGACATTATTTCCGTATATTAGTGGTCCACAGGCTAAGTATTTTGTCTTACTTATATTTTCAGTAATGAAAGAATACTTCCTGGTTTGTTGTTAATAGCCAAAACAAAAACCTCTATTCTTTGCATTATCTGTTTACCATCTGTTCTTTAGATGCTAGTAGAGCTCCTACTTGTTTAACAGCTTGCGCTATGTCTAGTTTTTCTGGTTTTTGTCAAGAATCAATTTTAAAAATCACCTTGCACATATGTTAAAAGTAAAATATATCAAAAATTCCTGCCTTCTGGAAAGCCATTAAAACTCCCCCTCTCCAGTAAACTTGGAATCCCTTGGGGAGTTTGTAAAGTGGTTATATGCTAATAGATTACTGTTATTCCATGACAATCTGGGCTTATTCATATTTTGATTTACATTTAGTGTTTTAGGCTTGGCTATGTTGTTTTAATTGTTGCTATGTTTGTATACCCCCCAAAGTTATATTATGTGAGATGGGTGGTGATATAAATTTGGCAAACAACCAAATATCTGGGTCCTGTCAACTAAACAATGTCATTTGGCGGGACCCAGGGGAAGAGCCTTCTCTGTGGCGGCCCCGACCCTTTGGAACCAACTCCCCCCAGATATCAGAGTTGCCCCCACCCTCCTTGCCTTTCGTAAGCTCCTTAAAACCCATCTCTGTCGTCAGGCATGGGGGAATTGAGACTTTCCCTCCCCCTAGGCTTATAAAATTTATGCATGGTATGTCAGTATATATGATTGGTTTCTAATTTGGGGTTTTAAATTAACTTAAATATTAGATTTGTTTACATTGTTAGCCGCCCCGAGTCTGCGGAGAGGGGTGGCATACAAATCTGATTAATAAATAAATAAATAAATAAAAAAGACAAATCTCCATGTATTTTGGATATAGAATGTTTTTCAATGTTCTCTTGTAGTTGGCTATGGAGACCTTCAAAGGGTACTTCATATACTGAGGTTTGGATCAAAGCACCATCTCAACCCAGGGATGTGGTAGAGTGCGATGTTCTGGTAGTGGCCCACAGATTGCGTAATTCGTATGCGACCGCTCCCTTGCCATCTTTGCTGGTCCATCGGGCATCCCCATCTCTCTTTTTTAAAATTTTTGGTCCTTTTTTGCTTCCTGCATATGCACAGAAGGAAAATCTCGCAGGAGGATGCTCATGTGCACATGATTTGTGCATTTTTTCCCCCCTCCATGCATGTGTGGAAACATTGTTGAAATTGAATGCAAGCATTCCCTCGTGAGATTTTGGGGCTTTTTTTGCTTTCTGCACATGCGCGGAAGCAAAATCACGTGGGCGCAGGTGAGTGGCTGCCTGAATCTCACAGGATGTGTGCGCAGCACACAGGTATTCTAGTAAGAGCAACCTGCCCCTGTTCTAAGCAAAGTGGTGTGCCATTTCTATTTGAAGAATGTAAGTGAAACCAAATAGGAAAAAAAATCATGTAAATTTTGAAAGAAGTTTCTAGAATATTTTTTTTGTCTGTAATAATAATAATAATAATAATAGTAATAATAATAATAATAATAATAATAATAATAATAATAATAATAATTTATTAGATTTGTATGCCGCCCCTCTCCGAAGACTCTTCTCTGTACAGGTAACCCCCAACTTATAACCATTCATTCATTCAATGACCATTCAAAGTTACAACGGCACTGAAAAAAGAGACTTACCACCATTTTTAATACATTCAACTGTTGCCGCATCCTCATTGCAACGTGATGAAAATTTGAATGTTTGGCAACTGGCATGTATTTGTAATGGTTGCATTATCCAGAGTCATGTTATCACATTTTGCGACCTTCTGCCAGCAACGTCAATGGGGAAGCCATTAAACATCTGTGTTACTAACTTAAGAGTTGCTGTGATTCACTTTATAACTGTGGCAAGAAAGATCATAAAATTGGACAAAATGCATTTAATAACTGTCTTGCTTAGCAATTTCCTGCAAATGTGGTACGTTTTAAATATCACTGATTAATTAACTTAGAAGATTTCCAACAAAATACAAACGTATGTTAAAAATAAATAAATGAATAAAGTGCAATGGAAGCCATGGCCGAAATGCATGGGAATATCCTTGCAAAGCTTATTGTAGATCAACCTTGACTAATACACACATGCATAAGCTTTCCAGATCTTAACCTTGACCAAGACATTTAAATTTAAATTAGAAAGACTGAACCAAACGTGCTGACCCTGGCTTTGATGTTTTCGCTGCAAGCATCCCCAACTCTCAGAGCCCAACCTTGCTGCACTGAACAGGATGAACCCAAAGGGGTTTTATTCAAAGTGAATATAAATAGAATATTCATTTGAAGCTAGTTGTTAAATTCACAATCAGAGCATCAGCCTTTAGCAACATGGCCCATATTTTCCCGTGTAAGTCTTATACAGTTTAACTAAAAGTCAAAACTGAACAGGATTTATTTTGAAACATATGCCCAGCCTTCATGAATGGACAAACCCCTCTCCATGGAAGCTATAATGCATCAGAGATCTTCCCTTCTCACTCCTGCCCAGGGTTGGGTTCTAACCTACCTTATTGCCAGTTCACTTCCTCACATGCCACATAGCTGCATCTTGTGGCAAAAAAAAAATATCACATTTTTTTAAAGCCAAAAACAATATGGCGACTGTATCCACAGTGCCAGAAACTCAGTTTCTGCACATGTGCAAAAGGGGAAAAAAACCTACAAAAAATTCTACCACCCCCCAAAAAGCTGAAAACAAGATGGCAACTGCAGGCACAGTGCCAGAAACTTGGGTTCTGCACATGTTTAGAAGAGAAAAAATGCAGAAAAAAATCCCCCCCCAAAAAAAATCTAAAAAGAAATTAATCTGAAAAAGTTCGAGGGGGGGGAGGGAGGGAGGAGGGAAGGAGATGGTGGTGCCAACAGACTGGCACCAATTGAACCGGTTTAGTAACTTCATTGTGACATCACCAGCGGGTTGCTACCAGTTCGGGCGAACCGGTCTGTACCAGGTGGAACCCAAATCTGCTCCTGCCCAAATAATGACAGCATCCCTTTGTTGTATGACCTAGTGGGAAGCCAAATTTATTTTGTGTCATTTTATATAGCACAGAAAAGATAATGCAGAAAAAAATAACAAGTTAGTTGCACTTTTACCAAGAAGATAAATTTCATTAAAATGAACAGGCCTTGCATTCAGGAAAATATATATAGGTTTACAACCTCCCAAACCCAGTAATTAACATGCTGGCCTAAGAACCCGGAGACTATGAGTCATAGTTCTATCTTGGCCCTGAAAGCTGGTTCAATGACTTTGGGCCAGTCATTCTTTCTCAGCCCAACTCACCTCACAGGATTGTTGTTTTGAGGAAAATAGGGGGAGGAAGGAGCATTAGGTTCATTTGTTGTCTTAATTTAGTTATAAAGTAATAAATACAGGGTAAAAAGTTAATAAATGAATGAATATAACATCATTAATATCAGTGCCCATAAGAAAGTTGATACAGATTTAATTGCAGCATTGGAATTAAAGCCTTATTCTTTTTGTCCAGGTTTATGATTATGATGCTGCAACTACCATTTTGTCTATTTTGATCCCTTTAAAGGCATCATTGGATACAACTGCTTTTCTGAAATATGTCTTTAACTATTAAGTCCTTAAGACTGTTTTCAAATCTTATAATTTCTCACATTCTACCCTTCTATTCAGATTTGTTTGGTACAGGTAGTCCTTGACTTATCAGAGTTCATTTAGCGACCTTTCAAAGTTACAACAGTGCTGAAAAAAGTGTCTTGTGATCATTTTTCACATTTAGAACCAGTGCAGGATTCCCTTGATCATGTGATCAAAATTCAGACACTTGGCAACTAACTCCTATTTATGATGTTACAATGTCCTGTGATCATGTGATTACCTTCTGTGACCTTCTGACCAATGGGGAAGCAGATTCACTTAACAGCTATGTTGGTAACTTAACATCTGTGGCAAGAAAAGAAAATGGGGCAAAATTCACTTAACTGTCTCGCTTAGCAACATACATTTTAGGCTGAATTGTGGTTGTAAGTCAAGGACTACGGTACTTTAAAAGTGAGTGAAAATTGTGATGTGTCTTATATGCAGAATTCTGCTGAAGCCCCACCCATCTGCCAGCCCCCACAATTTGCCAGTTTTGGCCTTTCTGTGTCGCATTTTTGTCCAGTTCCATACAGCTGGGAATGGTGGCGACGAATGAGCCACACCGAATGGGCTGCATTGATGGCGAATGGGGCGCAGCAAGTGGATGAGATGAATACTGGATGGATGCTGGGAGGCAAGGGCAGATTTTGTCTTTAAAGGTCATATTACTTTAATACAGATCTACACCAAATTTCATACATTGTTATTATTTGTTAATATACAATATTTCATATGTTTACATAGTTTCATATCATTGTCTTCATCTCACATTGTCTCACAATCTTTCCTCCTTTTTTACTTCAATTGTACTATTTAGTCTGATTTAGCAAGGGCAGATTTTTTTTTCTTGTTTTCCTCCCAAAAAAATGGTATAGTCTGGGGCGTTTTATACTCCGAAAAATATGGTACTTGTATTAAATACAATAACATATCAAGACAACATTTTTAGGAGATGTGCATGTTCATAAGAATAGCATTTTGACTTATATTATCCACTTCATATATAGGACTTTCCAAGTAGTTAACAGAATCAGCATATTGCCCCCAACTATCTGCGTCCCCATTTTACTGACCTTGGAAGGATGGAAGGTTGAGAAGCTTGAGCCTGGTGATATTTGAACTGCCAAATTGCAGGCAGGCAGCAGGTAGCAGACATAGACTGCAGTACTGCACTCTAACCACTGCACCACCACAGCTCATATTAGATGTGTGCCCACAAATATAATTGCCAGGAGTTTCATCTCCTGTTTTGAAGGATACCTTTTCAGTTTAGTATTCTTTTCTCTTCACTGAAGTACCGTTTAGCAAATGCATTTCCTTCCTAACCTCCTGATTCAGCATAAATTTAAAAAGGGGAGGGAAATAAAAAGCATGGATTGCCATGTGGTACTTTGAAAAATTCCAGAGAGATGCATTATCCAGAGGTCAAGCTAACTCTGCCACTTTGACATCATTTGCTCATAACAAGGGGGGAAATCAGACAAAAGATGATCTATGAGAGAAGATGGGTTGGTATTTCTTAGTACAGGCATCTCTCCAGTCATGCTTGAAATCATTTTCTGGGAAAATTAGCCAGATAGTCTCTACTGACCTTTGTCAGCCAGTTGCTTAAGATGAAGAATACCAAGGGATTCAGAAACTTTTAGATTGCTGGAAACTTGTGCAGCTCACCTGCAGACAAACATTTTGATTGATCTTTTAATATACAGTAAATATCCAAGTTCTGTTTTTCTGGTAGTGCCAAATCTTGAACCTCAATCCTTCTCATCACTGTTGTGCCCTAGTATGTATACGTTGCGCTTGTTTGAATCATTTTTTGATGGAAAAGAAGGTGAGAGGACTAATGAATTTAGAAGAGATTGGGAGGAATTTCCCCCCAAAAGTTTTGATATACTAAATTGAACATTCCTGATCATAAGAAAAATAGAAACAAACTGAAAAAAATGATGCTTATATTTTTATTTTGATCAAAAAGCCTCTTCCCCCATTTTTTCAGAATTTCATGTCAGTTTATATTTTTTTAGGCTACAAATCTGTTGTGATTCAGCCTGAGGCTCCTCAGGGACCGGCTGCATCTCTGCTGGATCCAGGCCCGGAGGAGGAGGACAGTGAACAGGAGGGGGAGGACCAGGCAGGCGGGGGAGAGGAAAGTCAGGAAGAGGATGAGGGGGAGCAGCCTGAGAGCCCCGGAGGGGGGGGGCCCTCCCCAGCCAGTAGCCTGGCCTCATTGGATGAGGAAGCACAGGCTATAATTGATATGAGACAGCGACGTGCAGCTCAGAGACGGGACCAATTAGAAAGGTATTGGCATCACTGAATTGGCAACAGCTTGGTTTGGGTGTGGTTCTCCTCAGCAGGGTTTAAAAGGCAGGCACGCCCTTTCAGCCATGTGGAGCGTTATCAACTGGAAGTTCTGTAACCCTGCTTTGCTTCTCGGCATCTCTGATCTTGGCTTGTGGCCTAGAAGACTGGAAGACTTGGGGAAGGCGTATGTTTGTTATCTCCAGCATTGTTTTTGACAGCAAGAATCCTGTTTTACTTCATGGCCTTCGTGAAACATCTTTGAAGTTTCAGCGTGTTCCTGTTTGTAAGGACATTTTCTGTTACCTGTGTTTGCTTTGAATTCTATAAACTGCCTTTGATTTTTACCAGTGTGTCTGGATTCTCTTTTTGGGTTGGTGTTTGCTGGAGGGACCCAGACAGAACACAAATCTCTAAGGAATTTCCCCCCAAAAGTTTTGATATACTAAATTGAACATTCCTGATCATAAGAAAAATAGAAATGAACTGAAAAAAATGATGCTTATCGGTTTATTTTCGAATATAAGATCATATGGCAGATTTTTTTCTTGTTTTCCTCCCAAAAAGCCTATTTGAGTATAAGCATGGGGGCCCATTTATGAGCAAAATAAACCAATAAGTATCAATTTTTTCAGTTCAATTTCCATATCATTATGTTCAGAAATGTTCAAGCTACCAATCCAAAACCAACTTTAGTAAAATAGAATGCATTTTGCAAGCAAAACTATCTATAAATTGAAAAAAAATCACAAAAATGGGGGGGGGGCACACATTTTATCAGCAAAATAAACCAATAAGCATTATTTTTTTCATTTCAATGGGTGCAGAAATGTTCAAACTTGTTTCCAAGTGAAAAAAAAGCTTTCAAAAAGACCAAATATAAGTACCTAAAATGAACAATTTGCGGTCCGGGTCAAATAGACCTGGGACAGAAGATTAGGGTGTGTTATTGAGCAGCACACCAGGGTTAAAACTAGAAAAAGATGAACATATGATTTCATTTGTTATTACAATGCTCATTACATTCATAAATCTAAAACTGGTGAAAAAATCCATGGCATATCTAACCTAGCCAAATAGCCAAATATCAAAACACCCAGAATCATGGATTTAATCAATGTCTACATCACTACCTACTTTCAATTTGATAGACAAACATACCAACAAATCAGAGGAACAGTCATAGATTATCACTGTTAGGACTAATAGCAGAGACTGTTTGTGGAAGCTATACCCTCCCCACATTTACAGCCAAAAGTATGCATCCAGTATGTAGGCAATACTTTTGTCGTAAGAAATAAGAAATAACTAGGGAAGATATCTGAAACGATCAACAACATATTCAAAAGGAAGAAAACAGCAAAAACACTACCTTTTGTATTCTCAGCAGAGGAAATGGTGGCAAATTAGACATGGAAGCTTGAAAACACATGGAAAGACTCAACCTTCATTTCAACTAGAAAATTATGAGCAACCTAGACTAAGATAGATTGAAAATAATGTTAGTGAATTCCTAAAACCTGGCATTCAGACAAATCATTAATAGATAGAATAAACATAGCTGCATACCATTCAGAAAATACAGTTAAAAAAACTGAAAAGCAAACAAAAAGTCCTGTAGCAGCCAACACTTAGCTAGCCAGGGATTAACACACCAGATAAATAATCAAGCAGAAAGCAATATCATAGTGAAGGATCTACAAAAGAAAAAAAAAGAACCACCACATTAAAACTGGCAGAGCAATCTATTTTATATAAACAGGGAACAAATCCCACATTTGCTAGCACTGATAATGTTACCTATTTGGGTAATGAAATGTCTCCAAATAAACAACTAAGCTGAGAGACACCAAAGACTCCGCAGTTCACCTCTGAGCTATAAAAAATTGTCTTCAGTTGGATGGAAGTATGGAAGTATGGAAAATCTACTCAGATTTCCCTCTACTATGGGAGTGTCTTATAGTATAAACCTTCTAAAGTGAATCTTTCTTTGAAAATGTTAGCCAAGACTTGCAATGTAAAAGTGAAATCATATACACTTGTTAAAAGGCTTTGAAGAATAAAGTTTGAAACAACATAGAAAAAATACTGCTGTCAGAAACAAAAACAATTCATATGGGAGTATACAGAAACCAAACATAGACCATGCCCAATCATTCTTCAGTTGATTAAATTAAAAGATGTAATTGTGATATAAAATCACAATATATAAAATTACAACATTTATAACTTGTGAGATCCAGTTTTAAAAATAAAATGGACCTGGCGCTTGGGATTGATAAATCAATCACTATTTAGCATTTTTTTAAAGAATAGAATAGAACAGAACAGAATTATTTATTGGCCAAGTGTGATTGGACACACAAGGAATTTGTCTAGGTGCATATGCTCTCAGTGTACATAAAAGAAAAAGATACATTTGTCAAGAATCATGTGGTACAACACTTAATGATTGTCATAGGGGTCAAATAAGCAATGAAGAAAGAATTAATGGTCTTAGAAGTAGAGGATTGCTTTCTCAAAAAAGATTATCCCTCTTAATTTCATTTTAGCTTCCCCGCAGGAAAATCATTTGACTAACAAGAACAGATATAACATATACATCTGTAATTCCTGCCTTCCCTTAGTGTTTATGTCCAATTTAACAGATTTCTGCACTTAGTTCATTAAAAGGTTATTAGAAAATCTCAGCATGAGAAATTGGGATGGTTTTAGAGGGCCGGACTAATATAATTAACTCAGTTCTTCCCAATGCTGTATATTATTGGGTAGAACTGAGTTAATTATAATTATAAATTATAAATTCTAATCATACATTATATTACATTATACATTATATATTATTAGAGTTGAAGGAGTTTGGATATATTATATATTATTAGAGTTGAAGGGATTGGATACTGTAGCCTAGCTCTAGAGGATAATTCTCTGCCTTACAAGGCAAAGATTGCAGGTTCAAGTCCCAGTGGGTATGGCTAGCTGATGAGGCCAAAATAAGGCTGAAATAGATCTATCCTAGTCTCCCTTAATTTTCAAATTCAGCCAAAAAACATGTGACACATACAGATAGAATTGTCGGCTATCAATAAAATTAACTGCCTTGGAAATGGCCCTGGGTTGGGCCGAGAGGCAAATAAGGAGCTGTGATGTTCCTTCAATACACCAGGGTGATTCAACACAAAAATATGTAACCCTTCCCTGGTGCAGAGTTGAAGGGATTGGACACTGTAGCCTAGAGGATAATTCTCTGCCTTACAAGGCAAAGGTTGCAGGTTCAAGTCCCAGTGGGTATGGCTAGCTCATGAGGCCAAAATAAGGCCGAAATAGATCTATCCTAGTCTCCCGACCTCCGTGGGCTGGTCACAGACAGCAGGCGGGCTGCATCCGGCCCTTAGGCCGCATCTTGCCCAGGTCTGGACTATATCATTGGTAGTACATTTAAAACTTTTTTTTTTTTGGTATTAGGTGGATGGCCTAAGAAATATAAATCTGACATATACTCTGGCAATGGAGGTGTTAATTGAAAATCTTGGATTACTATCTGGAATTTTGCATAAATGCTAAGTGTGTCAGTATCTAAAATATGCACTGCAACTGAGCATAATCAAGCATCACTTGGTCTCACATCATAATATTAAACTAGGTTATCACTCATAAGGAAAAACAGATGGGTATCATGTAATCAAGAAATACTTCCAAGTAAAATAAATATGGGCATTTAATCACCTCCAATCAGAATTCTCAATAAGAAAATGTCCTTCTGGCAAAAGAGCAGGCTCTAGAAAGAAATATTTGCTATTTGGATTTTAAAGTGTTCATGTAGAAGGCAAGAACTGCACCTTGCAATTATCTTCGCCTATTTGATTTTACAGAAATAATTTTCATTTTGCTACCCAGTTTCAGCTTCCTGCTTAATCCTGAAATTAAACCTCCATTTATGGCATCAGCATCTGTTGCCATGGAAATGAATGGGATAATCCCACATTATGGATTCACCAAAGAGGATGTAGGAGGGTAAGAAAACTGTGAAAGAGCAAACATTGGCTTGTATGATTTTTCTTTCAAGAGGGAAAGAACTGAAATAAGTGGAGAGGGCAGAAAGAATGAGCGTATCAAATGCTTTAAACTTTCAGGGAAGTATTTTGACTGTGGTTCCTAATTCTGTATGGGAAAACATCCATTTGAAAACCTAAGCTAAGATGGAAATAAGGTGAAGTGAAGATTATAGCATCAGCCTAGTGCAGTGCTCACTTCAGTAAACGATCGAATACCTGTTTGTTTGTTTTTTTAATGAAATAAGTGATTTTGAAAATGAACATATAGGCCAGATGTGAAATGCTGCCAATTCATCCTGATTCTTCTGAATTGGTAGTAACAAATGTTTCTTATTCCCCAAACTGGAAGTAGAAAATGCTTTTATAAAGTAGAAAAAGGTTCCCATGATGGGGAAATACAGCTGATTGTCACAGCTGATGGATAATGATGGGTGAACCCAATGGTGTTCGGGTTCGGTGAGTTCGGACAAACTTCACGCAAAGTTCGGCCGAACCCGAACCCGAACTCTGAATGCTCCGTGGCGTCAAAGCTCTGCCCCTGGAATCCCATCATTTTTTATTTTTATGGAATTTTTATTTTTATTTATTTTTATTTTTACAAAAAGGATGCCGCAGTGGCGCCGTTTATTTTTACGTGAAAGGACCTCCCTTTGCTTGTGGTGCCTCTGCGGCGTCTTTTCACATAAAAATATATTTTTTATTTTTACGAAAAAGGATGCTGCAGCGGCGCCACAAGCAAAGGGAGGTCCTTTCATGTAAAAATATATTTTTTATTTTTATGTGAAAGGACCTCCCTTTGCTTGCGCCGCCACTGTGGCATTCTTTTTTGTAAAAATAAAAATCCGTAAAAATAAAAAATCCGTAAAAATAAAAAATGATGGGATTCCAGGGGCGCAGCTTTGACATCACATATACCGGCATGTTGCTAAGCATGCCAAGGTGATCACTTCCTGGATTCCATCCTCCCTTCATTATTCTAGTGCCGCCCCCAGAATCCAGGAAGTGATCACCTTGGCGTGATTAGCAACCTGCCGGTATATGTGACATCAAAATTCCGCCCCTGGAATCCCTTTTGTGCCTCCCTCCTAGCCTCCCGACCAGTCGACAGCTTCCGGGTGTTCGCCTTCCTCTGCCACCACCGGCGCCCGGCTCCTCCTCCTCTTCTCAGCAGATGACAGTTGGGCGGTGGCACTTAAAAAAAATTGGGTTCAGGTTCGGGATGCTGAACACCGCAAAATTTGGTACGAACCCGAATTGTGCAAGTTCAGTTTGCCCAACACTACTGATGAACCTTTCCCATCCATTTTTTAAAAAGCATTCAAAGGTTCCAATGATCAACTGTTTGACAATTAGCTGCATCAGGTATCGGAACCTTTTTTAAAAAAACTTTTAAAAGCATTCTTTGCTGCCTAATTGCCCAAACTGTGACTGTGAGGTTCCTGATTGTTCCGGGGCCATTTGTGTCAAGTCTTCTGCATTGTGTGTGAGTCGATTGTGGAGCTTTTGTGTTGTTTGTGTGTGAAGTATGAAAGTTGGTTTTTGTGCTCTTTGCGATTCTGTGAGGTTTCTGCTTGTTGTGGCAGGGGACATTTTGCGTGCTTTTGCATTGTGTATGTGTCAATTATGGGCCTTTTGTGTTGTTTGTGTGTGATGTGGGAAAGTAGGTTGAGAGGTAGGAAATAAAGTGAGACAAATGCTCAGAGGAATTGCATTTCAGCCAATACTGGTTGAAACGTACTAGGGATGTCATCAAAAGCATCACATCTGCAACTAGATCTCTGATGCATGGAAAATATGGGGCCTTTTTATGTGTTTAGGATCCCTGTCAGACACACACAAGGTACAAATCACACACAAACAAGGTACAAATTATGTTGGTACCAGGGCTGAAAGCACTTTGGGGTGAAGTGTCTGCTGTGTCAAGTGGTCCCCCCCCTAAAAGATATTCAAAATGCATTTGCTACCAACCTTTGAAAGAACGTTTAATGCCAAGGAGAGATGAGCCAAGAAAAAAAATATTATTTCATTCTTTCTTGCTTCCCCAGCCACTTAGATTTAGGATCCCTTCCTTTCCTTTTAAACAAAATAAATATATTCATATATATGTAAATCTATATATCCTGTATATCCTGTTTTAAGCCTCCCAGATTCCTTCGGGAGTTGGGCTGCATACAAACAAACAAACAAATGTTAGTTTAAAATATAAAGTACCTGATGAGAGATTACATTTATTTTCCTTTCTAGTTCTGACCAAATGCATCTCTTTTTGAAAGGTAACAATGCCTGGGCAGCAAAGTAATTACTACTAAAAGACTGTGGAAGTGGAAATTGGACTTCTGTGGCCTTCTTGTGTGACTTCTTGATTTGTGCAACATTAGCCTCTTCTCATTGAAAATAAATGAAGCTCTCCAGACTGGCAGGAGGGTGAACTAGTCACATTAATCATTCCCTTTTCAACTTCTCCTGATAGGAAACTAGACACTAAATACGAGTAGTTGATTCCATATAAATGAAACGTTGAATTGAATGGTACTCAATTTAAATTCATCCCTAATTTTTTTTAAAATCCTCTAAGTAACAAATCTGTTTACTGTAACCTGTGGCCTAGAGGCTGTCATATAGGAGACTGCCCAGGTTCAAATCCCAGTAAAGGTAGGGCTATCTGATGAGAGATAAATAGCTTGAAATAGATCTATACTAGTCTCCCTTAATCTTCATTATCAGCAGAAATATGATACACACACACACACACACACCCCTATACCCATGTGTGTGTGTGTGTGGGTGCATGAGAGAGAGAGAGAGAGAGAGAGAGAGAGTTTATAATATATACCCTGTTTCCCCCAAAATAAAACATCCCCTGATATTAAGCCCAACACACAGCTTTTGAGTGCATGGCAATAAGGCTAAGAGCTTATTTCAGGGTTCAAAAAAATATAACACAGGAACTTATTTTCAGGGAAATGTGATACACACACATCATATATGTGTGTGTATGTGTGTGTATGGATAGTGTTCTTTTCTCTCTTCTCTTTCTTCTTTTTCTCAATTATTTTTGGGAGAAGTATGTCAACTTCTATGTATGCACACATGCAGACCTTATATACAGATGCAGAAAAAAATCAATAAAGAATGAAAGACTTAGAAACAAATTAGGAGTGAAAACAAATATGAGTACAGATGGAGGAAAAACAAAACAAATGTGATACCTTTAAAAATTAATGAAATAAATAAAGGATTTCATAATGTAGGAAATTTTGGACAGACATGGAGTTATTACCAGAGAGTATTTATGAGGAAACTGCTTTTTCTCACCCCTTTAAACATTGTAACCTTTTGCTCAGATTAAATTCCATAGCTGCCTTTTAGAAGGATAAACATTTCAAAAATTAGATACAATTTTGCAAGGCACAGAGGAGAAATTGATTAAGAAAATTTGCTTAACTGAGATATAGAATGGAGGAGGAGGTAGTTAAAGAAACTATGATAAACTGGACCGAGAATTTCGGCTATAATATTGAATTTGAGAAATGGGAGAAACTCTGGGATAAAAACTACAAATTGATGATGTCAGTAGCCTATAAGGAAAACATGAATAAAATGTTCCATAGAGGAATCCACCAATGAGATTGGCCCAAATGTTGCCGAATATATGACCAGACTGCTGGAAAGGCAGACAAAATCAGGGAACATACTACCATATGTGCTGAATGTGCCCAAAATCAAAATAATATTGGAACAGAATAAGAAAAAGAGATAACTAAACAGCAAATAGATATCAAACCAGAATTATTCTTATTAGGAATAGTTACAGGGAATTATGATAAAAATACAATATTTAATTTTATGTATTACAACAGTAGCAAGAATAATGTATGAACAAAATTGGGAAGAATAACAATAAACCATCAGAGGAAAACATGATAAGGAAAGTTTTAGAGTGTGAAGAATTGGATAGACTCACAAAAGAAATAAAAGATAAAGCAGAAACAAAATACTATAAGGGTATGGAATGAATGGTATAAAGAGGATAGGTGTAAAGGTTAAGGAAAGGTACAGAAGTTAAAAATTAGTAACAAAATTTGTATCAATGGAAACAACACATAATGATTGTAATTTAGTATATCAGTATATTAAAATGTACAAAAAATAATGGAACCACGTGTATAGATAAAGGGAAATTGAAGAATTGGGGAGGGGATGGTTATATTATGGATGTATACTGATGCAGAAGTGTTGTAAAGAAGTAAATGATCAATTTAAAAAACTATTTTAATAAAAAAAACTTTTTTAAAAAGAAGAATAAACTTTCATTGTTAGGGGGATGGAGAATATTTATTGTTCAGAGTTACCGATTGGATTGCAAATCTCACAAATGCTAATCACCTGGAATGCAAGAGGAAGAGAATGTTTGAATATTTTCAATCAGGACTGGAATTATTTTCCTGTGAATTTGCCCATGAGTGACAAGATGACACAGAGGTCCTTCTGCATAAGCCATGCTCAACAGACACAGTATAAAAAGTCTGATGCCAGGTACAGACCAGAAAAATCTCATTTTGAACATTTTTTTCCATTGATAGATGAAGTGAGAAAGAAAGTGAAGAGCCAGACAGCCAGCTCTGAGCTCTCCCACTCATCACAAGCCATTACTTAGATAAGGAAATCTCTTTGAATCATCTGAGACCTGGCTTCCAACAGATGAGTTGAGCCCAGCCACCATGACTAGAAAGTGGGCCGAGTTATGTGGAAGACTTCCACTAAGACTTACATTTTGAGCCCCAGGGAGGCGGGATAAGCCTTCCAGAAACTGAGTTTAGTCTCTTCATAATCCCTTTGGGTCAGTGGTCCAGTTTCAATACAACTCACAATGAAAGACAGAAAATTCCTATCCCAGTGAATCCTGCTAACAAACACCCAATTCTATTGCACCATATGAACTTATTGCATATCGCGCTGGCATCAGAAATCAATCATACTATGTTCTTGTTTTTTCATGCAGGAGTCTGACAGTCCACAGATAAAAACTGTGCTTCAGCCTATGTTTCTAAATCTCCTCCCTAATGGTAGCAGACAGGGATGGGCCAATTTTTTTTACTGCCACATTGTGGGCGTGGCTTCTTTTGTGGGTGTGGCTTGATGGTCAAGTGACTGGGAAGGAGTGGCTTGCCAGCCATGTGACCAGGCGCGAGTAGCTTGACAATAATGTGATGGGGTGGTGGATTAAAGGTCATGTGACTGAGTGGGAATGGCTTACCTACCATGTGACTGGGTGGGAGTGGCTTAGTTCACATTTTTCTCCATTTACAATGATTCATAAAGCTTTCTAATCAAGGACTCTCTTTCTTCATATTAGCCAATTCATCCAAAATTACTGGTTTATTTCAGCCCTGCCACAGCCATGTCAGTGGAACAAGCTATCAAATATGCCCCACACTTTGATCTAATCTTTCAAATGAATAGTATATTATCATGTTTTCCATGTTCCTTGGGCTTCTTTATGCAAGCTAAAATCAATGTATTCAAAACTTTTCTCTAAGAAATCAACCATGTTAAACTCTTTCCAAAACCTTTCTTTAAATTGTATGCTTGATTCTTTTAAAAAGAGCTCTTTTTGTTCCACCTCCACAGCAGCCCACCTCTGGTGGGAGAATAAAGAAGTGCTGACCAGGGTATGAGTTATCCCTGACAATTTTCCTCACTCTTCTAAGGCAGCGAGCCCTAGCAATGTCATCTAGTAGTATCAGGGGACAGACCACAATGTTTTGTGCTGTGGTCACCACTGAGTTTAGTTTCAGGCACTGAAGTTGTATGTCATTACCCTCTCTGAAATGAAACCCACAGAAAACCAAGCCCTATTTGCTGCAGTGGCCTCAAAAATCTGAAAAGCTCTGTTAAACAACTGTGGTTGAGGATTTCCTGCTGGATTTGTCTTCCACAAATGCTCAGAAACCAAAACCATTTAATCAAACGTTGCATCAACTTCTCCCTTCTCCCCAATCTTTTAATTAAAAAAAAAACCTGCTATGAGATTATATTTATGTGATAAATATATAGGCCCGTGATGGTGAACCTATGGCACATATGGCACAGGTGGCATGCAGAGTCCTCTCTGTGTGCGCACAAGCTGTCGCCCAGCTCAGCTTCACCACACCTGTGCATGTGCCTCCCATCTGCCAGCTCATTTTCGAATATTTGCCAGGCATGAGCATAGGTGTATGGGTGGATTTATTATTATATTGTATTGTTTTCTTTTTTATATGTTGTAAGCTGCCCCGATTCCTCAGAGAGGGGTGGCATATAAATATTATTATTATTATTATTATTATTATTATTATTATTATTATTATTATTATTATTAAGGGTATGATACCATGGTCTTTCATGACTGAAGGATGCCAATAATAATAATTGTTAGTACATGGTATATAACCTACTTTGGGGTTGCCATATAGTAAGCTAACAATGTTGGTCTATGAAAGTAAATACTGTATCTTTAAGAACTTTGACTGGTTGGCCATAAGGGGGCGCCAGCATTGTTCCCCGTGGGGGGAGTTACTTTGCTTGTGAGCTGTATTATTCTTGCTGTGTGTGGTTTGTAATTATTAGTGTTTATATTGTTGTATATTTGTAAATAATAATATTGTTAACACTAAGTCTGAGCCTTTATCTGGCTACCCACATTATCTACACTACTGCAACAACTCTGCTGATTGTATGTCGAAGGTTTTGCACAGAGCTGCACCGAGACATACTAACAACAACAACAACAACAACAACAATAATAATAATGTGGGAGACATATACACATACGTGGGGAGGGGGATCATATATACATGCAGGATGGGTGGGATGTGCAATGGGGTTGCATGATTTCATGCAGATTTCAATTCACAACAAGAAAAACATTAGCCATCCCTCATATAGGCTGTTGTTTAGAAATCCCTACATTGGATCATTGGTTAGGTAATATAACTTTCTACCAAATCTTTGGTTATAGTTTTTCACTACACTAGCTTTCAGCTCCCAGGACTAATATATACTCGTCATTTAAAAGACACTCCGATTCAATATTTCATGATGGGTTTTGAGGACTTTTAAGGAGCTCAAAATCTTGATTTTTAAAAATAGCTTCATGTATACTTTAAACTAGCCCTCTGTATAATTATCCCCCACTTCCCAGTGGTCAAGTTGTAATTTTTTTCCAAAGGCAGCAATTTGCTACAAATAACTTCCTGCATTGATAAACTGCCTAATCTGCATGCTGATGAAACAAACTTAATCAACTATTGATGATTGGGTTTAAATAATAGATGATGTATGCATTCAATTAAATTATAGTCTGTGGATGCTGGGTAAGCTGATTGATAGATTTTTCTTTTGGAGGGGGAAAAAACATAAGAATGAATTATCAGTCTAAAAGATGCATTAGATTTTTTTTTTAAAAAAAAATCAGATCAGCTATAATTAAAAACATTAGCAATCATTAAATTACATAGGATATTAAAGACACTAACCATCATCTTTTATTCTCTCTCTTGCAACTGTATCAACTTTTTCTTAATTGGAAGTTTCCTGTGATCTGTGAAATTTTAAGGGAATATTTTAAACACTCCTCCCCCCCCCCCAAGAACATATTACTAGAAGAAACACACAGGATACAAAACTCTGTGACTACTTATGTCAAGGTACTTTCCGTAGTATTATTATCACAACAAAATTGAAATGCAGATTTAGCTGCAGATGAATGCAAGAGCTTTACAAATTAAGTTGTAAATATCTCTCTCTCTCCCTCTCCCTCCCCCATCTCCCTCTACCACTTACTCTCTTGCCTGGTGATAATCTTGCAGGGTTTCAATTTCCATGCCTTAGGTGTGGGATGTTGATTACTGCAGGATTTCGTGGTCCTTATAGCAATCATGGCCTTGTTGATAACTGGGAGATTGGACAACATAGTCCACTCCCAGACACCTTATGAATATGTTTGATTTCTTGTAAGTGCTGGTAGCTACAGTAGGATGGACAGTTTTATCATGAGTCTAATCAGTTTTGAAGATGACAACAACAATAGTAATGCCAGCGCTGATGATTGCTCCCATGGGTTCTCTGTTGTTCAGTCCAATACTTTCAAGATATTATTCTGATAAAATTCTGATTTCCTTTGATTTGGACTTCACGTTGGCAAGGCTACATGAAGTAACTGGAGTATCTTTACTTATCTTTAATTATTTTTATTTTTGTGAATTCTAAAGAAATGGACATGGCTCTTTGCAATTTTTTATCGCCTGCAGGCTGGACTCATGCCCCATCGGCTTCGTTCAGACAGTTTTGTGTGGCCAACTTGGAGACATGATGGACACTTTATTGAGGGAAGGAGTTGGATTTCTGTTTTGAAGAAAGCTGTGGGCATTTTTTCTGTTGAAAAAGTGGTCTCTCGAATCAGCAATTTTGGATAATTGTGCCCAAGTTCTAATCTTTTTTAGGGAAGATGTTGAAGAAGGTGCAAAAAAAATATCTTGATTATCAAGAATCTTTCCTCTTGAATGGTATGGTATGGTAGCTGCATTGGTTTTCTTGTAGATGATCTCTGTTGGGAAATAGATGGAAATAACGTTACTCCACTGGCTTTATTTGTTCTTTAAGCTTTAAGCTACCATTATTCATGATAGCATCCTCTTGGATTGCATGCGAGAATTCAGACAAACTCTGTTTCACAGTGGCTCCCCTCTTTCTTTCAGAAAAAAACTGTGTGATGAGCTATAATAAAAACAGGCTGACTTCACATTTACTCTAGAAAGTTTAATAAAGGGGTGGGGGGGAAGGAAATCCGAGAGCCATTGTGGTTGCTTCTGAACTTTTCCATGTTTGAACCTGCTTATCTTTCAGGGCCCTGGTTAAATTGCAGTTGATTATACTGTATATCACCTGGCACACTGGGAACAATGTATATGAACCAATAGGTTTTTGGAAGATATGGAGTGAATTCTTTCTAATATATGCTTGCTATTACTCAAAAGCAGATAGCTTTGAAAAATGATCCCTCAAACCACTTGCCCAGGAAGGTCATACTGAGCAATTATTTTGCTTTAACATAACCTTTCAGTATAATGTGATTACCTGTCAGTTTAATATATATTGTTGCAAGCAAGTTTGCGCTCATGAATCTTATGCTGGAACCAATAATAGTCAAAAACTGAAACAACCCCAATACCCCAAAAGCACTGGAAGTTTTTAAGAAATGACTGGACAGCCACCTATCCAAAATAGCAATAGCACTTACACTTACACACTGTACCACCCATAGATCTTTACAGCCCTCTCTAAGAAGTTTACAGTCAGCCTCTTGCCTCAACAATCTGAGTCCTCATTTTACTAATCTGGGAAGGATGGAAGACTTAGTCAATCTTGAGCATGGTGAGATTCGAACTGCCAAATTGCTGATAGCAGTCAGTCAGCAGAAGAAGCCTGCAGTACTGCAATCTAACCACCATGGCTCAGCCTCCTGCTCAGTCTCTTGCTTGAGCAGGAGGTTGAACTAGAAGACCTCCAAGGTCTCTTCCAACTCTATTATGATTGACTGAATATGCATAACCTACATGATACTCTAATAAACTTAATTTTCGTATGTTCAGGACAGACAATATATGATACATATATCTGTATAGGGACTTCTAAGTTGTCCATCTAGCTCTTTAATTCTGAGACAACAATACTTAACTACAGTCTTCATAGGTGTGTTAGCTACAGATGTAGCTTAATCAGAAGATACACAGTAAAATAAATGGTAAGAAAGAGCACCATAATGAATAACAAAATTAGAGGGATGGAAAGGACCCAGCTGAAGGTCTTGTAGTCCAACCCTTTGCTCAGGCAGGAAACCCTATTTCAGAGAAATGTCCAACCTCTTCTTAAATGATATACATGTTCTTGATTGCATAACCTTTGCTTCCTTTTACTATTATAATAACCAAGGCATAGTATCTTACATGCTAATAATGAACCACTCTACAACCTATTTAGGTTGATGGAAGCATTTTGAATGTTGAGAAAGTATAGTAGGTACTAATATAAATGGCTGCTGATTTGGTTCCCATTTAAAAAATGGCTGTGGTGGCTTGTTCATCCACATCCAAGAAATGTATGTCCTTTCCTGTTAACATTGCCCCTATCTAGAAGTTTTGTTAAACATGTTATGACTGTGTTTCCAACTTGGTCCTGTTGTTTCAATGTGTTTTTTTGTCTCAGTATAGTGGACAAAATGGATAGTATATCTAGAAGCACATAGACTCTCCAATCCCCTCCGAGTGCTTCAGTCCTTAAGAGATCAAGGAGTCCTTAAATGGCTATTTTTCCCCAGCCCAAGCATCCAGAGATTGATTGCTTTTTCGATCAATTATTTTTCTAATTACGAGTTGTGGAGATGTTCTTTGAATAAATAGTTATGCCCTAGCCTGGATTTATTCAGAAGACATATGTGTCATTTCATATATTAATTCTGAAGGGAGAAAAGAAATAACAACATCCAGGTCCTCTTGCCTTCTAATACTTAATAGGTGGTTATTCTGGGAAGGATTAATTTAACTCTATGATTTCTTGGGGCCACAATTTCTTTTGTTTTGTTTCATTTTGTTTCATTTTGTTTCGTTTCGTTTCGTTTCGTTTCGTTTCGTTTCGTTTCGTTATGTTATGTTATGTTATGTTGTTGTTGTTATTATTATTATTATTATTATTATTATTATTATTATTATTATTATTACTATTTATTGGATTTGTATGCTGCCCCTCTCCGTTATGTTATGTTATGTTATGTTATTTGAGTTCTTCTAGACCAGGGGTAGACAAAGTTGGCTCTTCTATGACTTGTGGACTTCAACTCCCAGAATTACTGAGCCAATCATGCCAGCTCAGGAATTCTGGGAGTTGAAGTCCACATGTCATAGAAGAGCCAACTTTGCATAGCCCTGTTGTAGACCAACCCCTTGCTCAGGCAAGAAACTCTATACCAGTGTTGGCAAACCTTTTTGTCACCATGTGCTGAAACTGGAGTTCATGCGCCCATGGCAGCACTGAAAATCCAAAGAGGAGTTTCCCAGCATGCATAGACATGCTGGGAAACTGAGCTTCCAGTTTCTGGTGTGTGCATGTTTGCCAGTTACCTGGTCTTCCGATTTCTGGCATGAATGCAAATGTGAAGAGTAGCTGGTTAGTATACATGCACCAGAAACCAGAATCTCAATGTTCCAGGGAGTACAAGTGCACTAGAGTGCCTTCCCATCCCCTGTCCTATTGCTCTCCTATATCTCCTATACCTTTCTTCTATTCCTATATCTCTTCTTCTATTCTTTCATTGATATGTTCTATTACTATATCTTCTTTTCTATTCTTTCATAGATATATTTTACTATGAGTATCTCCTCTATAACCTTCATCATGTATTTTACTATGTGTATATAGATATATATACCCACTAAAACTCTCATTGTGTATTGGATAAACAAACGAACAAACAAACAAACAAACTACTCTTCTGGTTTCTGGTGCTTCTGCATAGGTGAAGAACAGCTGGCCAACACACATGTGCACATCAGAACTTGGAAGAACCTGACGTGCCTGGAGAGATGGTTCTGCATGCCACTTCTGGCAGACATGCCATAGGGTCACCATCGTGGCCCTATACCATTTCAGCCTATTGGTTATCCATTTTTTTAAATCTCCAGGGTTGGAGCACTGGTATTTTTCTGGAGGTAATTGGTTGTTTCTCTCCTTGATGGATTTCCACTCATTGCTTCTTGCCCTGCCTTCATGTTCTTTGGAGAATAGGTTCACACCCTCTTCTTTGCGACAGCCACTTAGATAGTGGACCACTGCTGTCACGTTATCCTTAGTCCTTCTTTTCATTAAACTAACATATCCAATTTCATCATTGTTTTTAATTAGTTATTTTATTCAACATCTTGCTCTGGTGAAGAATTCTGTCCAATTAGACACTTGTTTTGGATTGGAAACCTGCTGTCTAGACATCACTTGGGAACTATGATTCAGAACTCATCCTGTAGTTTTCATTCAGCAAAATATTTATATTTTAATCATATTCATTCCATGTTTTTGTGGAACGAGTATATTACAGTTGCAAAGGTGCAATATATAATTGACCTATTCGGCATCTAATAAATCAAAGGAACTATGATTTAATAATGATTTATTTATTAGAAGCAAATTTTATAAGCCACAGGGAAATACACTGCAAGGCAACTGAGATTAAAGATTAAACTGGGATTAAAGATGCAGTCCTTTAGTTTCAGAAATTCAGAACCATACTGCATACCAATATATAAAACCTCACAACTTTAGTAGCATTTTCTCAAAGCCATGTTAGTAATATTTTCTGCCCTAAATGTTTGAACGACCATGCAAAATTCCCCAATCCTATGTCTAGCATGCACTGAATTTGGATCTAAGATCAAAACATTACAAAATATAGAACCAATCTTCAGGAGAATTACCACCAACAACTCTCTTCAATATTCAGTTATTCCAAATGTATGTAGTTAGAAACCTGTGGGGTGAGGGGAAAACTCTTAATACATTTTGGTGCCCAGCACAAAATGTGATTGGCAGCTCTAATTGGGCATCTGTAGCAAATAACCTTTCCCTTGATTTGAGAATGCCAGAGAGCATTGGGAAAAGTTCTGAGAACTGATGATAATGAATTGGTAAAACCTGATTTAATAACATGCACACTGTATTTCTTTAGCAGGTAGACAGAGTCTCATTCCTGCTAGAGGGTGGAAATGGCTTCCGGCAAATCCTATTGGAAGCCATAAGGTAGCTCAGTGAAATGGAGGCATTTTATTGCAGGCATGCAATCTCTGATGCATTTTTCTAACCAATGTCCGTGTCCACTGCCATTTCCTTAATATTTGCACATGCAGCACTTAGAATTAAAAACAATCAATGAATGGGAGAAAATGTTAAAGGGACTAGGTGTTGGAGACAAAAGGAAAAATTTCTAATGGAATGTGGGAATGCCCATGGACCAGCACCAATAGAACCAGCTCATTGGTGATCTGCTAACAGTTCTAAAGAACTGGTTAAAACTGGTAGGAACCTAACTCTGATGCACATAGCTGATGACATATTTATTATTTATTAATTGGATTTATATGCCACTCCTCCCCGAGGATTCAGGGTGGCTTACAACATATAAAACGAAATCCAATTAATCCAATTAATTAAGTTAAGAATTAATGACTTCTCTTAATTATACTGTACTAATGAAGCCCATCATCACTGAACAACTAATGAAGCTCAATATCATTGGACAACTCAAATAGTAAAATAAATATAAAAGAGTAGCAGTTTACTTTTGGGAGTGAGTGAAAAAACTATGAGTCCAGTGATTGCTGTTCTCTAACAACAAAGCAACATTCTGCAAACTTCCAACCATTCTGGCACCTGTCTAATCAATTTTTTCTTAGTGATATAAAGTGTCTTTAACCATCCTGATTTCTTAATCTGTTCCATGTGGAGGGGGTGGGAAGGGAAAGGGCAAGTGGGAGATAGTTTAGATAAGAAGGTCATTGAATGTCAGAAGAGAACCTGAGACGCTTCTGGTGAAAGAATTCCAGAAATAGAAAGTATCTCTGGTGGAGTGCCTACATAAAAAGATATTGATTTTTTTCTTCTCCTGATAATCACATGTGGGTATTAACAAAGCAATCTCTAAACAGCAGAGAGTGAAGTAATAATGGGCAATGTGTTGGAACAGAGAGAGAAAAAGGAGGAAATAGGTGTGGAAGGGAGCACACAGACACTGACAAATGAAGGTCAGAGTCTTAACAAGGAAGCACATCAAGGAGTAATTAAAAAGGCTATTCAGGAAGAATTCTGCATCCATAAATGATAGGTGTTATTAACATTAGGGGAATAATATTAGGAAAAAATGAACAAAATATGAAGCATTTGAGGACCCAGATTGTTGGGGACAATATGCTGACTCTGTAAACTGCTTAGAGAGGGCTGTAAAACACTGTGAAGTGGTACAAAAGTCCAAGTGCTATGTTCTTTGAACATTAGCTTTCCCCTTTAAGGAATCAGTGTCCTCTCAAAAATAAATAAGTAAATTTGCAAAAGCAGGCAACAAACCTGTGTCAAATAAGCAGCTTCCTCTTATTTCTTTGTTTGGTATCTTAACAGCATGCAAAGCGGATCTCCCTTTCAGTGAATCACAGATATCTCATACGCCAGTCATCTGTACTGATTCATTTGTGTGAATTTTGCCAACATTTGCTCATTTATGCTGCCTATCACAGCAAGCTGCTTGATCTTTTGGGTAAGTTCCTTAGAAAAACCTTGGCATGATTTATCAAGAGCAGTATCCTGCAGGCAGTGAAGGGCTACCAAAATTTTCACTACCACACTGTGGGCGTGGCTTGTGCATTTTCTTTCAACACCTTTCAGTGCAAATTGGGTGCTCTGGGGTGGAGCTCCATTTTTGCTATCCCACTGTTCCCCCCCCCCAATCTGGGCAGTAGCCCACCCCTGCCTGCAGGCTAAGACAAGAACTGGAAGTGACTTCCCACCATTCAAATCTCTTGATAAGTAAGGGCAGACTATGTCCCTGCCACTTTTGCGTCTATCGTTAAAGTGTTGTCTCCAATTATCAAATATGAATTTTTCAACCAAGAGCTTTCTTACAATAGCAGCAAGTGAATAACAGTGATGGCCTTTTGCAGTGGGAAAAACAAAGTCTTGGCCACCATTAAGGATTACCAAGTGTATTGCAGCAACAGATTTGTAAAGATATATGGAGTACTCTGAAACAACACACATTTTGTAATTTGTTAAATTGCATACCCTAACCTTCTTCTAATACTATAAAGGATTTCTAGAAAGTCATCCTACTGATAAGAATATGGAAATCATGAGTTACCTGTGGTCTGTTTTTGATCATAGACAGATGGAAATCCCAGGAATTGCAAATTCAATATCTGAGAGCTATACTGCAGCATGATTGGCAAGGTCTAAAATCTGCGGATTGACCATTTCACACATTCTTTCCTCCACACATAACTATTTCTTTTACTTAAAAAAATATATTTTAACGCAACTGGAATCTTTATTCCTTTCTCTGTCTTTCTCTCTAATGAGCAAAATCATGATCAGCATCATTGTTGCCAGGAAAGAAAGAAAATTAGACTTTTCTATTGTGACATTTGGTTTGTTAGTTTTTTTCTCCTTCCCTTTCAGACTTAAATCTTGAAATGAGCACCTAAGCCCTTAACTGTTTATGCATACTGAATCTCAATGCAATTCGATCATGAATTTTTCAAGGTATGCTTTATTTGCAACAAGAACTGTCACTACATACTTCTCATTTTGGATTCCAAGACATAGCAAAAGTATGATAATGAATTAATTACTACAACAATCAGGTTTCTTCTTGATCTTCAGCTCTGCTGAGCTGCACCTGCAATAAATGTATGATCTACTAACTAACTTTAGTCGTAAGGGATCCCAATTAGGATGGTGGGAGGTAGGGGCTCTACGTTAGAAGTGACTGCTGCAGTAACAGACAAGACGGCACTTTTGCATTGCTAAACACCTAGTTTTTAATCTGTATTTAACTCTTTAATGTTAAATTCTTTTTATATTTAGGCTTTTTTTTTATATTGTAAGCAATATGTTTATATTGTAACCCAGATGGGGAGATGGGTAGTTTATACATTTAATAATAAGTAAGCAAGCAAACAAATAAATAATTTTTAAAAGCTCCAGAATCAAAGTGTAGAGATTTGGTAAAATGCCAGTGAGCCCTAATTTATTGAAATAAGGTTTTGATGGCATAAAACCCAATTTTGTTAGCCAAGTGTCATAATGCAAGTTCACTACTAGTCACTACTAATGTCATCTACAAAAGATATTTTGACCAAGATTGACTAGAGTGGTGTAAATCTGATGTATTATGGTGCCCGCTTTGTAGCAGATGTCCATACTGAAAGATTAGGTCAATTTTTTTAAAAAACCACATACGTTTATTGGGATGCTATGAACAGAGAAATATCTGCTTTTGAAACTATGAATTGCCTAAAAGTACCAATCTCTCCCACCCCCACCTGAGCCAAGTAAAAACAGCTTTCATGTTTGGAGTTATATGAGGCTCAGCTTAACAGTTGCTAGGTGTCACTAAAAATGAGAGATAGTTACACAACTCTGTATTTAGTTTGAAAATAATTTGTGCCTTAACAGGTGTTGTGGTTAGTTCTGGCCCAGCTCCTGCCCCAAGGACTGTGGATGTGGGGGAGACATCCACATGCTGCAGGCCTGTTTTGCCCCCGGTGAAATCTGCTGATGAAGGCTCCTCTGACCAAGAAGACATGAGTGACAGGGAGGAGGAGAGTGTGGCAGACAGCTCAGAAGGAGATCAATTATCTAGCTCCTCCTTTGATTCAGAACAAGAGTTAATGATACAGCCACGCATGCGGAGAGCGATGCATAGGCAACAACAACTGAGAGATTATTATCAAAGAAAATGAGGCCACCTGTGGTTGGGTGGGGCTGTGGTAATTAGTGAGGCTGCTATAAATAGCAGCCTGTGGGTTTGGCCATTGTGGAGGATTATCCGATCGTTGTGTTTCGTGCCTGCTTTACTGACTTTGACCTTTTGTGTGCTGATTTTTCCCCGCTTTGAAACTGAACCAGAGCGAAGTGTGTTTCATTTTGTGAAAGAAGGACTGTGAATTGCCTCACAGCTGCAAGCTAAGTATCACAGAACTGATAAGGGACTTGTACAAATTACCAGTTTGTTTGGAGACCAGTGTTCTTTGCTATACCAAAAGAGGGCTTAGTTTAAGTGAATTTTCATTATAAAGAACATTGTTTTGAATTTTCAAATGTGTGTGTGTCTGAAATTTGTACCTGTGAATTTTTGGGAGGAGTGTACCAGAGAGCCCAACAGAACAACAGGCAAACCCTTGAAGGTACAATGCAAAAGAAAAAGCACAAGTCTTCTCTGGAAATCATAAGATGAAACCGTTCAGATGTTTCAATGCCCAATTGCTTTGTTCATTGGCTTGCTTGTTTAGTTAGATAAGGAAGAATTGGACTGGATATTATGCTAATAGAATTAGGACCAAATAAGATACACCAAATGACTAAGACATGGAATTGGGTTAGTTGAAGCGGCATGAAAGAATGAGATATTTGTATGAATATTCAGTTCCTTGGCCTTCAAAGGGACCTAGCTAACCCATACTTTGCTTCCTAATGACAGGTTTATTTCAGTCTCTGAAATGGAATTTATCATAAAAATTGAAGTTTACCCTTAGATTATCTACGGTTGACCTATCCAGATTCCTAAGAGGTCAGCAAGGGGTGAGTACAAGTGCACTAGAGTGCCTTCCGTCCCCTGTTCTATCTCTCCTATATCTCCTATACCTTTCTTCTATTCCTATATCTCTTCTTCTGTTCTTTCATTGATATGTTCTATTACTATATCTTCTTTTCTATTATTTCTTAGATATATTTTACCATGAGTATCTCCTCTATAACCTTCATCATGTATTTTACTATGTGTACCCACTAAAACCCTCACTGTGTATTGGAATAAATAAATAAGCAAATAAATAAGTAAATAAATGAATGAATGAATGAATGAATGCCAGGCTGCATCTACTGTGCATTTGATATATCCAGCAGGATGTACAATCAACAATTATAGGTTACCATGACTGTACAGTAGTCATACCCTATCTTAAATATATTTCCAAATGCACATTTCTCAGAATAGCATTTTCATATCTCAAGCATTCACTTGTTCAAATTTTAAGCAAACATCAAACTTATAATGTGGATGTCGGTAATGTCTGGAACAGTCCTAAAATGGTCTAATTTTGGCTACCATCATCACATGTCATTTGACTTTAAATATTTTGGTATCTGTGGACTCTAGGCTGGGCTGAGATGTCAGTTTGATATCATTTGTGTCTTTAAACCTAAGTTGGCGAGAACTCATTGCCCGCCTAGCAGGTTATGCTTGCAAAGGTTATTTGCGTCAGCTGTCAGGAATGAGATACCAATTAGAAAAGTCAGTTCCATGACAGACTACTTATTTTTAACATCAGCTAGCAAATATGACCATCACTCTTTGGGCACCTGTCATACTTGTCAGAAGAAAAGATTAAGGACTGAATTTTTTTGAAATGAACCAGGAATCGTGTAGAAATTAAATCAGTCATGAAAGTGTGGAAAATACATATGTAGAAACCAATTTTGAAAGAAGTTAATACTCCAATATGTAGAAACCAATTTTAGAGGAAGTATATATAAATAGAAATTACATACTGTATTTTTTGGAAGATAAGACACAATGGAGTATAAGACGCACCTTTGTTTTTTTCAGTGGAAAATAAGGTAAAAGCTGATTGGGGGGGTGGATGGCCTCCCTGAATACCCTCAATCAATTGTTCCCAGAGGTGAACTTTAGCAACAGGTTTGTTGGTTGTGAGCTCTGTGCCTTGATTTTGCAGAGGCTTTTTTCCAGCCTCTGAAACCTCCCTTGAGGCTGTGAAACCCAGCCTCACCAATGGAGGGCTCTGAAATAGAGGTTTCATAGACTGTTTTCAGCTTCTGAAACCTCCATTTGAGAGTTGGGCAGGACTACATTTGGTGTATGAGGCACACCCAAATTTTCACCCTCTTTCTTTTTTTGGGGGGGGTGTCTTATACTTCAAAAAATACAATACTATATGTTCTGTCTGGGTCACTCCGGAAGCTATGACCAACCCAAAAAGATAAGCCAGACACACCGGTAAAATTCAAATACAGTTTTATAATGTTCAAGAGAAACGAAGCTAACAGAAAATGTCCTTACAAAGCAGGAAAACACTGGAACATAAATAGAGGATTCTTGCTGCCAAGACAAGGCTGTAGATAACAGACATACACCTCCCACGGGTCGTCAAAACTGCTGGGCCACGAGCCAGGAACAGAAACACCGAGAAACAATGCAGGTTACATCAACTCCAAACTGATAACACTCCACATGGCTTCAAGAGCTTGCCTGCCTTATAAACCCTTCCATGCTAATGAGGACCACACCCAAGCCCTGGTGTTCCTTATTCAATGCTGATAATATTTCCTCAATTGATCCTTCCTTTGATCTAAACGTCTCTGTCGCATGTCAATGACAGCTTGGGCTTCGTCACCTAATGACTCCAAAGACTCCAAGCTACTGGTTGGGGAGAGCCCCTCCCCGGGGCTCCCATGCTGTTCTTCCTCGTCAGATTCCTGACTGGACTCTCCCCCGTCCAACTGCTCAGCCCCCTCCTCTTCGCTGTCAGCCTCCTCCGGGTATGGAGCCAGCAAAGACGCAGCTGGTCTTCAATCTGCCTCAGGCTGAATCACAACACTATATAAGTTATCATGAGATAGAAATAACATTTAGACTTATATACAGCTTCACAATTTTCATAATCCCCCTAAGCAGTTTAAAGAGTCAGCATATTGTTCACAAGAATCTGGGTCCTCATTTTGCCGACCTCAGAAGGAGGAAAGGCCAAATCAACCTTGAGTTGATCAGAATCAAAGTCCTAAAAGTAGGCAGAGTTGTAGCCTGCAACACTGCATTTAAACCATTATGCCACCATGGCTTCTAATAATTCTCTAATCACAAATTAGTGCTGCTTGTCATTGGTGTGTATTTTTGGGCATATGTAATCAGTCTATAATTATTAAACTGAGTGAGTCAATAGTTGAATAAAATATTAAAATGAGGGACTTAAATTTCTAGGATGATATTAAATTAAACATGGCTTTAAATGATATTTGAATTTCATTATGGGTTTATTTCCACATTACAGGAAAGCCTACATAATCATATACTTCTTCCTATCTATAAAGACAACTGTGTGGAAAGATCTAATTTGCATTTATGTCTTTTAAGTTTGTAAAACTGCTGGGCTCCTTAAGGATTAAAATTGGAATTGGACACTTTCAATCAGATGATCATACTATTTATAACTTGTATTTATTTATTTATTTGTTTGTTTGTTTATTTATTTATATTTGTCAAACTATTATAGTATGGTAATTTGTATAAATAAAACATTAGAAAAGCAATGATAGAAGACAATAGAACAGTAGGACAGGGACAGTAAGCACAATGGTGCTCTTATGCACACCCCTTACAGACCTCTTAGAAAGGGGGAGAGGTCAATTGTAGATAACATATGGTTAAAGGTTTTGGGGTTAGGAGTAGAAACCACACAGTCAGGTAGACCATTGCAGGCATTGATTACTCTATTGCTGAAGTTGTATTTTTTGCAGTCTAGTTTAGAGCGGTTTACATTTAGTTTAAATCTATTACATGCTTATGTGTTGTTGTGGTTGAAGGTGAAGTAGTCAGTAACTGGAAAGACATTTTGGTGTATGATTTTATGAACTATTGTTAAGTTGGAATGGAGACGACAGAGTTGTAAGTTGTCTAATCAAAGAATTTCAAGTCTGGCGGAGTAAGGTATTTTGTTGCAGGAAGAGGAGTGAAGGACTCTTCTTGTGAAATATTTCTGGACTCTATCAATTGTGTTGATGTCAGATATGCAATGTGGGTTCCATACAGGTGAGCGGTATTCTAGCATTGATCTGACAAATGTTTTGTAAGCTCTGGTTAGCAGATCAATATTACCAGAGAACAAGCTGCAAAGGACAACTTTTTGGCCACGTTGTTACAGTGGCCTCTGGGACTTAGGTCATTGGAAAGGAGTACTCCAAAATCTTTGACAGAGTGGGGGTCATCAATAAGTTTGATTCCTTCAAATTTATATTTAGTATTAAGATTATTTTTACCAATGTGTAAGACAGAGCATTTAGTTGTAGAGATTTGATATTGCCAGGTTTGTGGCCATTCAGCTACATGAACAGCTGAGTCTAAAGCTTTGCAAAAGTCAATATAGATTGCATCAATTGATTTACCCTGATCAAGTTGAGTAGGGCAATGTAAGAATTGTAGATTACAGGAATTTTTTTTCTGAAACCAAATTGTTTGTTGGGAAGTAGGTTATTAGTTTCCAGGTAGAGTGTAATGGATTGGTTTATGATTGATTCCATGACTTTTCAGGTGATGCAACCGAAAGAGTTTGGTCTGTAGTTTTCAACCTTGCTTGCATCTGTTACTTGGGGGACCCACACACACATCCAGAGAGAGAGAGAGAGAGAGAGAGAGGGAGGGAGGGAGGGAGAGAGAGAGAGAAAGCTAACAAAGGAATGACATTTCTTTTATACTTAGGACTAAGAGGTCTGTAAGGGGCGTGCATAAGTGCACCTTCATGCCTACCGTTCCTGTCCTAATGTCTTTTTATCTTTTCTATCTCTATTTTATACTTATATTATGTTAAACATACTACAATACAATACTATATTTGTATGAAAAATAAAATAAAATAAAATAAAATAAATAAATAAGTAAGTAAGCATTTGTTAGTACAGCATTTGAGTAAAAGGCATTCATTATATTTCTCAGACAGACAATTATTCAAGTTTGTTCATGAAGATTCTGTCATCCAGATAAACTTAACAAGAAGTTGAGTCATGGCAATCAGATTTCTTTTCTTTTGGTTTTAAGTGTTTTGCTACCTGGATGACTGAGGATCTTCACTGAGACTGAAGAAATTATTTGGATAAGCAGCAAACTGAAAAAGAAAAGAAGTCTGTTATTCAAGTTTGTTTTCAAATCATCACAGCAGAAAAAGAGAAGTTGATGATAACTTTTGTGGTTGCTTACAGTTGACACTGACCTGACAGAGCACAAACAAGCAAGCAGTCACCTGCTTGATTGTGTATAATTTTTGGTAGTATTACTTTTGTAATATTAATTTTTGTTAATCACGTTTTGGTCATTACATTTCATTATGTTGAAGACCTGTATATCCCACGAGCCAGAAATAGATTGTAAAAATATCTATAGACCCTTCACATCCTGGACATAAATTGTTTCAGCTTCTTCTCTCAAGATGACGCTGTAGGGCATTGCACACCAAAACAACTAGACATAAGCGGTGGAAGTGATGTGCCGGTGCCTGGAGGCTGTTGGGGCCTGGATGGGTGTCAACAGACTCAAGCTCAACCCGGATAAGACGGAGTGGCTGTGGGTTTTGCCTCCCAAGGACAATCCCATCTGTCCGTCCATTACCCTGGGGGGGGAATCATTGACCCCCTCAGAGAGGGTCCGCAACTTGGGCGTCCTCCTCGATCCACAGCTGACATTAGAGAACCACCTTTCGGCTGTGGCGAGGGGGGCGTTTGCCCAGGTTCGCCTGGTGCACCAGTTGCGGCCCTATCTGGACCGGGACTCATTACTCACAGTCACTCATGCCCTCATCACCTCGAGGTTCGACTACTGTAATGCTCTCTACATGGGGCTACCTTTGAAAAGTGTTCGGAAACTTCAGATCGTGCAGAATGCAGCTGCGAGAGCAGTCATGGGCTTACCCAGGTATGCCCATGTTTCACCATCACTCCGCAGTCTGCATTGGCTGCCGATCAGTTTCCGGTCACAATTCAAAGTGTTGGTTATGACCTTTAAAGCCCTTCATGGCACTGGACCAGAATATCTCCGAGACCGCCTTCTGCCGCACGAATCCCAGCGACCGATTCGGTCCCACAGAGTGGGCCTCCTCCGGGTCCCGTCAACTAAACAATGCCGGTTGGCGGGCCCCAGGGGGAGAGCCTTCTCTGTGGCGGCACCGGCCCTCTGGAACCAACTCCCCCCGGAGATCAGAACTGCCCCTACTCTTCCTGCCTTCCGTAAACTCCTCAAAACCCACCTTTGCCGTCAGGCATGGGGAAACTAAATATCTCCCCCTGGGCACGTTGAAGTTATATATGGTATGCCTGTATGTGTGTATGTTAGTATTGGGGATTCTCTTAAACTTGTAATATTTTAATTAATTGGATTGTATTGGATTGTTTTTCACTTGTTGTGAGCCGCCCCGAGTCTTCGGAGAGGGGCGGCATACAAATCCAAATAATAAATAAATAAATAAATAAATAAAATAAGGAAAGGTTTTCCCCAAGCCATCACTCTGCTAAACAACTAATTCCCACAACACTGTCAAACTACCTAGTAGGGCTGTATTACTATTATTTTTTCTCATCTTTCCTCTTACTTATTCCCTTATCTTCTTAAGACTATAACATTGTTGCTTGCATCTTATGATTTATATTAATTGTTTCATTTAGTATCCTATTATGATTTATGTTGCTTGCTTGTTTAGTATCCTATGACTATTACTATGCATCTTTTCTTTTATGGACACTGTGAACATATGCACCAAACATAAATTCCTTGTGTGTCCAATAAAGAATAAAATCTATCCTATCCTATCCTATCCTATGATTTATGATGAATGTATTTTATGATGATTATGATCATGATGTATCACTTGTTGATTGTATATACACTGAGGGTTTATGCACTGAAGTCAAATTGCTTGTCCATTCACACGGGGAATTCTATTCTATTATACTCTCCTCTCCTCTCCCCTTTCCTCACCTCTCCTCTCCCCTCCCCTCTCCTCTCCTCTACCCTACCCTACCCTACTCTATTCTACTCACCATATTTTTTAAAATTTCCACATGATGGTGTACCCGGAAACAAACACATTGATGTCTTATGCCGTCAGACTGGTCTCCCTGCTATAGGAAGGCAAAAATTGATAATTCCTTCATAATTACAGTAGAGTCTCAATTATCCAACATGAATGGGCAGGCTGATAGTCGGATACCTGAAAATGTCGGATAATCTAGACTCTACTGTCAAGGCAGGAGTAAAATAAATAGGAGGTCCTGGGATAAAGCATTCTGTCTGCCCTGGTGTTTCCTTGCTTGCTGGCTGGTCCGGGGAAAAATGGGTTCTTTAGTCACGCCCGCCTCCGATGGGCGGAAGAGTGGGCATGGGTTTTTACAGCCTGGCAACGGCAGCTGCATACCACCCATCCCAGTCCCAGCCTGACCCAGCTCAGCCTGAAATGCCACCGCCACCATCAGAGAAGGTGAAGCAGTCCCTCCAAACCCTTTGGCTCCCTGACATCCGAGGAAGCCTGGGCGGAGACTATGGGATTGGGCCCTGCATCTGCCTGTTTAATGGCATGCTGACCCACCCTGCTGTCGCTATGGGCTGAGAGAGGGGCAAAGACCCCCACCATCTCCCAATTGGAACTTTAAAGAAGGAAGTGGGGAAGGAAGTTCTGGATAGCGGACTGACCTGAAGTGTTTCTCTGGGGCAGCAGCCTGCGCCTACCCCGCCCAGCTCTTCTCCACATCCTTGGGGACTGTTTCCTCATTGCAGCTGCATTGTTTGGAGGCATGTCTGGTGGCACGGAAATGCCTACAGCCATGCCCACAAGCAGCCGTGACGCCGGATGATCCGGAATATTGGATATCTGAAGGACGGATAACTGAGACTCTACTGTACTAGTTCATACTACTTCATAGTTACTGATACGGACCATCTTAGAAAATGTTGGTCTTTATAATTTTGAAATGAAATAATTAATATAAAACATACCTAATATCTGATTCCATTACAGCAAGAATACTTTGCCTTTAATTTTTCTTAAAGTTACAATACTTTTTAGAATAACATCATAATTTTAAAACATAACAGAATATTTTTTCTTTTTTATAATTGGTGCTATGTATATCAGCTAACATTTTGGTAAAGGCAAAATATTTTTCAGATATTTTGAAAGCAGAAAAGAAGGAAAACTCAAAACAAGCAGAGGTGCAAAGTTTTCCTGGCAATACTCTTTATTTAGTAGCATTCAGTTGGTTTCTTGAGTGTCATCAGTTTCGTTAATATCCTGCCAGGTTTTTTATAGCGAGATAACTATCTGCCTGAGAGAGTCTGGCAAGCGAGAAGCCAACATTTTGTAATTTAAAAGATAAACATTTCAAGTTATAATTGTACTGCTCACCCCTTTCCCTAAGATTCACACAGGCCAATAATGAACATGTTAATTTTGCAGTTGGCTTTCAACCATTGGGATTAAAGAAAAGATACAGCTAGAAATTTGATTTATTTAGGAGGAATGTGAAAAGATCCCTAAGCTAGTTTTTAAAAATTAAAGTGAGCCAAGAAAGTGAAACTGGGAAATGGTCTGGCTTGACTGGAAGTTTAAATGAAGGTAATTAAGGACAGGTATTACTTTGTTTTAAGAGAACTTGGAACTCTCCACACTCTGTATAGATAGATAGATAGGTAGATACAGATAGATAGATAGATAGATAGATAGATAGATAGATAGATAGATAGATAGATAGATAGACAGACAGACAGACAGACAGACAGACAGACAGATTAGATAGATTTGAGAGACTGATAATAGACAGACACTCTAATATTTCAGTGATGAGGGCATAGTGGCACTAAAAATATTTTGTTACTCTGTCTTCTGTCCAGTACACACACAGAGAGAGAAGATTTTCAAAGCCTAGTAGCCCACCAATGGGTAGACACATCTACCACCAATTGTGAAATGACAATTGTGATGGTAGAGTAGAGAGTGAAAAATTTCTTTTTTCAGGCTGAGGACATACGAGTCCACGGAGAGGGGCGGCATACAAATCTAATAAATAAATAAATAAATAAATACTTATTTTGAGTGGCATTCTATAGTCAAAAACTGGCATGGGGCAGACAAAAATTACATTGGATTGGATTTGAAGTAATTTGTGATTGTACCCCTGTAATTTGCTAAAGTGTTTGCTTGCTTGACTTGTCTGCTGCCCACCTTGTCTAGATATTCAACAGCAAGAGCAAATAATTTATAACAGTGCTGTGTCCTCTTTCTTGGGATACATTCAAGTGAAGGCTAGATAATCTTCTGCCTGAGATACTTTCATTTGGAACTCTTCACAAAGCAAGTGATTAGATTTGATGCTTCTTTGGTTCTATAATGGCTTTTACAATGCTCCTTAATGAAACACCACATCATGTGCCCCAAATGTTTGCCAATTTTAGCCAAATTGTTGGCCTTTCTCTATGGCACAAGCAGGGGAGCTATCACCTTTCCAGTTGCTGCTTAATGACAACTCTCAACACCTCAGCTATAGTTCAGCAACATCTGGAAGGGCAAAACTTCCCATCCACCAGTTCTACAGAAAGAATAGCTAGGGAAGTCAGCACCAGATGGGCTGAGTCAATAGTTCTTTATTTGTCAAGCACTGGGGAAAAGAGGAGATAAACAATGACCAATAATAATAATAATAATAATAATAATAATAATAATAATAAGTATGGATCATCGACATCACAATCCCAGGAGACAGCAGAATTGAAGAGAAACAGCTAGAGAAATTTGCGAAATATGAACATCTGAAAATCAAGCTGCAGAGATTCTGGCATAAGCCAGTGAAAGTGATTCCAGTGGTCCTTGGCACGCTGGGCGCAGTGCCAAAGAATATCAGCGGATATTTGAAAACTATCAGAATTGACAAAATCTCCAACTGTCAATTGCAAAAGGCCGCTTTGCTGGGATCGGCACACATAATTCGCCGCTACATCACACAGTCCTAGGTGCTTGAAATACAACTGGTGATGAAATACAAAATCCAGCATAGTGATCTCGTTTGCTGTTTTGTATTGTTGAAATACTACTACTACTACTACTACTACTACTACTACTAATAATAATAATAATAACAACAACAATAATAATAATAACAACAGCAACAATAGCAACAACAATAACAACTTTAACAACAATAACAATAACAGCAGCATAACGTCTTTAAAAAATGAGGGGATTTATAGGCATTGATAGTAGTTAGATTTTACAGTTCATGGAAGAAAGAGTCTTTAAGAAAGAAATACAGAAGACAAGAAAGAGGCACACACAGTTTTTAATAAAATTACAATCTTATACAAGGATATTGCATATGAGAAATAATTATATCATCCCTGGGAGATTCTACTTTAAGCAATCACATTGCAAAGATCTCTTTGTAAAAGTTAAATGAATAGGGGAATGATACCATAAGGCTCTATTGATACCATTCATGAAGAACACATAATTATTTAAGATTGATATATTAAGGAGCATGGGGTATTTTGTCACCTGCCTTCACTTTGTGAGAATCACAATAAGCTTGTGCACATTCCATTGTTAGCAATTTCCAATCTGATGGCAGCTCAATTTCTACTTGTTTTCTTGGAGTGACTTTCCAGTTACTCCTTCAGTTATCATCAATAATGTGATTGTTTTCTTAGTTCTCCTGTATTTAGTTGAGGTCTCCAGCTCACATATCGGCAGCAAAATATTTATCTATAGGAATAAGATGTAAACTTATCTGGGCATGCTCTGGGTTGAGCATGATTACAGGTCCCATCAGCCAACAAAAGTTGACTGATGGATCCTGGGATGCATACCTTCTCTCCTGTAGCTTCTGACCTGTGGAGCATTCTTCTCTCAGGGTTGAGGATCACCCTGATCTTGCTGGCCTTTTGTAAGGCTTTGAAGACTTACTTACTTACTTACTTACTTACTTACTTACTTACTTACTTACTTACTTACTTACTAGACTTCTATGCCACCCTTCTTGAAGTGACTTGGGCCTCGTACAACATTTTAAATGAAGACAATATATGTGAATAAATCTAATTATTTTTTAAAAAAGAAATATATAAAATTAATAAAAAATTCTAAAAAACCCATGTACAGTCACCCACATTCACCCAATTCCAATCATTCACAGCATTGGCTGGAGACAATCTTGTTGCTCATGCTTGCCAGCAGAGGTAAGTCTTCAGAGCTTTATGAAAGACCAAGAGGTAGGGGGGCGGTATGTATCTCTGGAGGGAGTTCATTCCAGAGGGCCAGGGCTGCCACAGAGAAGGCTCTTCCCCTAAGGCCTGCCACACAACATTGTCTGTTGAACCTGGAGAAGGCCAACCCTGTGGGACCTAACCAACCTCTAGGATGCATGAGGCAGAAGATGGTTCCGTAGGTAATCTGGTTCTAAGCCATGTAAGGCTTTATAGGTCATAACCAGCACTTTGAATTGTGCCCAGAGACAAATAACATTCTACCATCTTTATCACTTTTAATATTAATTAATTGAAATGGTACTCTTTGATTTATCAGGATAGCCACTCCTCTACTTTTTGTGTTCCCTCTAGATTCATAAATCCATTTTCGGCCACTATTATTGACTAATTTGTCTGATCTTGTCCTCCCTTTATGAGTTTCTGATAAAAACAAAAAATCAACTCTACTATCCCTGGCCAATTTAACGATTCTATAATGGTTTTTCTGCGACGTCATTCCATTCACATTTAATGACAATAAAACCCTTTCACCCATTATACATACTTTTGAATGTGTTTCCTCCTGCTGCAAAACAGAGCCTATTGGAAACGTTTTTGTTAATTGCCTTGAACCCCCACCCTAGTGCCCCTTCCCCTGCACCCCTCCAAAGGGGAGGTAATGAAAATAATTTTTGTTTAACCAAGAGGTACCCCTGGATTTGCATTCCACTGAAGAACCCCCCCACCTTTCCCCTTTAAAACAATAAAGAAAAATCCCCCCTCCTTCCCTCTTTATCCCTTGTTAGTTAGAATAAAATACACAAAGAAGCAAGTTAGTTGAGAACAATAATACCATGTTAACAGTTCAGTTCTTATCTCTTCTTTTGACGCGTAATTCTAGATTCTTCTTTTTTTCTCTTTCCTGGAGTAATGCCAGCTCCTTTTGTAGGGCTGCAATTTTTTCATCTTTCTCTTGATCTGCTGTTCGAATTGGCTGAGCTGTAAACAGGTCTTCTCTTCCTCCTTCTGCTGCTGGTTTCTCCTTCCCTGACGCTGCCTGGAGATTTAGATCCAAATCAAACCCCAGTTGCTGGAGCAGTTTCTTCCCCTCATCCAAGGATCTTGCCTGGAGAACTTTGGAATCTTTAAAAACTATTATTATCGCCAGATACTTCCAGGTAAAGCAGATTCCGTTTTGAAATAATTGATTCGTGATAGGTCTCATTTGGTTTCTGGCCTGGAGCGTCTCAGCAGACAAATCTTTTAGAACACATATTGAAGTGCCTTTATAATGTAAATTTGGAGTTTGCTTTAATTCTCTGTAAGTTTCTGCTGCCCTCATTTCCGAAAAGAATCTTATGATAATGTCCTTTTGATTGCCTTGACTCCAAGGGCCAAATACCCAGTGTGCTCTCTCATATTCATTTGGATCACTTTTTATATTATTTTCACAAAGCCATTGATGGATCGCTTGGATAAGACATCTACCCTCAACAAAATCTTGCTTGAAGCCTCTCAATCGCAGATTAGATCTCCTTTGTCTGTCTTCTAAGTTATTTATGCGTGACTCCTGGCGAACTTTCCCCTCCTCCAGTTTCACAATTCTGAGATCTTGTGATTTCGACTGTTCTTTTAAGTCTGAAACACCAGAATTGACGGCAGCTATTTGCATCTCTTTGAGCTGCTGCCCCATATTTGCAAATGCCGTTAACAGTGAGTCCATTTCCCCCCCCAAATCCGGAGTAGTCGCCATTTTTCCTTTGTTCTCTATTTTTCCCAAACTCATGTTTAAAACAGTAGCTTGCTTCTCTTTTTGCAATGATCCAAGCACGTTTTCAAAAACTCTGTTTGATTCTCTTCCTCTCAATCCGCTTTTCACCAAGCCAGAGAGGGTTGTCAAGGGTTAACTTTCACTTTTTATAATTCACATTAGGGAGTTCTCTGTAGAGGCGTCTATCTGTCTGGACGCATGCGCAAATCGAACCTCAAGATGATAAGGGCATGAGTGACTGTGAGAAGAGACTCCCTGTCCAAATAGGGCTGCAACTGGCGCACAAGGCGTACCTGTGTGAATGCCCCCCTCACCACAGCTGAGAGATGGTCTTCTAGGCTCAGCTATGGATCAAGGAGGACACCCAAGTTGTAGAATCTCTCTGAGGGGGGTAAGGACTCCCCCCTAAGGATAATGGAGGAACAGATTGAATTGTCCCTGGGAGGTAAAACCCACAGCCACCCCATCTTGTCAGAGATCTAGCTTTAGGTCCAGGTCTGGGGCTCCAAGGGTATGAAATGTCCTGTTTCCTGGCTATACTTATAATCCATTATGATTTTTTCTCAGTTGCCATATACATATATTTCACTTCACCCTATTACAGTTCTGTAAATGTTTCCTTCCCCTTTGCCTCAATGAAGTCTGGCATTGCTTGGAGCCTTTTCTGCACTTTAACAGTATTGGGGATGGTTCATTTAGATGTGGTTGCTAATTCATAGTCACATGCAAATAGAAAATCACTTTTTTGATTCCTTATTACTGATTACTTTCTAACCTTGCAAGGGATCTGAAATCAACAATAGAATGGTGTGTCCTATTTCAAAGCAGATTTTAAGAACATAAGGAAGAATCAAATCGACCCTTGTACAATTACTTTGTTCATCAGCCATATACATTGAGATAGATGTGTTGACTTTTAAAACATGGGTTGCATGTAGTAGGTTGCCTATAGATTGGATAAACAGGAAAAGAACATGTTGTCCTTTGGGATGGAAATATATTCATAATGATAGAGATTTGCTTTTTGCAAAATCTCTATCTTTTTTGCAACCCTTTTGGAATACTACAAGATGCAGCAAAATGGGCTTTTACTAACAGAGGAAGCTGGTAAAAAGATGGATATTCCACTTTCTGCAAATGCCACTGCTTTGTTCCAGAGCAAAACTTCATAGCCATTTTGGTCTTTTGGGTGTACACTGGGACAGACTGAGTATTAAAAAGAATGTGCAGCTACTTCTCTTGAGAATAACACACTCACTTCTTCTTCAGGTTATGAATGACCATCAGTGCATTGCACTTTCTGCAAAAGTCACTCAATATCACAAGTCTTTGACTTGATTGCTAGAAACCCACAGGGGTGAAATTTGAGATTACTGTTTTTGCGAAGCAATCACAGTTTCCTGGTAACATTTATTTTTTTTACAAGAAGTCAAAGGTCTTACAATACAAAGTTAAAGCTGCTTTCCCTTACTGATTTTGTTGATTAAATCTGTGATGCCCCAAAATACCAGAAAAATGAGCTTTAAATTTAGCCTCTTAAAATGATTTCCATTGTATTCCAAAAGTGGCAAAGGAAATAAAGAAACTTGTATTGTCAAAAGAAACATCCTACGGAGACTCATTTTATTCCAAAGCAACACAAAGCAGAGTGGTGTTTTCAGTTAATGAAATGGGTAAATCACAATAGCAAAGGCACAAATGAGTTGTATATTGTGCAGTTAAAAGTGGTGCTAGTGCTCTAGGGAAATTTCTTAGGTATGCATTAGCACAAAGTTCTGAACAATGTCATAAATGAGAAACTAGGTGGGAAACCATTCATTTCTGCCTCTTCTATTTGCAATATAAAGCAAAGGGCAGTACACTACACTTCCATTGTGTGTTCTGTTTTGACCATGGATGACCTGATTCTATGAGAAAATAAACATTTATTTCAGTTATTATTTTAAAATGAAAATGTAGAGAGACCCAAATGATAAAATGCTGCAAGATGTGAGTGCTAGCAATTTGTCACAGACAGAAGTTAAATTTGCTTGATTTAACATACTGTACAATACTAACATACTGCTCTGGCAATCTCACACTACTTACCAGAGCTTACAAAACTTTTGCCAGACCCATCCTCGAATACAGCTCATCTGTTTGGAACCCATATCACATCTCAGACATTAACACCCTTGAAAATGTCCAAAGATACTTCACCGGAAGAGCCCTTCACTCCTCCACTCGAAATAGAATACCCTATGAGACTAGACTTTCAATCCTGGGCATAGAAAGTTTACAACTAAGACGCCTTAAACAAGATATAAGTAGTGCCCACAAAATCATATGCTGCAATGTCCTGCCTGTCGGCGACTACTTCAGCTTCAACCACAACAACACAAGATCACACAACAGATTTAAACTTAATATTAACCGCTACAAACTTGACTGTAAAAAATATGACTTCAGTAATCGAGTTGTTGAAGTGTGGAACTCATTACCGGACTCCATAGTGTCATCCCCAAACCCCCAACACTTTACCCTTAGATTATCTACGGTTGACCTATCCAGATTCCTAAGAGGTCAGTAAGGGGCGAGTACAAGTGCACTAGAGTGCCTTCCGTCCCCTGTCCTATTGCTCTCCTATATCTCCTATACCTTTCCTCTATTCCTATATCTCTTCTTCTATTCTTTCATTGATATGTTCTATTCCTATATCTTCTTTTCTATTATTTCTTAGATATATTTTACTATGAGTATCTCCTCTATAACCTTCATCATGTATTTTACTATGTGTATATAGATATATACCCACTAAAACCCTCATTGTGTATTGGACAAAATAAATAAATAAAATAAAAATAAAAAATAAACAAGGTGCCCCTAAAGGCCATTTGAAAACTTCAGTTGGTTCAGAATGCCATCCTTGAAGTCAGTGGCTGGTACTAACTTACCTCGCTGCTGGTTCACTTCCTCCTGCACCGTGTAGCCGCGTGTGTGCTTTGCACACACATGCAGTGCCCGCCCCAAAATTCCCCCCTAAAAAAAGTCAAAAACAAAATGGCAGTGCATGCACAGTGCTGGAAACTCACCTTCTGTGCTTGTGCAGAAGAAAAAAAACACCACTTTGGCTTACCCTCCTTTAGAAGGGATTCCAATAATGATACTTTCCTCCTCTATTAAAATCCCATATAGGAATTGAAAACAGAATTTGTATAGTATATGAAGTATTAAGGACAATGGGAAAAGAATATTGGTATATCAATGGCAATTTTTCAATGTGGAGTTAGTAACTTGAGACTGTGAAAAAATGACACACACACACATTGTGAAGATGGGAGAAAAGTAGAACATGGATTATTCAGAACATCAGGAGATGAGTCAAGTTGATGCATGAGCAAAATAAGGCTAATCAAATAACATCTGGAATCCACAGGCAGGTGTAAAAAGTAATCCCTAATAAAAAGCAAACTAAATATCTTCTGATATTTTTGATAAAACTATGCATGCTGACTTTTGCAAATAGACTGTCAGAACCAGATGGAGTGGAAGATGTGCTAATGTTATGGAACAGTAATGGATGCCCACAAGGGCCTTTGTTTACTGTATGTTGCATTAGGTAGATGTGACACTGAATTTAAAGCTCATAATATACTTTTTAAACATAGTGCATAGAGTGATTCTCCAAGATTGAGTCAAAACCAGCTGTATTAAGGAGAATGGCTTAGAGCCAGAACATTGATGTCAAGGCAACTTTGATGTCAAGGCAAAACTCATAATGGAAAAGAAAGGCATAGAACTTATGAAAAAAGACATTCAGAGGATGTAATTTAATGGGCAAAACCTTATACCAAGCCTGGAATAGACAAATCTCACAATGCCTACACACTAAAAATGATCAAATTTGCCATTAACAGTAAAAAACATTAATTATCTAGGAAATATTAGAATTGATTCCAAGATTGGGGATATCCAGCAAAAACTTAGAATAAGAATATTCTGAAGTCCTCTTATTTAAATTTATTCCCTTGTGAAAGTGATTTAAGTGATTAAATGCTACAATAATACAGTGATCCCCCGGGTATTGCGATCCCGAACATTGCGAAACGGCTATATGGCGATTTTTCAACCCGGAAGTCAAAACACCATCTGCGCATGCGCACCCTTTCTATGGCCACGCATGCGTAGATGGCGCCGGGCAGATCAGCTGCTGGGCGGCTTCCCTGGGTCTTCCCCTTCTTGCTGGCGGGAGGGCGAGCGGCGGGCATCAGCGAGGAGTTTCCCCACCGCCCACGCAAACTCCTCGCTGCTGCCGCGCCCGCCGCTTGTCTTGTCCGCCGCCTGCCTGCCCGCGCGCCCGCCGCTCGCCCGCCCTTCGCCCGCCGCTCGCCCACCCTTCGCCCGCCCATGCCGTTCGCTCGCGCCGCTCCCCAGCTGAGTCCTGAAGCGAATTGGCTTCAGGACTCAGCTGGGAAGCGGCGCGAGCAAGCAGCACGAGCGAACGGCTTGTCCGCCACCTGCCTGCCCGCGCGCCCGCCGCTCACCCGCCCTTCGCCCGCCCACGCCGTTCGCTCACGCCGCTCCCCAGCTGAGTCCTGAAGCGAATTGGCTTCAGGACTCAGCTGGGAAGCGGCGCGAGCAAGCAGCACGAGTGAACGGCTTGTCCGCCGCCTGCCTGCCCGCGCGCCCGCCGCTCACCCGCCCTTCGCCCGCCCACGCCGTTCGCTCGCGCCGCTTCCCAGCTGAGTCCTGAAGCGAATTGGCTTCAGGACTCAGCTGGGAAGCAGCGCGAGCGAACGGCGTGGGTGGGCGAAGGGCGGGCGAGCGGCAGCGAGGAGTTTGTGTGGGTGGTGGGGAAACCCCAATCTTCGGCTCCTCGCTGCTGCTGCGGAAGTAAAAACACCATCTGCGCATGCACAGATGGTGTTTTTACTTCCGCAGCGCTACTTTGCGAAAAACCGGTCATTGCGAGGGGTCCTGGAACGGAACCCTCGCAATGATCGGGGGGCCACTGTAATTATAGCCATTCCATCCCATGTGACTGCAACTATGCAGTTAGCACAATTTTATATATTTATTTAATGTATTTTATGTTTCATTTATTTATTACATTTGTTTGCCTGTCATCTTGTTTTAAAGCAGCTCTTGGCAGCTTATATAGTCTTGAACACACAATGCCATAGTGCAGTGGTTCTCAACCTGTGGTCTTCAGTGGGCAAGATATCATTACAGGGGTCTATGAATTAATGTCCGATATATAGTGCAGGTTTAATAATAATAATAATTAATAATTTATTAGATTTGTATGCCGCCCATCTCCGAAGACTCGGGGCGGCTCACAACATAACAGTAGTACAGCATATTACAAATCTAATATTAAATTTTAAAAGTCAATTAAAAACATTAATATAAAATAATCCATATCATAAAATCACAACTATGCACTCATATACACTCAAATAGATGAGCTGTATTCAAGAATTGGTCTAGCAAATGTTTTGTATGCTCTAGTTAAAAGTACAATATTACCAGAGAAGAAGCTATACAAGATTAGGTTAACCACAACTTTTTGGCAATGCTGCTGCAGTGGGCTCTGGCACTTAGATCATTAGAGATGAATACTCCAAGGTCCTTAACAGAATGAGAGTCATGTACAAAATCATGTGCATACAGTTTGTATTTTGTCTTCTGATTTTTTTTTGACAATGTGTAAGACAGAACATGTGTTGATTGATATTTGAAGTTGCCCCTTTTTTCACCATTCTGACACATAGTCAAGTTCTTTTTGAAGGGTAGCAGTATTGTTGGTAATGTTGAATACTTTTACATTTTTATCAGGAATTTCCATCTCTCTAAGTACCAGAAGGAATTAAGAAGGAAGATCTTTCACTCTAGAAAAAAATATAATATAGGAATCCAGAAAGAATTGAGAACAAAGCAGATGCTTCGCCCCTACCTTCACTCACTTGAGAATAATAATAGGTAGGTAGGTTCATATATCAGGAAAATAGTTTCAGATCTATGCCTAGAAGTAAAGTGATGGTTCAAATTGGCAAGTATTAACCGGAAGATTATGGCTGTTCTTCCTAGACAGATAGGCATAGTTTTCCATTATTAATAAATAAGGATCTTATGATAAAGCTTAATTCCTAATATTAGATTTCTCCCCTCTCAAATTACTGCAAAGCAACACTATTTTGCTTTATGAATGTGTTAGACACCAATAAAAAATCTTTAATTTATCTAATAATGAGTCAAATAAATATTAAATCGTGTAGTGAGGACTACTATACTATCATCTGCATTAATATCATTTTGCCCCTGAAGTTAAAGTAAATGTTTGATCGCTGCAAAATTAATGTTCTTATTGCTACAGAGACTTCTTGGGAGTGGATCTTCTAAGAAAGGAGCAGGAGTGGCCTACAAGGACATTCCTTACAAGGTGAACAAATCCACCCAAATTATACTTTGATGCCAGCAAATGTTGTTGCTGCACTATTAGAAAACTTTTAAAAAAAAAAAAGTTTGCAGAATTATAAGTTCTTGTACTGTTGCTCCTTTTTGGGCCTGATGACAAACCAGATGGATGTCTCTGTGCATCATCTATTTATGCTGAGACATAAAGGCTGAAGTGAACCAACTGTATTTTCCTGATTACTATAGTGGTGACAAAGAATGTAATTTCCCCGGTGGAACAATTCCTGGAGTAGACTGGGTATGTGAATAGGGGGCCACAGCTCATCAGGCACACTGTATTATACATGGACAATGTAATTTAATTCCCAATCTGTTCATAACAAAGTAAAGAAGCGAGTAGGCAGACATTATAAATTAGAGCTCAAGGCAAACCTGGTGTCATTATTATAGTTATATTACAGAGTCATTTATCAAAATGGATTAAATATTAATGAAGTTTTAATTGCCACTGCAGAGCTAGCACAGACCGGTCTAGGCAATGTATGCATGAACACTGGAAGTTGCTCTTCTGCCAAAACTGGTCCAGATTATTACTGTCTTTTAAACTTCTGTGCCATGTACTGGAATGAGATTGAATTCCCTGGAATTTTTTTAATGCACCAAGAATCATACCACTCAACCCTGTTTAAAAGAAACAGAGAGGTGTGTGTGTCTCTCTCTCTGTGTATGTGTGTGTGCGTGACTGTATGTATGTATGTATGTATGTATGTATGTATGTATGTATGTAGATACTTTTCTTTGTCAGAGCAATTAAACTAATTTTAAAGCAGAAGCTGCTGCTGCATGTTTAATTCGCTCTTTCTCTGATATCCATATATTTAAAATCAAAATGTAAGACTCATCACCTTAAATTCATCTTTTTGAGATAAGCAAACTCACTATTAAAGACATCCAGGATAATACCAGGTTATCTGGGAAGATTTGCAGTTAGTTCAAGGCAACCAACTTGAGGAGCATCCTGGTGTTTCATGAACAGTAAGAAAAAACACATGTCAAATGGATCATTCTCTCTCTCTCTCTCTCTCTCTCTCTCTCTCTTTCTTCCTCCCTCCCTCCGAAGTACAGTTTTTCATGGAGCTTGTATAGCAGCTCTAAAGAGCAACTGCTTTTCCTCCAACATTTCCAAAGCCGATGGTTTCAGACTTCTGAAATTTGTACTAAAATAATCCTCATGTAAAAATATAATATGGACCTTGTTATAAACATGTACTGTATATCATAGCATAATTCAATGATGCTACAGAAGGTTACTCTTTTATTCATACTAACAGTACAGGTCACCCAACAGAAGATCTAATGGATCCAAAATTAGATCTAATTAGATCTAATGGTCACAAAAGAAACAGAACCCATTATTATATGTAGATTGTTAGCATGCAGAGATGTGGTAACAGCTAGAGACAGGAAAATCAATTTTTGATCTGAATCATTTTGAAGCATGTTCATCTGAACATTTATTCTGTATCAGAATGATAATAACTTGTAATGAAAATTCATATCAAGCTGTATAGTTCAAATGTTCAAAAACTGAGTTGGTGAAATCCCCCATGCCATTTTTGCTTCCCACTTTGATCTTTCTGGTAGACTTTGGGTTAGGGGGATAATTCTATCTCTTCTAGTTTCCTGCATCATAACCTATCTTCTTCAGTGGGCACTTTCAAGACATTGAAAGAACAGGAAAGTTACTAACTAATGGAGAGATAGAGGCCATGTGGAGGTTGTGTGCAGCAAACTGCTTACCTCAAACAGGCCTCACGTGCCTACTGAGAAGGTAGTCAGACATCTTAGCATCCTGCAATGACTTATTTCTAACTCCATCAAGCTAGCTCAGTTTTGTGCAACTAAATATGGATCAGTAGCGCCGGAATGGTGGCCTGCCCCTGAGGGAAAGCCATAATATGTTCAAGCAAGAAATTGTGTAAGCTGTAAAACTTGTAAAAGTTGAAGGACAGGCATAAATATGCAATCTCCAAAATATATTATCTTCTTATTTTTCTGGAGAAGTGTTATCCTATACCAAGCACTTAATGAGGGGAAGGGAGGGGCTTACTACATTCTTTTATTCCAAAAGCTTTAATAATCTTCAAATGAAGAGGTAACCATCATTTCATTACCTCTAGCTCCTTTAGAAGAAAGATTCCATGGACCTCTGCAAATCCTTAGAGATCAAACCTCTCTATTGAGGGGATTCCAAATTCTTCTCATTAGTGGTATCATTACAAAACATCCAGGTTGGATTAGCTAGCCCTTGAATGGAAATTGCTCGACTACTGTAACACTCTCTACATGGGGCTACCTTTGAAGAGTGTTTGGAAACTTCAGATTGTGCAGAATGCAGCTGCGAGAGCAATCAGAGGCTTCCCTAGGTATGCCCATGTTACACCAACACTCCGCAGTCTGCATTGGTTGCCGATCGGTTTCTGGATATAATTCAAAGTAATTCAATGACCTATAAAGCCCTTCATGGCACCGGACCAGAATATCTGCGAGACCGCCTTCTGCCGCACGAATCCCAGCGGCCGGTTAGGTCCCACAGAGTTGGCCTTCTCCGGGTAAACAATGTCAGCTGGCGGAACCTAGGGGAAGAGCTTTCTCTGTGGTGGCCCCGACCCTCTGGAACCAGCTCCCCCTGGAGATTAGGACTGCCCTCACCCTACTTGCCTTTCGTAAACTTCTTAAAACCCATCAGGCATGGGGGAACTGAGACATCTCCCCTTGCCTATGTAGTTTTATGTATGGAATGTTTGTGTGTGTGTTTTTATATAAGATTTTTTTTAGGTTTTTATTGTAAAATTGTTTTTTTAGTCTTAATATTAGATTTGCCATTGTATACTGTTTTGTCACTGCTGTGAGCCGCCCGAGTCTGCGGAGAGGGGCGGCATACAAATCTAATAAATAATAAATAATAATAATAAAAAAATAATATTACCTGACAAATATTGGGGCAGGTGAACAAATACATAGTTATAATTAGACATTTAAAAAGGCACGTCCTGATTTCTGTCACAGAATGTTGTGTTTTGAGGAACAAATGGCAGATGTAAAACAGCGCTGCAAAAAGCAGAGCCAACAGCACCGATGAAAAGGCAGATACACCAGAGGAAGAGGATAGAATAGAATAGAATAGAATTTTTATTGGCCAAGTGTGATTGGACACACAAGGAATTTGTCTTGGTGCATATGCTCTCAGCGTACATAAAATAAAATATACATTTGTCAAGAATCATGTGGTACAACACCTAATGATTGTCATAGGGGTCAAATAAGCAATTAAGAAGCAATATTAATAAAAATCTTAGGATATAAGCAACAAGTTACAGTCATACAGTCAACATGGGAGGAAATGGGTGAAAGGAATGATGAGAAAAACTAGTAGAATAGAAGTGCAAATTTAGTAGAAAGTCTGACAGTGTTGAGGGAATTATTTGTTAAGTAGAGTAATGGCGTTCGGAAAAAAACTGTTCTTGTGTCTAGTTGTCTTGGTGTGCAGTGCTCTGTAGCGACGTTTTGAGGGTAGGAGTTGAAACAATTTGTGTCCAGGATGTGAGGGGTCAGTAAATATTTTCCCCGCCCTCTTTTTGACTCGTGCAGTATGCAGGTCCTCAATGGAAGGCAGGTTGGCAGCAATTGTTTTTTTTCTGCAGTTCTGATTATCCTCTGAAGTCTGTGTCGATCCTGTTGGGTTGCAGCACCAAACCAGACAGTTATAGAGGTGCAGATGACAGACTCAATGATTCCTCTGTAGAACTGTATCAGCAGCTCCTTGGGCAGTTTGTGCTTCCTGAGCTGGCGCAGAAAGAACATGCTTTGTTTTGCTTTTTTGATGATGTTTTTGATGTTAGGTGACCATTTTAGGTCTTGAGATATGATAGAACCTAGAAATTTGAAGGTCTCTACTGTTGATACTGTGTTGTCTAGTATTGTGAGAGCCACATTGCTCAAACTGTAGCCACACCTTTGAAAAAAACTAAGTCCATATATGGTATTTCCTTTTCTAATCACTTTTGGAAATTGCTAATTAAACTGAGCAATCTATTAGCAACCTTCGGATCAGCCAAGGTTTTAAAGTACTGGGGCCCAAAGCAGTTTACTCTCATTTCATCCTTCTATTTTATTCAAGATACACAATAATATTTTCAATAGCTCTATACACTTTGCTGCTTCTGTTAGTATTTTTTTTAAACCTGACTGGCCACTTCATCTCTACCTAAGAATAATAGATGTAATTCCTTCCACTGACACCAGTAAGTTTTATGTACCTTTCATGTTCATATGCTTTGCAACATTTCTTCTGACTTGTTCCATAACTTTCACTTGTAGCCAGCATACTGCATTGCTTCTGTATCCCTTCAGAAAAATGAATACCAGCTTGAGAAAGAGTAACAGAGTTGATTGGAAGAATGCCACCCATACTTGGTAACTGTACTTCACTGAAATCCTTAATTTTGAAAATAATTTATTTAAGAAAAAAATTATACCAACCAACATCCTTTGTGTAATAGATGCAATACACGGTTCCGATGAAATTCTCTTTATTCGCTATAGGCATTTAACCAGCGGCTGTAACGCTTTCTCTCAGCCGCACTTTCACTAACAGAAGACGCGTAAGACCGGGAGCCGCGCTATTTATATGAACTCGCCCAGCAACAGCGGCGGCTGACAGCTCCTGATATTGGCGCCAGAATACAACAGCCAATCAGCAACAGGTAAACATTTACAGTACTTCTACTTAGTTCTGCTTAACAACAAGTGTCAGAAACAATTCCTAATATTATTATCTAATATATAACACCCCTCCCCCTTCTGGTTAGTTGTTTACAATGCTTTATTCGGACAAATAGGTAATGTACTCATTTAACCGCGCAGGTCTTCTGGGTGTTCTGTCGGAACGGCGAGGCTCCTGGAAGACTTGCGAATCAACGGAAGAGGAAGGCTCTTCCTGTCCAGAGGAATATGAATCTCCACGGCTGGCATGCTGTACTGAAGGGGCAGCGCTGGAGAGGGCAGTATGTCCAGGTAAGTCCCAGTCTATCTGTTCGGTTTCTGACCGATTCCTGCTCAGCCTGTTATAACTCCCTGCAGGGAGTGAATGAGTAGAGATCCCATTATTATCGTTCCCCTGTTGTGGAATACTGGGTGTTTCTTTCCTGCCCCTAATGTGGTCTATATGTCGTTTCCAGAGATGACCATCTAATAAAGTAATTTTGTAGGTCTTTGGGCCAGATTTGTCACTTACTGTGCCACGTTCCCATTGCTGTCCCCCTGTCAAAATTTTTGACAAACACGTGCTGCCCAATGTACACTTCTCTTTCTGGCATAGACATAGTAACACTTTTATGTTGTACAAAAGAGGGGTGCAGTCTGTCCAGAGGGGACCTCAATCTCCGTCCCATCAATAGCTCAGCTGGACTCTTGTTGGTAGAAACACTAGGGGTAATGTGTTGAGCCAAAAGGAAGGTGTCCAGCCTCTCTTGTATTTCCCCTGGGGCAGACCTTTTAATGGCCTCTTTGGCCACTCGGACATACCTTTCGGCCATGCCGTTAGCCCACACTGCGTGGACTGATGTTAAGGCATGTCTGACCCCCAAGTGTGCTAGGAATTCCCCGAATTGTGTGGACGTGAATTGGGGCCCATTGTCCGACACTAGGACGTCTGGGCACCCGTGAGTTGCAAACAATTTTCTCAAAGCCCTAATAACAGTATGTGATGTAGTGGACCCCAACACCATAATTTCCAACCATTTGGAGTACGCATCTACTACAATGAGGAACATATTATTTCCCACTGGCCCTGCTAGGTCTATATGCACTCAAGACCAAGGGCTTTTAGGCAAGTCCCACTCTGCAGGGGAGGTTTTAGGAGGATTTGGCCGCGATTCTTGGCATTGTGTGCAAGTGGCCACCCAATCTTCAATAGTCTTATCCAGCCCAGGCCACCATACATACCCCCTGGCCAGGGCCTTCATCCTGACCACTCCAGGGTGACCCTTGTGTAACATTTTCATAACCTGTAATCTGAGGTTGGGGGGAATGATCACTCTGTCTCCCCACAGAACACAATCATGCATCACAGATAGCTCTAAGCGTTTTGTCTTGTACTCTGAGACCCCCTGGTCTTCTCCATTAGGCGGCCATCCTTTTAAAATAAATTGTAAAACTTTATGCAATACCGGATCATTTCTGGTTTCAATGGCTACTTCATGTGCAGTCACTAAGGGGTCAGTTTGTAAGTCTATAAGCAGAACATCAGCTACCGGAGCAGGGTCTTCAACCCTCAGACCTAAAGGGCAACGGCTAAGTCCGTCTGCATGGTTGATTAATGACCCCCCCTTATGGACTAGTACATAGTCATACCCCGCTAAGAATATTGCCCACCTGGACATTCTCGGAGACATAAATGGAGGGGTAGGGCGGCCAGTGGCTAACAGACCCAATAGAGGCTTGTGGTCTGTAACTAATTGGAAGGGGCGTCCCAATAAATAATGGTGAAATTTTTTCACCCCAGCTACCAGTGCCAGAGCCTCTCTATCGATCTGCACATAGTTTCTTTCAGCTAGGGATAAGGTTCTGGAGAAATAAGCCACTGGGGCTTCTTGCCCATTAGGGAAAACATGAGCCAATACTCCGCCCACGCCGTACGGTGAAGCATCGCAGGTGAGTCTGAGTGGAAGGGTTGAGCTATACTGAATGACCACACTGTTTGAAGACAGGAGATTTTTGACAGCTTGGAACGCTTCTTGTTCCCGCTTTCCCCATGTACACACTGCCCCCTTGTGGAGGAGGCGATGAAGCGGCTCAGCCGCAGATGCCTTTTGACGCAAGAAAACTGAATAGAAATTTAAAAGTCCCAAAAAGGCTTGAAGCTCAGATTTGCAAGTGGGGGCAGGGGCATCCTTGATGGCCTTCACTTTATCGTCCGTGGGGTGAATACCCCGCGAATCTATGCGGAACCCCAAAAATTCAATAGAGGACGTTCCCCATACACATTTTTCAGGCTTCAAACGTAATCCCTTATCACGTAACCGGGACAGGACTTGTCTAATGCGGCTATGAAGTTGGGCAGGGGTGTCCCCACAAATCAGTATGTCGTCAAAATACGGGACCACCCTATTGAGACCTATGAGAAGCCTTTCCATTAATCGTTGAAAAATACCTGGGGCCACACTGACCCCAAACTGCAAACGAGTACATTTGAATGCCCCTCGGTGAGTGACAATTGTCTGAGCCATTGCTGTGGCATCATCTACGGTTAACTGTTGATATGCCTGGGCCAGGTCCAGGCGTGCAAAGATGGACCCCGAGCCCAGGGTGTGCAGCAGCTGTTGGACAACGGGTATGGGGTACGAATTATGCTGCAATGCTTTGTTCAATGTCGATTTATAGTCTGCACACACTCTGAGTGTGCCGTCTGGCTTCAAGGGTGTCACTATAGGGGTCTCCCAGGGTGCGTGTTCAACTGGAACTAGGATGCCTTGAAGTTGTAGCTTTTGCAGTTGTGCATCCAATTTCTCAAGCAATGGAAGTGGCACCCTTCGCGGCTTTAGCCGAAGGGGGGGGACATTAGGATCCAAAGAAAAAGAAATAGGGGGTCCTTTGTAGGTACCCAACCCTTCCTGAAACACTTCAGGAAACTCGCAGACAAAATTAGGCACCCCTTGAGTCCCTTGTGTAGTAATTTTGTGGAGGCCAGTGACAGCTAATCCCAAAGGAGCCATCCACTCTAATCCCAACAATGAGTGATTTTCCCCTTCAACAACTAACAATGGTAGCATGACATGTACATGTTTAAAAGTGACTGGCACATTGGTTTTGCCTAATACCCAAATAGGGTGTCCCTGAAAGTCATTAATTGAAATGTCCATAGGCTGCAAGGAGTCCCGAGATAGGGCTGGCACATAAAGGTGCAACTTGTGCCAAGGCATTAAGGTATATTTGGAGCCAGTGTCAAGCTCCATGGGGCAAGGCTTGTGATTAAGCAGGATGGGGACAATAATTTTATTAGTGGGGGAGAAACAAGAGCCAGATTTGGGGCAGTAATTATTACCTCGGGGGTTCCATGGACGCCGGTTCCCTCTGCCTTGCTGTCTCGGGGGCCGAGAAAAACGCTGGGAAGGAAATGTAGGCAGGAGATCTTGAGAGCCAGTGAAGTCATCCGGAAGGATGGCTCGGCAGACAGGTGCGATGTGTCCCCGCTTGTCACAGCATCGGCAGAAGGCGTCCTTGAAAGGGCACCGGGATCTTGGATGTTGTCCTCGGCATCCGGCACAGGGCAGGTAAGTTGGACGGGGCTGTCTGGAAGTCGGTCCACGAATCTGACAGCAGTAGTCATCACATGGGTCTTGATCTTGTAGCTGGTAGTTGTACGGTCGAGTCATCTGGGAACGGTGGCTGTCAGAGATTTTGCAGACTGTTGGTAATTTATCATTAGTTTTAAGGTCGGCTGCTGCGGCTTCGGCCACCTCAGCCATTTGAGCTGCTTTGATTACATCTTGAAGTGTTGACTCCTCGGTTGCCAGCAGCTTATTCCGAATAGTGACATTTCGCATGCCAAAAATTATTGCATCCGTCAACCGCGCCTCAGGATTCTCAAACTGGCATTTCGCCAAAATTGTTCTGAGGCGAGTTGCAAATTGATTAATTGACTCGCCTTCATCCTGTGCTGTGCGCGAGAATTGGTGCCTGTAAACTCGAGCAGGCTTTGTTGGCTTAAAATGAGAAGCCAGTTTTTCTTTTAAAACATCCCACCTTCGTCGCCAATGTAATAGATGCAATACACGGTTCCGATGAAATTATCTTTATTCGCTATAGGCATTTAACAAGCGGCTGTAACGCTTTCTCTCAGCCGCACTTTCACTAACAGAAGACGCGTAAGACCGGGAGCCGTGCTATTTATATGAACTCGCCCAGCAACAGCGGCGGCTGACAGCTCCTCGATATTGGCGCCAGAATACAACAGCCAATCAGCAACAGGTAAACATTTACAGTACTTCTACTTAGTTCTGCTTAACAACAAGTGTCAGAAACAATTCCTAATATTATTATCTAATATATAACACTTTGGAATTGACTTGGCTACATTTCTGCATTTGTTCAAACATCAGGACACTGGACAGAACAGTATTTTTATCTGATAGAATCTTGTATCAGATTATGCCACAATTCTGATCTTTCAAAGTACATGAATCATAGAGATAGAACTGTCTCTTCTTCTTATTTTCCTTTTGGAAAAATCTTATTTTGAATGTGTTGGTGGTAATGATGACAACTGTCTCTTGAGTACATAAGAGTCACACAATGTATGTAGTCCTTATTTTTTTCACCATCACCAAGAGGCATATACAGTAGGTTGCTATTATTGAGTTAACAATTGGTTTAGGATTTAAGATTCTGAATCTTGGATTACACTGCAGAGAGAGGAAGTGGGTGTATATTTCAAGAGCATTTGTTGCCCAAGGCATTCTTCCCATTCTTTAGCTCGATTCCCTTTATGCGTTCAGAAACTGAGTTAATAATTCACTTAGCTGAACTTGTGAGTCCTCAAAAGAAAAGGAAAAATTGCTATAGCAAAGAGCTTTGTTGTGAAGAGATATACCTACAGGTGCTGCTAATGGACATCTTTTTTGTGGTATTATTGGCATCATTAAACTAGTAACAAAAATTGTACTTTTATAATTTTTCTTTTAAATAATCTGTAGCCTGTGGATAAGCGATTTACAGTCTTGGCAACTTTAAGATATTTGGACTTAAACTTCTAGGAAATTCTGAGAATGGAAATCGACACATCTTAAAAGTTACCAAAGGTGAAAAACATTACAGTGGATAAATAAAAACAGTGAGTAGCACTGAAGGGCTATAAAATGTTATTTATATATCACTCTTAGACAATATAAGGACAAATCTCATTGAATCACAATTAATTAATATCCCTGTTTTTGAGGTTTCGTACCTTGATGTGGGATTTATATAACCTTTTTGTAATCATTCATTTGAATGGATAATTTTTTTTGTTAAATGAAGAACAGCTTGCCTAATTGTTTAATCACATACCTGTCTAATTGATCACACTAATAGCCAACAGATGGAATTCCAGACAAAAGAGTGATTTGGAATAATTTGTGTAAATCCTGTTCTTAAAGGAAGAACTATAGACCTCAAATTGCAAAAGTACCCAATGATTTAAGGGGGGAAAAACCTCTTCCAAATATATTTTATTTATTTATTTATTGGATTTGTATGCCACCCATCTCCAAGGACTTGGGGCAGTTCACAACATATCAAAACAATAAATAATACACATATCTAAAAAATCCAACTTATATAGTTAAAACAATTTTAAAACTCTAATACCATTTAAAATCCTTCATTCCCATTCACACAGCAAGAAATACTACACTCGTTGGCCAGGGGGCTATGGTCTAATGGCCCCAAGCCTGGTGGCACAGATAGGTCTTTAAGGCGAGGAGCTGATTCCAGAGGACTAGGGCCCCCACAGAGAAGGCTCTTCCCCCGGGTCCCACCAAATGACATTGTCTAGTTGATGGGACCTGGAAAAGGCTGACTCTGTGGGACCTAACCGGTTGCTGGGACTCATGCGGCAGAAGATGGTCCCGGAAGTAATCGGGTCCAATGCCATGTAGGGCTTTATAGGTCATAACCAACACTTTGAATTGTGTCCAGAAACCAATCGGGAGCCAATGCAGTCTGCAGAATGCTGGAGAAATATGGGTATGCCTTCAAATGCCCATAACCACTTGTGCAGATGCATTCTGCATAATTTGAAGTTTCTGAACACTCTTCAAAGGTAGCCCCATATAGAGACCATTGCAGTAGTCAAACCTTGAGGTAATAAGGGCATGAGTGACTGTGAGTAGAGACTCCCTGTCCAGATAGGGCTGCAACTGGTGCACTAGGTGAACTTGATTGAACGCCCCCCTCACCACAGCCAAAAGATGATGGTCCAATGTCAGCTGTGGATCGAGGAGTATGCCCAAGTTGCAGACCCTCTCTGAGGGGGTCAAAAGTCCCCCCCCCCATGTAATGGATGGACAGATGGAGGTGTCCTTGGGAGGCAGAACCCATAGCCATTCCGTCTTGTTGGGATTGAATTTAAGCCTGTTAGCACCCATCCAGACCCTAACAACCTCCAGACACTGGCACATCACTTCCACTGCTTCACTGAGTGGACACAGGCTGGAGATGTATAGCTGAGTATCATCAGCATACTGATGACAACTCACCCCGTGCCCTTGGATGATCTCACACAGCAGTTTCATGTAGATATTAAATAGAAGGGGGGAGAGGACCGACCCTTGAGGAACTCCACCAGGGAGGGACCTAAAGGTCGACCTCTGACACCCCCACTAACACCGACTGTGACCGACCAGAGAGGTAGGAGAACCACCGTAAGATGGTGCCTCCCACTCCCAAACCCTCCAGTCAGCACAGGAGGATACCATGGTCAATGGTATCGAGAGAGATCAAGGAGCACCAGGATAGAGGATAAACCCATATCTCAGGCCCGCCAGAGATCATCCATCAGTGTGACCAAAGCTATTTCCATGCTGTAGCCAGGCCTGAATCCTGACTGTTGAGGGCCTGGATATATTTTTACTACATTCCAGACAACTGAATTCAATATTTATTGGGATCAGGTGTTAATAGAAATAGCACTTAGACTTATTCACCACTTCACAGTGTTTTACAGCCCTCTCTAAGTAGTTTTTGGAGTCAACATATTAACCCCAATAGTCTGGGTTTTCCCTGGAAGGATGGAATGCTGAGTCAACCTTGAGCCAGTGAGAACTGACTTGCCAAACTGTTTGATACACTCCTTTAAGATTAGCACCATCTTAGCATTTATCTCTTTACATGCACACAATTACTTATGCACACAATTATTTATTTAGAACAATTCTTCAGCACAGCGGTCTGATGGTTGAAGGTTTTCTGAATCCAAAGTATACCCATTCTACCTCCTTTCAGTTTCTTTTCTTTGTGCTTTAAGGAGAGTCATCTTTGAAGGCCAACTCATCTTGCAAAAAGAAACTGGTATCAGCTTTCTTCCTTTGATTTCGAATTCTTATTGTTCATGTATCATTTGGACTCTCCTGTTGTATATTTCTATTTACTTCATTGACAGTATCATTGTGTCACAAAACTGTTCCCATGGATATTTCAGCAGGCTTCCAACCAATATGGCCATTAGGTTAAGGAATTAGCTTGGTTGTAGAATGCCTTGACCGATAATATTACAAAACTCAACACCCCAAGCCTACTCAAATAGAGCCAACTAATCTGCTAAAAAGTATAGTTAGGTTTTTAAAATCCCCAGACCTCTTCATGAGTAATAAAAATGTGCATTTGGGTGATAGGACGAAAATATTAAAGTCCCGGGAAACCTTTACATTTTAATAATTTCTTCTGAAAAAGAGATTATACCAAATTACATATATTGGCTGATGGCTTTCTTCTTTAAAAAGAAGATGGCTTTCTTCTTTGGTGAGTTTTTTTTTTACCATGACAATGAAACAAATGTATTGGTGAGCCCACAAAAAAATAAAGCACAATATAGAGTAATTAGATGCAACCTCTTATTCTTTTAGTACAAACTTGAGGTTGTATGTACTGAAAAGCAGCTAAATTATAATTTTGATAAGGTAATTTTAGAATGGATTTTCTGCAATACATTTATTTGTTTATTAACTGGCATTGCCAGATATAGTTGTTTATTTATTAGATTTGTTTGCCACTCATGTCACCTCAAAGCTATATGATCCATTATGCAAGATCATAATTTCCCATAGTGTGATCTTATAAATTTTATATCTATAACTCAAGAAATAGAATGACGTTTTTATGTAAGTGGCATAAATGCTGTAGGCTTATATGCCCTGATGAATACATAGAAAAGATGAGAAAAAGCGTCCTTCCCACCTTTATACAATATCATGGTATATGTTGCTATGTATAAACACCACTTCTATCTGTATGGATGATACTTTGTTCAGGAATGGCACAAAATATAATTTGGTGTACTTTATAAAGTGCTGTACTGTAAAACTGATTGCTATAAGGGGACAATTTTGATAGCTAATAATGGAAAGGTCAGGGACAAAACTATTTTCCCCAATACATTGTTCCAAACCGTGGTGGAGGAGCAATAGGTTATCATGAACATTTGTAATAGTTTCAGCCTGTAAAATTGTTGATAGTTTGGGGGCAGATTGGGTCTTTTTATGATGTATTAACTTATCTTTACGGTCCAGCAATAAAAATGCTCCTTTCCTGGAAATCATGTAGTCAGGCTCTTAGTTTTCTCTTTGTTATTTTCTTCTCATCACAACTTATGATTTCTTCAGCAATGTTTCTGTGACTAGCCTTTGGGGGAAATAACTTTAGGCCAGCAGATTTCCAAAATTAAAATGTTGCTTCCCTTTACCTGCTATGTGTAGCCATCCATCAGTTTAAGAGAAGTAGGGCGCGAATACTGCTCCAATTGATGGCCTTGAATGTGTTTCTTGTTGATTTCTTTCATTTGAAAACATAAATAAATAAATAAATAAATAAATAAATAAATAAATAAATAAATAAATAAATAAATAAATAAATAAATAAATAAATAAATAAATAAATAAATAAATAAATAAATAAATAAATAAATAAATAAATAAATGGTAAACAGAGAAAGTAGAACTCATTGCTTTCATTTCTCCCTTCTTCTCCTTTTAAAAATATCTTAACTGAGAGAGATCAGAGAAGCTCATGGTGTGTGGATCTGATGCCCCTAATAAAAATATGAACCAACTGAGGGTTTTGAAACATTTTCCCCTGGGAAGCAAACTTTTTATACAGTTCACAGGGTTCAATTTTCTTTGAAGAAATCTGCATTTTGAGATTGAATTTAATGAATATTAACTGTAAAGGATATTTCTATTTCCACCGAACGACCTGATTTTCAGATGAACAGATGTCATTTCTATAAAACGTATGTTTAAAGATATGTTTGCACATTGTGTATATTTGAAGATTAAAAAAACCCCCAACCAATTATAAATTATAATTTCAACATGTTGCTCAATCTGGAATAAAAATGCTTTAACAATGCTAAGTAGATAAATAGCATTTCATATTGTATTTACTTTTAAAAATATGTTTCAGAGCCGTTTTTACATTTAGAGAATGAGTTTTAAAATCTGAATTATCTTACACTTTTTCAGAATCTTCCTATATAAAGTTATGAAGATTTGTTATTATTTGGAATTATAAATATACAAGCTCAAAAATTCAACCTCTGCAGAAACAGTTTTTGTCTTTTAAAGTAATAAACATTTGCATACAATCAAAATATTAAAGCAATACAATTTGAGAATTAAACAGAGGTTGCTTTAAATATAAACTGAGGAGTAGCAGAAAGTTTGCATTACTATATAACCATTTGGCTTTGAACAATGCTGTTGTAACAGAAGCATAGTATTTAATTGCATTCTCTGTTTTCTTGCCTTCCAGCTAGAATTTGGGAAGCAATATGTTTTCAAAATAAAGAATTTATGCTGGCCAATTTACCATTAAGCCCATTATTTACTGAACTGTTGACAAAATACAGATTTTAATCATCTGGCACTAGACTCTGTTCCAAAATTATTTGCATGAAGAAAACTGGCCTTCATTGTTTCAAGTTATTTTCATTAATGACTATAAGGTCAAGCATCAGAGAAGCATTGGGCAAAGTTGGGAAGATATTGCTGGGCTGAGGAAAAATCCCCTTGACACTGGCATAAATTAGATGAATCATTACATGCAGTGGGGGAAATTGATGGTTAAAGAAAATGAGAACCCGGGAGTAAACATTGTTTCTTGCTCACTTCATCTCAGTTAGTATTTTGTCTTGAAGGGATGTTCCAATATCAGAAAACGTGGACAAAATAGTTAGGGTATTCTGTGAATATCTTGTTTCCCCAAGCCCTTGCAGTCTTCTTGTTTGGGTGGTAAAGGGTTTTTTAAAAAAACAAAAAAACAACCACATTTATTTATTTAATCAAATGTATAGGCCTCCCTTCTCCATGGACTCAGGGCAGCGGACAGAATTAAAAATCAAAATACAACATAAAACCCCATTATATTAAAAGACAATCATCCAACACTCATCCACTCCACTAACACACTACTGGCCAGAGCAAGGTGTTATAGTTCAATGGTCCCTGGCCTGCCAGCAAAGCTGAATTGGGTGGGGGCAGTACAAATCTCCAAGGGGAGTTGATTCCAGAGAACCAGGGCCACCACAGAGAAGGCCCTTCCCCGTGGTCCCACCAGCCGGCACTGCTTAGCCAAGGGGAGCCAGAGAAGGCCAACTCTGTGGGATCTGACATGCCGCTGGGACATATGAGGCAGAAGATGGTCCCATAAGTAATCTGATCCTAAGTCATGTAGGGCTTTATAGGTGATAACACACACTTTAAATTGCATTCGGAGACCAATCGGAAGCCAGTGCAGCTTGTGGAGTTATGGTGATATATGGATATATTTGGGTAAACTCATGACAGCTCTCTCTCTCGCTGGATCCCCTGAAAAAGGAAGTCACCATGCTGTGCCTCGAACGGGCTTCATGCTTCAGGAGTGAAGCTTCAGCCATGCAAAGGACCTGGGGGGGGGGGGTGGCAGGGCGAGCACTGCAGAAGGGGCAAAGCAGGTCTGGCCCTGGGGCCGTAGCTGGCCAGCAGTGGGATGAGGCAAGGTGGCAGCGGTGGCGGTGGCGAGGTGGGCAGGAGCTGTGAAGCAGGTGGGAAAAGTTGGTTGGAGAAAAGTTATCCCGGCCTTAAAACACCCCCGAGGTGTCCCTGCAATGTTGAGCGGGTGGTGGCATCCTTTCCAATCCTCCCTGATCTAGCCCACCAGGTCCAGTCCAACACAGAATCCCAGAGAAGATCTTCCAAAGCACCCCAGATGCTCCCCTCCTGCTCTCCCCCAGCCGCTGGCCCTCCTGGTCTTCCATTAAAAAATTGGGACATTTTGGAAAGTGGGATAAATAATTCAAAAGCAGGACTGTCCTGCAAAAAGCGGGACATCTGTACACCTTACCCATGTAGAAAGCATTGCAGTAATTGAGCAGTGAGGTGGTGAGGGTGTGAGTGTCTGTGAGAAGAGACTCCCTGTCCAAAAATGGCCACAACTGGTGCACCAGGCAAACCTGTGCAAAAGTCCCCTTCGACACAGCCAAGAGATGTTGTTCTAGCCTCAGCTGTGGATCAAGGAGGACCCCCAAGTTGTGGACCCTCTCTGAGAGGTCAAGATTTTAGAAGTGGCTAGCCATTGTCTCCTTTCTAAGGCTAAGAGAGAGTGACTGGTCCAAGGCCCCCAAGTTGGCTTTGTGACTAACACAAGACAAGAACTCACAGTTTCCCATTTTCCAGTCTAATGCCTTTAGCACTACACCAAGATAAAAGCATCCTTTTTTAATGGTTTGTTTTAAATTGATACATTTTCCATTCATTGAAGATAGGTGCTTTTTTGGGTGAAAGACAATATGGGGCCATCATATCAGAATTATTATAGGCTGAATTCTTTTAGATACATTTTACAGCCTGGATGTGAATAATGTAGGCTGCATCCAAAATTCACATCCTCAGCTTTGGCAATTGGATATACCCACAAAACTATTATACAACATTAAACAAAGAACCATATTATACCAGCATTGAATCAAAGCAAATACTCATAAGCAACAGAAATAAATATTCAGTATATAGAAATATATACTCCTCGCCTACGAAACTATTATCCATAAGGAGTATGAATTATTATTAAATCATTATTTTGATTTAGGACAGCCATTTGGTACATAACAAAATGGCTTTTTTTAAGGACTGCCTAGGGATCCCAAACTGGTCAATATAGTTCAAAATAAATATAATTCAAAATAAATAATTGGAAAATGTTTGTTTTTCCCCTTTATTTCTTTTTCCTCTGTCCCAGTCATTTTTGGAAGCTTTTGAAAGAGTGTGTGCTTATTACTCCAGGAAATATTTAAATGCATTGAAATTTGCACAGTAGTCTTGAGGGGCTTTTGGAGGGTCCTGGTTTTGTTCCATTTCATGCATCATTTAAGCTTGGAAGATAGGCACAGCGTTAACACAAGGTTAAGGTATCTCTCTGGCATTGTATCTGCTTGAAGGTTTTTCCAAAGGAAGATAGATCTGTGTTGTCATTCAGCTTTTTATGCCTATCATTTCCATAGCACTGCATAAAGCATGAAGTCAAAGCAACTCTAAAACACAAGGGCAACTCTCAACATCCCAGATGAAATGTTTCAGGTTCAGTAGAGAATCGCTGGTCTTTTGAAACAATACATATTTACACAAAACTATTCAAAAATGTAAAATATTCATATCTGAGGTCCATATAAAGGTTTACCAAGAGAATGAGATTAAGAATTAATGGGAAATTTGGATCAACACATGATCATTTGGCTTGGAATGTTTCCCTTGTATCAGAAAAATAATATTTAATCACACTCACTGATTTATCTTCTTCCAGCTGGAATTTGAGAGATAATATTTTGGTTTTTATACATTTATTTTTAATGTTTTATTTGAATTTTTCAGTACAATCAAAGTACAGTGGTACCTCGAGATACGAGTTTAATTCGTTCCGGACCTGGGCTCTTAAGTCGAGTAGCTCTTATCTCGAACGACTTTTCCCCATAGGAATTAATGTAAATAATTTTAATTGGTTCCAGCCCTCAAAAAACTCACAAAGTTAGTCTAAATTATGCAGAAAGACATGTTTTTAATGAAGAAATGTACATGTACATATAAATGAATAATGAAGTTTCTTTCACTTAACTTGTAAACTTTCTTAAACTTTTAAATTTACATATGTTCAACTTTTCTGCCACCCAATCCTGTAGGACAGAGGTCCCCAACCCTTTTTGCACCAGGGACCGGCTTTAAGCGATCAAGAGAGGAATGGGTGAATGAATGGACGGAGGGTGGGAAGGAAGGAAGGAAAGAGGGAAGGGACAGGAACAGAGGAAGGAAGCAAGGAAACTTATGAAAGGGGAGAGTAAGAGAGGAATGAGTGAAGGGAGGGAGGGAGGGAAGAAGGTGGGAAGGAGAAAGAAAAGAAGAAATAGAGGAAGGGAAGGTAAAAGAGAGAAAGAAAAAGAGCAAGAAAGAAAGAAAGAAAGAAAGAAAGAAAGGGGGAAGGGACAGGAACAGAGGAAGGAAGCAAGGAAACTTATGAAAGGGGAGAGTAAGAGAGGAATGAGTGAAGGGAGGGAGGGAGGGAGGGAAGAAGGTGGGAAGGAGAAAGAAAAGAAGAAATAGAGGAAGGGAAGGTAAAAGAGAGAAAGAAAAAGAGCAAGAAAGAAAGCTGCAAGCACCCCCCCGAGCCCCCCAGGCCGGCTGCAACCTTTTAAAACACGCGCGCCGCTTCGCAGCTGTCTCCTGAAGCCGAACGCGGAAGTTAGCGTTTGGCTTCAGGAGACAGCTCCTTGGCGCTTGTATCTCGAATTTGGGCTTGTAAGTAGAACAAAAATATCTCTCCCCTCCCAGCTCTTATCTCGAGTTGCTCTTAAGTAGAGCAGCTCTTATGTCGGGGTTCCACTGTATTAAAAATAAATAAAGATAAAAGTTAGAAAAAAAGAAGAAAAGGAAACAACACAGATTAAAACACAGAACATAAGGTAGCAAGAGGCATTGGAGGTTTTCTAGTCCAACCCCCTATCCATAGCAGGAGATCCTATACCACAGGTGTCCAACTTGTGGCATCATATTGCTGTCACATGACATATCATGACGTTTTTCCCCTTCACAGAGCTGGGATGGGTTTGCCTGCATATGACACATCCATCCCATAGGCCGCCAGTTTGACACTCCTGTCCTATACCATTCCAAACAAATGGTTGCCCATTCTTTTCTTCAAAACTTCCAATGACCCACAACTTCTGGAAGCCAAGCATTTCACTGATTAATTATTCTCATTGTCAGGAAATATCTTCTTAATTCTAGTTCTTATTTCTGTCCTGCCCTCAGTCAAGTAATTGTCATCTTGCTTTTCCTTCTTTCCTCTAACTCTTTATAACCCCCAAATCCATACATCCGCGGATCACTTTTCAACTATCAACACAAAGTCCATATGAGGTATCCAGGTTTTTAAGAAAGTCTCTATTGTATTTTCAATGAGCAAACTGATTCCCCTTGTCATTTTTGCAAGCTCCGTTTATTTTATAATACAATATTCTACTGTGAGTATTCATTCATTCATTCATTCATTCATTCATTCATTCATTCATTCATTCATTCATTCATTCATTCATTGGATTTATATGCTGCCCACCTCATGCTCACATAACTTTGGGCCACTTACAACCTGATAAATTATTCTTCCATTTTTGTTTGTACAATAATCTTGCAGCAGTTCCCATACACAATATTATTTTCTCATCTGTCTTTTCTGGTTCAACATCCATAAAACCAATAGAAATAAATCTCCTTTCATAGGAATATCAATCCTCAGTACCTACTGCATCATTGTACAAATTGACACCCCAAATTTATTTGTTTTTTTCACATGTCCACTATGCACAATACACTAGTAAACTAGATAGAGTATTTATGCCAGCCGTTTATTGAATCAAATAAAATATCTTTATTGCAGTCTAGACTAGTCTTTACTTAAAAAAAATACAATAAAAGAAAGAATGATTTGGTACCGACAAGTTTATAATCGGGCTACCCTTATAGTAGCTCACTAACAGTGAGGACAATTAACCAGTGGAACAGCTTGCCTTCAGAAATCATGGGCACTCTGTCACTAGAGGTTTTTAAGAGATTGGACAGTCACTTGTCTGAAATGGTATAGGTCAGTGATGACAAACCTGTGGCACAGGTGCCAGAGGTGGCACGTGAAGCCATATCTGCTGGCACACAAGCTGTTGCCCTAGCTCAACTGCAACGTGCATGTGTGTGCTGGCCAGCTGGTTTTTGGCTGTCACAGAGGCTCTGGGAGGGTGTCTTTGACTTCCAAATAGCTTCCGGGGTTATGGAGGAGGGCACTTCTACCCTCCCCCGGCTCCAGGGAAGCCTTTGGAGCCTGGGGAGGGCAAAACACAAGCCGACTGTGCCCACCAGAAGTTGGGAAACAGGCCATTTCTAGCCTCCAGGGGGCATCTGGGGGGAGGGGAAGCTGTTTTCGCCCTCCCCAGGCATTGAATTATGGGTATGGGCACTCATGCATGCACAACAGCGCACTCCCACGCTCTTTTGGCACCAGAGGGAAAAAGGGTTCACCATCACTGGTATAGGTTCTCCTGCTTGAGCAAGGGGCTGGACTAGAAGACCTCAAAGGTCTATTCTATTCTATTCTATTCTATTCTATTCTATTCTTTTGTAAGCTGCATGAAAATTTAGCAGGACAACTTTAGATAAATAAAGAGAGAGACAGATAAATCTTTCCTGTTTTCTAGAGGAGCCTTTCTTGTCAGTCTACTTCAATATGCTGTTTAAAACATCATCTTGACATTTTAACATGAAGCATTCAGAGCCTGCTGAAAATGTTTGCGCTGAAAACTCTAAACGTGCGCAATGTACCACATCACCTCTTCCATTTATCAATTCTGCTTGAATCAGAATGAGGTCTGACTTGACAAGCCCTGTTCTATATAATGAAGCAGGGATCTGATCCCCTGAAATTCTTTCTTCAATAGAACACGATTTTGTTGGTTGCTACAAAATACAAAAATAAATAAATCCTTCTGTTCACAAAAGAAGAACCACGCTCATTAAAGTGAATGTTTTCTATGAGGAGAAAGAGAGAAATTCAGCAACATATTTGAGGAAAGAAATGACCTGAAGCAGAGGTGGGATTCAGCAGGTTCTGACTAGTTCTGGAGAACCAGTAGCAGAAATTTTGAGTAGTTTGGAGAACTGGTAAATAACATCTCTGATTGGCCTTGCCCCATCTATTCTCTGCCTCCCGAGTCCCAGCTGATCAGGAGGAAATAGAAATTTTGCAGTAACCTTCCCCTGGAGTGGGGTGGGAAATGGAGATTTTACAATATCATTCCCCTGCCATGCCCACCAAGCCCCATCATGTCTACCAAGCAGCACCCACAGAACAGGTAGTAAAAGTTTTTGAATCCCACCACTAATCTGAAGATATGGGAAAGACATAAGTTTTAAATAGTGTGCAGTATACAAGTAAGATCTGATTCTCATTGCTGAATGTCCTCTGTTTAAAACAAAAATTGCAATTGGTCTTTAATAGGAAAGTTGCATGTCACTGTACATAAGAACAAAGTTACCTTGAGATTTAAAGATATGAAATGTTGTAAATCTATTCTAGTGCAGGGTTCCCCAAGCTTCAGGCCGCAGCCTGCCAGAAACCTGGATGTGCAAACAAGTGAAGCTCCATCTGTGAGATGTAACCAGCATGCGAAACCAGGCCCTCTCCAGTCCACAGAAAAAAATCCCTCTCCATTGAACCAGTCACTGGTGCCCAAAATGTTGGGGCCGTTGTCCTAAAGCATATCCTAAGTAGAAAGTAGTTTGAGGAAGCACTGGGATCACACCCATCACTAACAGCTTAATATACAGTAGATCATTTTCATTTGGGTACAGGTCCTTTAATCCAATTTCCTCCCTATATAAAAACTTATGTTTCACAGTGACTAAAGGATAGAGCCAGAGAAAAGGAATATAGCTAAAAGATATAGCCAGACTAAAGGAAATAGGCAGGTAAAGGACTAAAGGTTGAAAAATGGGTCCATTGTCAGTTAATGAGAGTGCTGATTTACCATCCAATTTATCAGGAACTTAGGGGCCAAGGGCTCAGTAGCACAAGGAAACAATAATTAAGGACTTAATAGCTGGTCCTCCCAAACAACAAAAATCCACACACAACCAAGCACTCCATAAATACTATGCACAGAACTGCACACATTCTACACAAAGATACTGTAAATTTCCCTGAGGATCGACTTCAGCACAAGTCTGAAGCTCGGAGGAATAAACTTCTGGTTCCAGTGACCAACTCAGATCAATTTTGACTAAAAGATGTTGCCTGTATGTGTCTCTCTCACTGTGTGTATATGTACAGTGCATCAGATAAACCGATCAATGTTTGAAACATAGAAGTCCAAAAACAAAATGGGAAATTTAGAGCAATCTACTCTATCCCAGACAAATGAAGAAATTCACTTTACCTCACAAACCCGAAATGTCCTCATGAATAATAATGATGTATCTCTTGGGTGGGGGGGGAATGTGTCATTTTCTCTTTTATTAGATGTTTTCTGGAATTAAACTTCTTGTTAAGTAGAAAACCGCCGGCGACCTTACCAGCCGGCGCGGAGTTGCGGCGTGGTCGGGGGAAGGAGGCCGCCATGTTGGAGGCAGAGCCGGCGGCCCCACGTCATCCCCGGGGCCCGCAGTGACGTCGTTGGTGTGCGCTGGGCACACATTGGCCGGGCGAGAGTGAGGCAGCCCTATAAAAGGGGCTGCCTCGTGGCGCAGTTTCTCTCGCCCGGCATTGTGAGACAGCCCTGCAAGCACCCGGACGCAGCGGGAGAGTGCGGCTAGGCCCGACGGCCGAAGAGGACGCGTGGGCGGCATTTGTGTGGCTCGGGCCGGCAGCGACAGAAACATCAGCTGTCTGTCGGGCTTCTTTTGGTTTGCTTAGGGGGTTATTAATGGCGCAGGGCAGCAGGGCTTGGTCTGAGACCCGGCGGCGGGCAGCGGGGGGGCAGGCTGGCGATCAGGGCACCCCCCCATCGAGCCCCACCATATGGGAAGGAAGAGGGCCCCCAAAAGGATATGGGGGGAGGCCCCTGGGGCTGGAAAGGCCAGTAGGCCGGGCAGAGAGGGAAGCTCCAGGGGGGAGGAAGGCAGCAGGGGGCGGGCTGCAAGGCGCCGGGGGCTGACCCCGAGGGCAGCAGGCTGCCGCCAGGGGAGGACCCCATCTCGGGGGCCACGTGGTAGAAGGTCAGAGGCCTCTGATCCTGGGGAGGGGGACCCCAGCCCAGTAGAAATGAGTGGGTCAGATGAGGGGTCCCCCACGGCACGGGCGGTTAGGAATGAGGGTGCGGGGGATGATTCAGTGTCTGTCTCCTCACACCTTCTTTCTGCCTTGCTCGAGAAACTGGATGAGGGGCCGAGGAAGAGGGGCAGGCCCCGGCACGAGGACGCCAGGGGTGCCACGAGTGCAGAGGGGACCCGGAGCTCCTCGGACTCGGCAGAAAGGTCCCAGAGGGTGAGATCCGACCGGCGCGCTAAGAAAAAGCACAAGAGGAGGCAGGGAAGCAGGGCTGCTTCCTGCTCAGAGGAGGCTGATGACGACTCTTCACATTGGGGTGAGTGCCCTGTGCCTAAGCATCGGTGGTCCCGGCCACGGGGGCCACGAGGCAGGCTACGGGCGGTTAAACGCAATACACATAAGTCACACAAAACATGGCGTTCGCGCACGGCAGCCCAGGTGTGGGGGAGGGGCCGCAATCGTGGGGTGACAAAGCGGGGCAGAAAGAGAAGGGACACTTCGAGGGATAGCTCGGAGTCCACAACAACGGAGTCCACTGACCCCTACGAGGGCGACAGTGACAACCCCTTTGCACCCGGCCTCCCTGACACGCCGCTGAGCATGCATATGTCGCAGGCCCTTAAGCGTAAAATTTGGCGCGGGGCCTATGTAGACATCTTCAACATTTTGTTACCCGAGAAATCTAAGAAGGATAAGGACAAGGACGGTAAGAAGGGGTCTGATGAAGCAAAGGACACCAAAATGGATAAGGGGATATTGGCGTGGGCCTACGCCTTCCTGGCATATCATTCAGTGGTTGTTGAGGATGATGTGCACAAGACCCACGAGCTTATCCTATATATGAATATGATCTTGATGGCGTATCAGGAGTTTGGGGGTGAGGCTTGGAAGCAGTACGATGAAACATTTCGGAGATTTGCCGCACACAATAGGCACTGGCCTTGGGACATGAGGCACAACGACCTGTGGCTTCAAGCCACGCAGCAAGCAGCTACCCTGGCTAGCGGGCGGACGCCTACCGGCCACCTGCTGCTGACCCAAGGAAAGGAAGCCACCCTCCCCCGCCCCGGGGTGGGTTCGGGGACCCAGGCCTCTGCACAGCGTAGTGGGGCTGGTTCGCCCTTTCGGATCCCGCCGTACTGTTATGAGTACGGCGCCAGGGGAGCCTGTTCCAGGCCAGTTTGCCGCTTTCGCCACGCCTGCGCTTTGTGCAATGGCAGGCACCCAACATCAGCCTGCTACAGGGGCAGGGGGGGAGGCATTAATAAGGTGGCAGGGGGCCCTTCCAAGCCCCAGGCAGGAGGAGCTCAGGGTAAGGGGAACAACCCCCGTTAGATTGGATAGGTTGAGAGCCAGGCTTACCGGCTATCGACCTAGGAAGGGTGCCGAGTTTTTGGTTGCAGGTTTTTCTGAGGGCTTTAGGATTCCGTACGAGGGGCCTAGGATCGCTTGCCTTGCGGACAACCTGAGGTCGGTAGCCGGCATGGGGCATGTGGTACGGGAAAAAATTATGAAGGAGGTGTGGGAGGGCCGGGTGCTGGGCCCCTTTACGGGGCCGCCCCTGCCCTCTTTGCAGGTATCCCCCCTGGGAGTGGTGCCCAAGAGGACAGCCGGGGAGTTCAGGCTCATTCATCACCTGTCTTTCCCTCCGGGTGCCTCGGTAAATGATCACATCCCTGAAGAGCTGTGCTCGGTGCGCTACACGCCCTTCGAGATGGCTGTCTCGATGGTACGGGGGTGCGGACCGGGGGCCCTGATGGGCAAATGTGATATTAAGTCAGCCTTTCGACTTTTGCCGATTCACCCCGAGGATTTCGACCTTTTAGGTTTTCAGTTTGAGGGGTGTTCTTTGTTGATAGGGCCCTGCCGATGGGTTGTTCCATTTCATGTTCATTGTTTGAGAAGTTTAGTTCTTTCCTAGAGTGGGCCCACGTGAAGAGTACCGGGATTCGGTCAGTTGTCCATTATTTAGATGACTTTCTTTTCGCAGGGCCGGCGGGCTCTGACGAATGCCAGCGGGGGATGGCAGGGTTTCAGGATTTATGCGTGGACCTTGGCATGCCTCTGGCACACGAAAAGACCGAGGGGCCCACCACTAGGCTTACATTTCTAGGCATTGAGGTGGATTCGGTAGCGCAGACATGTAGGCTACCTGAAGACAAGCTAGCGAGGCTGCGGAACATGGTGAGGGTTGTGCGGGCCGCTAGAAGAGTGACCCTTAGGCAGGTTCAGGAGCTAGCTGGACTGTTGAACTTTGCTTGTAGAGTGATAGCGCCGGGTAGGGCATTCATGTTTAGGCTTTACCAGGCGACGGTAGGTCTGAGCAAGCCGCACCACAGGATTCGCTTGACGGCTAGCGTTAGGAAGGACCTGGGGGTGTGGCAACAATTTTTGGACACGTACAACGGGGTCTCCTTTTGGAGACAAGACATGCTGTTGAAAGGCGACTTCCAGGTGAAGTCGGACGCAGCCGGGACGGCTGGTTTTGGTGTGGTCTGGAAGGATAGGTGGTTTAGGGCGGACTGGCCGCAGGGGTGGCTGGGTACCGCAGTTTGCAGGGATTTGACATTTTTGGAACTGTTCCCAATTGTCGTGGCCATCGAGCTTTGGTCCCCTAGCTTCACCGGGAAGACAGTACATTTCTGGTGCGACAACATGGCGGTTGTACATGTGGTTAACACGCTTTCCTCCAAGAACGAACGGGTGATGGGGTTGGTTCGTCACATGGTAATGAGGTGCCTGGCACATAACATGCTCTTTCGCGCACACCATGTCCCGGGGATTAGGAACGGGGTAGCCGACGCATTATCAAGGGGGCAGTTGGCTAGGTTCTGGCTGCTTGCCCCACAGGCCGAGGAGCACCCGGAGGCAGCCCCCCAGCACCTGTGGCTGATTGGAGGGCCGACGTAAACAGGGCAATGGACATGTCCATAGCCGCAAGCACCAGGAGGTCATACCAGCGGGCAGGTAGGGAATTTTGGGCTTTTCGTCAACTTAGGAGATACGATCAGCTTTGGCCGGCCCCGGTCGAGCACCTACTTGAGTTTTGTACACTGAGTAAACACCGGGGGTTGTCAGCCCGCACCATTCGGGGCAAGCTGGCTGGATTGGCTTTTATAGCCAAGTCACGGGGCTTTTCAGACACCACGGGGGACTTTAGGGTTAGGAAAACACTGGAGGGATGGATCAGAGAGAGGGGCCCGACCTGGGGTGACAGCAGGCGCCCCCTTAGGTTAGTTCACCTGAGGGGTTTGGGTGACTTGTGGGACGGGCTTTGCCGCTCTCAGCATGAGGCTGCACTTTATCACGCGGCTGCGGTGACGTTGTTTTTTGGAGCTTTTCGTATAAGCGAGGTTTTGGCGGCATCCAGGTTTGACAGCTCCGGACAGGCCTTTACGGCCAGGGATATTAGATTCAGGTGGGGCTCAGTCTTCCTGCGGCTGCGACGATCCAAAACGGATCAGAAGGGACGGGGCGTGACAGTTAAGCTTTCCCGGACCAGCCACAGGAGGGTGTGCCCGGTGGGAGCAATCTCAGCGTATTGGGCCCTTAGGGGCGGAGATCCCGGCCCACTTTTCTGTCATTCCTCTGGGGAACCTCTCACCAGGTACCAGTTTTGGGCGGTGACGACCAAGGCCCTGGCCCGGATGGGCCTGGACCCCAAGCGTTATGGGACTCACTCTTTCAGGATTGGGGCAGCTTCTTTTGCAGCGGAGGAGGGTTTCAGCGCGCCAGACATACGTGCGGTGGGCCGGTGGCGATCTGCGGCCTTCCGGACCTACATCCGCCCTTAGGTGAGTAGGGCGGGACTGGGTGCGGCCTGTGCGGCCACTTCTGACGCTTCCTTTTAGAGAACATACAGGGTGCGCAGAGAGTCCTGATCTGTGGCCACAGCATGATATACTGGGCTGAGAGGAGGGCCCAGGTGACAATGCCAGGCATGCAGTTGGAGCTGGACCGGCATGTGATTGTTCAATGGTTGGGCCGTAGAGGCCTACGGTGGTTTGATTTGCTTCCCCTGTTGTTCAACAGCGGGAAGGTGCATGGGGTGCCGGGATGGTTGGTCTTACATGTGGGAGGCAACGACCTTGGAGCACTGACTGGCGTTGACTTGTTGTGGCACATTTGGGATGGTTTACAGGTAATCTGGAAGCGGTGGCCGGACACCCGCGTATTGTGGTCCAACATCTTGCCACGTAGGTGCTGGAGGCATGCTAGGAACCCCAGGGCGGTTGATGGGGCCAGGAAGAGGGTCAACAGAGCAGTTAAGAAGTGGGTACTACAGGCGGGGGGGGATTTATCGACCACCCCGATGTCAGGGCATCCCAGGTGGACTTATATAGACAGGACGGGGTAAAGGGAATGACAAATTTATAGCGGACCTGCAGAGGTGCCTGCACATTCATGTGCAGGGGGGGGAGCAGGGGGAATAAATTATAATTTCACCCCCTGCTGTGGCCGATAGGGGGCGGAAATGGGTGTAAGCAGCAACTGTGTGATCTCCTTAGGGGCACCTCTACTGAGGTGTGGGGGGATCTCCTTCTTGGATTACAGGGCTCGACCGGCCTGGGTTCGGTGAGGGGGGTCGCTCCTGTGGCTCGCTGCATGGAGATTATCAGAGACCAGTGGCGAGCCATCCCACATGCCGTGGGGGCGTGGCAAGGGGCAGGGGGCAGGTGTAATTTTACCATGACCCTGCACCCAAGCATGGAGCTTTCGCCCTAGAAGTTGCTCAGTTGAGTTTGGTTGGAAAGTTAACTCTGCCCCCATTTGATTTATGCACCACTGCAGGTCACGTGGGCTTATTTGGTTAAATAGTTAATTCAAGTTGGTTTTAATAAAGTGACCCTATTTATACCCATTCCTTGTGTCCGACTGTTACTCCGACTGCGCCGCAAAACCGCCGGCGACCTTACCAGCCGGCGCGGAGTTGCGGCGTGGTCGGGGGAAGGAGGCCGCCATGTTGGAGGCGGAGCCGGCGGCCCCACGTCATCCCCGGGGGCTGCAGTGACATCATTGGTGTGCGCTGGGCACACATTAGCCGGGCGAGAGTGAGGCAGCCCTATAAAAGGGGCTGCCTCGTGGCGCAGTTTCTCTCGCCCGGCATTGTGAGACACCCGCCCACCCTCCCTCTGTTACAGGGTGCATATGATGGGTCGCCCTTGGTGGGGCCGAGTAGGAATTTTTTGCAGCCACAGTAAATTGGCCGAGCTGTGGTTGTTTTTTCGCCTGCTCCACTCTGTGCGTGGGAGTTGTGGTTAGGGGGTGGACTCACTGACTAGTGCCCCCCCTCAAGGTCACTGGGGGGGGACGGCCGATAGGGGGCGGAAATGGGCGTAAGCAGCAACTGTGTGATCTCCTTAGGGGCACCTCTACTGAGGTGTGGGGGGATCTCCTTCTCGGATTACAGGGCTCGACCGGCCTGGGTTCGGTGAGGGGGGTCGCTCCTGTGGCTCGCTGCATGGAGATTATCAGAGACCAGTGGCGAGCCATCCCACACGCCGTGGGGGCATGGCAAGGGGCAGGGGGCAGGTGTAATTTTACCATGACCCTCCGCCCTAGAAGTTGCTCAGTTGAGTTTGGTTGGAAAGTTAACTCCGCCCCCATTTGATTTATGCACCACTGCAGGTCACGTGGGCTTATTTGGTTAAATAGTTAATTCAAGTTGGTTTTAATAAAGTGACCCTATTTATACCCATTCCTTGTGTCCGACTGTTACTCCGACTGCGCCGCAATTCAATATTTATAAAATGTTGCTTTTTAAAAAGTAGGTCCCGCTCCTTAAATCTGATTATTCATCTTATGTTTCCAACAAACAAGTTAGATTTCTCATAATGTTATACTATGATATATAAGTTATACTATGCCATATAAATGAACTGAAATATTAATAAACTTAAAATAAGCTAAAAATGTAGACATTTACCTGAACTTACTTTTGATTAACACTGCTGTTCTGTTTAAGAAAAGTAACAAATCTTCTGTTCCCGGGTCACCCTGACCCGGACCGAAAACTCTTCATTTGCAGTGCTTATGTTTGGTCAATTTGAATACTTTTTTCACTTGGAAAGTAGTCTGAACATTTCTGCACACAATGATATGAAAATTGAACTGAAGAAATTAATCCTTATTGGTTTATTTTGCACATAAATATGCCTCCCCCCGTTTTTGTGAATTTTCTTTAGGTTTATTGATAATTATGCCTGCAAAATACATTCTATTTTACTAAAGTTGGTATGGGATTGGTATCTTGAACATTTCTGAACATAATGATATGAAAATTGAACTGGAAAAATTGATGCATATTAGTTTATTTTGTTGATGAAATGCACGCCCCCCCCCGTTTTTTTTAAATAGTCTTCACTTTATGGATAGTTTTGCTAGCAAAATACATTCTATTTTACTAAAGTTGGTGTGGGATTGGTAGCTTGAACATTTCTGAACATAATGATATGAAAATTGAACTGGAAAAATTGATGCATATTGGTTTATTTTGCACATAAATGTATGCCTCCCCCCATGTTCAATTATTTCAATTTATATAAAAATTATGCTGTTAATTTCAAACTTACATACTTTTTTTTTAGTAAAATGGATTTGTTTCATAAAATTAGTTCTCTGGCTACAATATGGTTGATTTTCAAAAGGATATTCCAAATATTTCTAGACAAATATGTATAAACAGTGACAATAATGGCACATAGCAAGGCCGGGGGGTGAGGGGTGGCCCTTTTGTGGCAAAAATAAACCAATAAGAACCATTTTTTTCTGTTCATTTATATTTTTCTTATATTCAGAAATGTGCAATTTAGTATATCAAACCTTTTGGGGGAAAATTCCTTAGGGATTTGTAGCCTTAAAAAATAGAAATTGACACGAAATTTAAAAAGGATGGGGGGAGGGGCTTTTTGATCAAAATAAAAATATAAGTCTCAATTTTTCCAGTTCAATTTTCATATCATTATGTTCATAAATGTTCAAACTAGTTTTCCAGTTGAAAAAGTTTTCAAAAAGATCAAATTCAAATACCTAAAAAAATTATTTTTGGTCCGGTCATATACGAACAGAAACAGACTCGAAGTTATGATTTTTTTTTGCCCAGAAAACAATTAGCCACCACCCCAAAAATATTTTTTGATGATCAGCATTGTTAAATTGAGTAAATGAATGCCTAAGATTTTAAATAATATTTCGGATTTGGAGCATAAAAAAATAAAAAGTGAAAATGGTTGCAAGCAGCCGAGGGGGGGGGGGAGGCCTTATTTCTGATATTAAAAAACCAATAAGAATCATTTTTTTCAGTTCCTTTATATTTTTCTTATATTCAGAAATGTTCAAGCTACCAATCCCACACCAACTTTAGTAAAATAGAATGCATTTTGCAAGCAAAACTATCCATAAATTGAAAAAAATTTCACAAAAACGGGGGGGGCGTGCATTATATCCGCAAAATAAACCAATAAGATTTACTTTTTTCATTTCAATTTTCATATCATTGTGTGCAGAAATGTTCATACTACTTTCCAAGTGAAAAAAGCTTTCAAAAAGACCAAACATAAGCACTGCAAATGAAGAGTTTTCGGTCCAGGTCAGGGTGACCCGGGAACAGAAGATTTGTAACTTTTTTTGCCCAGCAAAAACTAAGCCCCCCACCCCCCAAAAAAAATTCTCATAGAGAGAACCCCTGAAATGATGAAAAGTCATGAAATTTCAAGTTTCAGATATGCAGGGAAAATTTTTTACAGGAACTCAAACTTGGCTTCGGGTCGCATACGACCCGAACAGAACAGCAGGTTAAACCTGCATAAGGTTATTCTGAGTACTGATTGCTGACTTTTTATGTTAGGCATATTCATATTAGTCCTCTGTTAATTCAAGCAGTCACTTTTCACTGTAATTTTCCAGGACCAAATTCTAATGATTCCCACTTTACCATAGGATGATGTTTGCATTTTCTAGTGACTTATATCATTTTGAACTCAGTAGGAAATACACAGCCCAAACTTTCAAATTTCTTTTAAATTGTATAAATCCAGAAATGTGAAATAGAATGAAATCTTTTATCATCAAAGCAATATTGCTGATTGTATTTCTGGAGTTCAGAAAAATCTACTTCACCTGCTCATACCCTTTTGAGGAGGCACTTTGCAATTATTTAGGAGCTCCAACAATTTTATATTTCAGTAACTATTTGTAGTACTATAAATTGTAATTAGCACAATTAGCCAACAACGTGATTTTACAAACTCAGTGGAACTCACTGCATTCAAGCATATTTTTAGGCAGATTACACCTGGTGCTTTCAGGCCAATACCTTGCCTTTTTATCTTTCTGTGTGTGTGTGTGTGTGTGTGTGTGTGTGTGTGTGTGTGTGAGTGTGTGTGTGTGTGCATGTCTTAGCGCACCTGTGCTAAGACAGATTAAACTAAGGAAAAAGGGGGATAATTGTTACATGCAAAATGTGAAAATGCCCAGATGCCTCATGAGGTCCAAGAATATATAAAGTTGAATGAAGGAAAGCATGATTTCAAAATATCTTCACTCTGAAATAATTATGCAGTCTGCTTCTAATGCAGTTACAATATTGTATTTTACAATAAACCTTGTTTTTAAATCATTGTGGGCAGAATGTGGTTGCATAGCTATAATTTCATACACATTTATTCAGTGGTTTTTTTTTTTTGCTATATTAAAATAATTTGGTGTGGGAGCACAGTTTCATCTACTCTAATGAATTAATAGAACCGGGTGGATAGGCTTGACTGATAAAGCTATTACTGTATTTTCAAACCAAGCATGGTGTAAAACTATACTTCTTGCCCTACCAGTGGGTTAGTAGGAACTAATGCTGGTTACATTTTGGATTAGCCAGTGGTGAAAGCAAACTGGGGAGAAATGTACAATGAGTTAGAATGTATTGCAAGTATTTTGAAAACAAGGAGATGTCAGCATTAGTAATAAGGAGTGATATGGGTGAATTCAGAGAAATTAAGAAGCAGTTATAGAAAGTGCCCAAGCGATAATAGTTTAGATTGCTACCGGTACATGGTGGAACACATTCAGTTTGAATTATGGATATAAAGATGAATATGCTTAATGAAAATAAAGTGAAAGAACTGATGGGAAGATGGGACAGGGTTAGAGGTTATATGGTTAGTAGAATTCGAGACCAAAGTATAAAGAATAAACTGGAATCACTCTATAATTTGTAAATATTGCAATGTAATGTTTTTGGTTTAAAATGATATAAAAAGATACACCCTCATTTTGGTGGAGGGGACTGAATGAATGATGTTGGGTGGTGAGAGCACGCATCACTGTGCACTGTGTTTTATGTAGTGTGTATCTGTTATTATTAAAAAATGATAATATTTTTTTAAAAAAGCAATTATTTTGAAAATGACATGGGTTATTATGCCATTGGTGCCATGGTGATGCAGTGGTTAGAATGCAATATTGCAGGCAAAATCTGCTGACAGGAGTTTGCTCTTAACCAGCTCAAGGTTGACTCAGCTTTCTATCCTTCTGAGGTTAGTAAAAGAGGACCCAGATTGTTGGGGGTAATATTCTGACTTTGTAAACCATTTAGAGGGTGCTGTAAAACATTATAAAACAATATAAAGGTGCCATTGTTATTTTTCCTCATTCTACAGCAGGTTTCATGAGATCCTCCTTGGGTGGGAAAATACAATGTGATTGTCCTAAATCCAGGGACCAGAAAATAAGGTAAAGGTGTAGAACAGAACAGAATATAATTCTTTATTGGCAAAGGAATTTGTCATTGGTGCATTTGTCAGTGTGCATAAAATAAAAGACACATTTGTCAAGAATCATGAGGTACAACCTTTAATGATTGTCATAGGGTACAAATAAGCAATCAGTCTTAATCTTAGAGTACAAGTTTGATGTATTTTTATTTATATCAGTAGCAAAGAAGGTTGAGTTTTCTTATTTTTTCTTTCTTCCTTGTTATTTTCTGCAGCTTTTTCTTTTTTCTTTTCTTTTTTATAAAAATCAATAGAGCTAAGTAAAATATGTTTATGGATGAGACATGAGATATTGGAAGAAGAGATATTTTGTTGAAGTATGAGAGAAGATTATAAATTACTGAAATTATATTTGATGGAGGGGAAAGTCATTTCTTCATCTCTTTTTTCTTTATTTTTCCTCTCTATTATTTTTTACTTTTTAAATTTCTCTTAATTTATCTTTGTATCTGAAAACTTTAATAAAAATTATTATTTAAAAATTAATATCTGGCCTAACCCAACACTATGTTGATGCTTAATCTATATTAGTTCATACTATTTTATAAATCTTTAATCAAGATTTGTCATTTATTATGAAAATAATGAAATATATATTACTGAAACAAGATGGAACAGCTGAGTTCTTTCATGTAATCAATACTCATAAAAGTCTCTGGAGAGATTTGTTTTCATAATTTTATAAATGTTTATGTAAAAGATCTATTATTTTTCTTACCAGCAAACCCAGGATTGTAAACAAGATGCAGAGAAGACCCAAGCCCAATTTCAGAGTAAACCATGATTTTAAAGAACCTTTATAAATTGCCCCCATGATATTTAGAATTCCTCAAAACGTTTTGTGAATTCTTCTGTTAATCCACTTTGCAACTTTCACTGAGTTTCTGATGTTCTTCTTGCCAGCTTCTGAAACTCACATTGATTTTCTTAAGATTGTCCTCAAATAAAGTACAGAAAATAGCTCATGTCTGAAATGCACGTTCCTGCTCGACACAGGTCCTCTGATATATTGCAACAATACATCAAAGAAAAGCTGGCCTGTTGATCTATTACAAGGATATACAGAACCTTAGAGAAGAAACAGGTTAGAATTCCAACTGAGCCTACTTTTCAAACATGGTCTACTGCTGGCTATGGAATTTTACTGTAACCCCCCCCCCCCCCCCAAAAAAAAAAAATCTCTAGTTGAAACCATATCAGATTGCAAGGTGGACATTTCAAAGAACGTGCTCTTTACTGGCACAATTTAATGCAGCTTTTGTTACTGGGAATGTAGCCAGATGCTCTTCATAAATTCTTCAAAGCCAAACCTTTTAAGCTGAAAGTAGGCCAAAGTCACTTAGGAGGTAGTAGGATGACATTCTACCAAAAAGAAGGATGAGAGAGCAGCAGAAATGTCTCTCTTCTCCTAATATGCACATATTGTTATAATGCATTCGCTTCTGCAGGAACAAAGATTCAGGTTCCCAGCTACCGTGAAAGCCAAGGGATCTATATCAGGTACACAAAAGTTTTCTCCTGCGAACTTCCATGGAAAAATTGGAAGGAGTCTGAAATACGTTAATATCATTTGAGTGTTGGTGAATATCATCCATTGCTTTAATTTATAAATAGGGATTACTCTTATTCTAAGTTCTAACACTAATGGCTCATTGTCACATCCCCTAAGCATGTGTGAGATATATTTTATTCTTTATATCAAATGTGCCAACTTAAGGCCTGCAGGACTAATCTGGCCCAAAGGGTGATTATATATGGTCTGTTGGGCCGCCCTGGAAGCAAGGACCAGTCTGTAGTCCCTATGCTGGAAAACTGGAGCTTAGGAGGACAGCATGGCCCTCTCAGGCTCTGGTTTCTTTGCCACAATTGCCTCCTACAGCCCTCTGCCAATGAAAATAGAGCTTAAACTCTATTTTCAGTGGTAAGGAGCTGCAGGAGGCCATCACAGCAGACCTGGAGCCCAGGCAGGCCATGAATGGCTCCCTGAGCTCCATTTTTGCTGATAGTGGGCTGGAGGCTGTTATGGCTGAAAATACAGCCTGGTTGGGCCATGCGTGGCCTCCCAAGTTCCATTTTCACTGGCAGAGGGATGCAGGAGGCTGTTGTGTCAAAAATGGAGCCTCAACGAGTGTTGTTGAGCTGGCCACACCCCCTGGCTAGTTCCATGCCATGCCCCCCTCCCCCAGGTCCTGGAGGTCAAACACAACCATGATGCATCCTCAATGAAATTGAGTTTGGCACCCCTGCTTTATACTGCTTCCATCTTCCTTTAAAACATTTACAGAATCCACAATGGTCTGAAAATCAACCTCCACTAGATAATTAATAGTCAAGCTGAAACTAAATTAATCAAATAAAACTAGCAAAGAGTAGGGGATCTTTTACTCAACTCTCTAAATAAGTTGCCTACACTTAATCCGCATATAAAAGGATAAAGTCTGCAAACACAAATAGAGTTAATTAAATTAGGGCTCCCAGTGGAACTGCACATTCACAAGAATATGCACCATAGACAGACCTACACACACACACACACACACACACACACACACACACCTCAGGTGTCACCCTAGAATCAGCACATAGACACTTCCACACCAGGACCATCTCCCTTATAAAAGTCTGTGGCTGTAGCCAATTTCTCTGCAGCTGCCCCTAAAGGCAAACTCTTTGCTTTTAGTAATAAATATTTCTTCTTCCTTCAAAGTTGTCTGCATCTCATCTTTATTTATTCTTGCACAAGAATAAAGTTGGAGTTGGAGTCCCAAACTATTCTTCGGACACATAGCATGGACTTATCCAGCCCAGAGTTACATAAGTGTTGGTTATGATCTTTAAAGCCCTACGTGGCATTGGACCAGAGTACCTCCGGAACTGCCTGCTACCGCACGAATCCCGGTGACTGATAAGGTCCCACAGAGTTGGTCTTCTCCATGTCCCGTCGACTAAACAATGTCGTTTGGCAGGCCCCAGGGGAATAGCCTTCTCTGTGGCAGCCCCAGCCCTCTGGAATCAACTCCCCCCCGGAGATTAGAACTGCCCCCACCCTCCTTGTCTTTTGTAAATTACTCAAGACCCACCTATATCGCCAGACATGGGGGAACTGAGACACCTCCCCCAGGCTTTTATATTTTATGTTTGGTATTTATGTGTTGTTTGGTTTTAAATGATGAGGTTTTATATGTTTTTTCTCTTTTAATATTAGATTTGTTCCACTGTAACATTGTTTTTATTATTGTTGTGAGCCGCCCCGAGTCTTCGGAGAGGAGCGGCATACAAATCTAATAAATTATTATTATTATTATTATTATTATTATTATTATTATTAGTAGTAGTAGTAGTAGTAGTAGTAGTAGTAAGGTGGGGAGTTTATTTATAGTGAAATCAATCAATCAATCAATCAATCAATCCTATATTTTTTTTTAAACGCCAACTCCTTATAACGTGTCTTCATTTAACACCAGCTGCAACTTAGTCATCTTTTGTTACAGCAGTAATTGTAACTGTAAACATCTTCTGATGCTGATAGTTTTGGCCATGGGTATAAGCCACCTTATTTCATTAACAATGGAGTTGCTGGCCTGGTTGGAGAAATTAAAGGGAATGAGAAGCAAGCTAGAAAACCTAATGAGAAGATAAAAGGGAGAAAATGCAAACCTTTTCTACTTGCAGCACTCTGTTCAACCAAAGTTCCTTTTTGCTGGAGAGACGGAAGTAACGACACGGACACCAGAGCTGGATTTAAAATTGGGTCATTTTTATTAACATAAATTTGCATAATTTATTCAAATACTTTGCATAAATTAGCATAAACAACTATGACCCGGAAATGGACCTGCAGGGTCAAACAAATACTTCCGGGGCGGGAAATGACGTTATGCCAGCAAACATTCCTGGGCAACTCATGGGCGTATCTCGATGCAAGGTCCAGGTGAGGGCCAGGCCGTCACCTGTGACCTTTTTCTGCCATGCTGTGCATGAGGGGGGTCCCACCGGCTAACCCGAATCGGGGAATTAAAGGTGCAGGACCCAAAGACAGGTTCCCCCCAGCTGCTCAGGCAGAAACTCCCTCCATGAGCTTGCGGAGAACCTGTCAATCATCCCCAAAGATGCCCAAGGGAGAACGCCGCGGGTTGCTAAACCACCCGGTTGCTAAACCACCCAGTTTTCCGCCCCTAACCTGCCTACCCAAATGACCAAAGGTAAGCCAATTAACCTAATTAATGCAAACACCCCCTAACCGCACATCCGTCACCCCAGTGTGGAATGGGCGAAAAAACAGCTCAGCTAAGAGGCAGAACTGCAAAAAATTCCCATTCGGCCCCCTAAGGGCGACCCCGAAGCACACTGCAAAATAGTGGAGGGCGGGCGGGTGTCTGCTCTGGAGCTCAGTCCGGGCGAAAAGGGGAGCCCCGGGCCTGCTCGCCCTTATATAGGGCAAGCAGGCCCACCCGGACCAATCAAGGACCTGACCAATCAGGTCCCGCTCCCCCGAGCGAAGTCTCGCGTCGCGAGACTTTGCCCGGGATCCAAGATGGCGGCCGCCATGAGGGACCGTGTCTCCCGGTCCCTCCAGCAAAGCCTGCCAGCCGGGTAAGTCCGGCGCTGCCCTTGCTGGAGAGACGGAGTAACGACACGGACACCAGAGCTGGATTTAAAATTGGGTCATTTTTATTAACATAAATTTGCATAATTTATTCAAATACTTTGCATAAATTAGCATAAACAACTATGACCCAGAAATGGACCTGCAGGGTCAAACAAATACTTCCGGGGCGGAAATGACGTTATGCCAGCAAACATTCCTGGGCAACTCATGGGCGTATCTCGATGCAAGGTCCAGGTGAGGGCCAGGCCGTCACGTGTGACCTTTTTCTGCCATGCTGTGCATGAGGGGGGTCCCACCGGCTAACCCGAATCGGGGAATTAAAGGTGCAGGACCCAAAGACAGGTTCCCCCCAGCTGCTCAGGCAGAAACTCCTTCCATGAGCTTGCGGAGAACCTGTCAATCATCCCCAAAGATGCCCAAGGGAGAACGCGCGGTTGCTAAACCACCCAGTTTTCCGCCCCTAACCTGCCACAGGAGCGGGGGTCAGATCTCTATCTTGGCCCCCCGACTCCCCCCTCTAGCTGCGCCAGCTCACGCAGAGACCGCTGCAGGGTCCTGTAAGAAAATGGCGTTCCCTGCTCAGACAGGTGAACGCCATCATCCCGGTAGAGCCATGGCTGGTCTATTGATATAAGGGGATGAGGTACTACCACTCCACCCAATTCTCTAACCGTTTTACCCATAGCCCTATTCACCCGTCGCCTAGCCCGGTGAATGGCCCTAAGGGAAGAGGCGTCCCTCCACACAAGCCTAGGTAATATTTCTGACCACACCACTTGCGTGGTGGGCCAGACCTCACGAAGCCTTCGCAGGTCTTCGCGTGCCTGGATGAGCAGCGCCAGGCCTCCCAGTATGCACAGGTCATTGCCACCTAAGTGCAATACCAGCCACCTGGGTGCGGCCACAGGACGCTGCCCACCCAGACCCCTTTGGGCACGACTCCAGGAGCCGCCCCCTATATTGCCGGGCGCAACCACAGAATGCTGACCGCCCAGCAACGCCGGTAGGAGACCCTCCCACCGCATACCTCTCCGGCCCATCCAGGTAACGTTGACCCACCGCCCCAGGGACAGGTGGGTCCCGATGGCGCTCCTGGCTGCCGCGCGGCCGGCCCAGAAAATCATGCTGTGGCCACACAGCAGCGCCGTCGGTTTCGTGTTAGCCTGGGGACCTGCAAGAGGACACAGACACAGAGAGGTTACCTAGCCTGAGCCCTGCCTAGGATCCTCAGCGGGCCTAACATAACCCAGATATGCCACTGACCGCCAGCAGCCGATCTCCCGAATCCGATGGGCCGGGAAACCAGAAAGTGCCGCGCTAGTGGCGGCGCCGATACGGAACGAATGCGTTCCATAACCGGCGGGATCCATGCCCACCTGGGCCATCGCCCTAGATACTAAAGCCCAAAATTGGAAACGGGTCAGAGGGGTACCGTCACAATGCCTAAACAGGTACCCCTGACCTGACCCCCTCATACCACAATAAAGCCGTAGGGCGGCCACCGGACACACCGACTGGTCGGTGGCCGCACTAAGTTGTATGGTAACCCCTCTGCGTAGCTGATCCGTTTTAGACCTCCTTACTACAAGGGACACCCCCCCTTGTCTAAAGGCCAGATCAGCGAATTGGAAGGCCCGGAGCGAAGTGTCAGCCTGAGACGAAGCCATGGCCTCGCTGACCCGAAGGGCCCCAAAGAACATGACACAAGCCGCTGCCCTAAAAAGACCGGCCTCGTACAATGAGGAACACAGACTGCCAAAAACCACGTTGATTAAGGACAGCTGCTCCACCGTCAGGGGCTGACGAGTGTCACCTGGGGCCCCCGCTTGCTCCCTAAGCCAGCCTTCCAACATCTTACGGATGCGAAAGTCACCCGAAAGATCAGCAAACCCCCCCGCCTTGCACAGAAAGGTGAGGCCGGCTAACCGTGACCGGATCGTCCTAACTGACAGGCCACGCTGCCTCAGCTGGACGCAAAACTCGGCCAAATGCTCTACAGGGACAGGCCAACTAAGCTGGTAACCCCTGCCCTGCCTGAACTCCCCAAACTCCTTACCTGCACGCTGGTATGCCCTGAGGGTGCCGGGCGCTACAGACAAGGAGATTGCCCGGGATGCCTCGCCTCTCCACCACTCTGGATCCCTCCCAGACTCCAGAGGTGGCTGGGGAACGCTTCTGGCAACTCTCGGGCCCACGGGGCCAGGGTCCGCAACCTGGACAACTGACCACGGGACAAGGCATCAGCAATCCCATTCTCTAACCCGGGGACATGCTTAGCCAAAAACAATGTGTTTAGGGACAAGGACCTGTGCACAAAATGGCGGACAAGCCGCATCACCCTGTCGCTCTTAGAGGACAGGGCGTTCACCACATGGACAACCGCTAGGTTGTCACACCAAAAGTGCACGGTCTTGTCCCTAAACTGCTCCCCCCAAAGCTCCAAGGCCACTATTAAGGGGAAGAGCTCCAAGAACGTCAGGTCCTTAACCAACGAAGAGGCACTCCATTCCGGAGGCCATGCCGACCAGCACCACTGGTCACCTAACACCACCCCGAAACCACAAGTCCCCGCGGCGTCAGAGCAGAGCTGCAACTCAGCTTCCAACAGAAGCTCGTGCCTCCAGAAAGACAACCCATTAAATCTATCCAAAAAATCCCGCCACATGCCGAGGTCAGCCCTGACCCCAGCGCAAAGGCGGGTACGATGATGGGGCAAACGGAGCCCCTTCATCGCATCATACAACCTCCTGGAAAAAGCCCTACCAGGAACAACTACCCGACAGGCAAAATTAAGAATGCCTGCCAATTCCTGAAGCTGCCGTAGGGTCACCTTCCGGCAGCTCAGCACCTCATCAAGCTTCCGCTTAATCTTTACCAACTTCTCTGGGGGCAATCTGGAATATTGCTCCTCCGAGTCCAATTCAATACCCAGAAAGGTAATCCTGGTGGCGGGGCCTTCGGTCTTCTCTGAGGCTAAAGGCACCCCCAACTGAGCACAAAGGGCTTCGAAGCCCCGCATCAAAGCAAAACATTGCTCCGAATGCGCAGGCCCCGCCAACAGGAAATCGTCAAGGTAGTGAACGACCGTCCCCAGACCACTTTGTCGCCTGAGCGCCCACTCCAAGAAGGTGCTAAAACTCTCGAACAGAGAGCACGAGACAGAGCACCCCATGGGCAAAGCTCTGTCTACGTAATAACCCCCCTCGAAATGGAAGCCCAACAGCTCAAAGTCGTCTGGGTGTATGGGGAGGAGCCGGAATGCCGACTTAATGTCGCATTTACCCATAAGGGCTCCCACCCCACACTTCCTAACCATAGTCACGGCTGCATCGAAGGACGCATACCAGACTGAACACAGCTCGTCAGGAATGAAATCATTCACTGACTCCCCTTTTGGAAAAGACAAATGGTGAATCAACCGAAATTCACCACTCGCCTTTTTGGGGACCACACCTAAGGGAGATACACGAAGATTCGGAAAGGGCGGCTCCGGGAAGGGCCCGAGGACCCTGCCCTCGGCCACCTCCCTCCGAATCTTCTCCCTAACAATGTCTTCATGCCCAACAACCGACCTAAGGTTGTCAGACATGAAGGCCTTCCTAACACCCTTGTAAGGGATCCGAAACCCCTCTGAGAAACCTAGCCAGAGAGCATCCGCTCTCGGGCGAGGGTGGTAGTCACCCAACCAACCCTCAAGCACACACAAATTAATTGGGCTGGGCCCCTTTTCCCCCAGCAGGTGGGGGAGGCTTTGGGAGACCCGAGCCTTTCTTTTCACTCCCCTTCTTGGGGCGGGGGCACACGGCTGCGGAATGGTTCCCCCCACAACTTCCGCAGGCGTGACGAAACCTGCAAATGGGGCGAAAACATGCCCCCTTTGCAGCGAACTCGTGACAAACCAAAGAGGCCACCTTTCCAATGGCGCCCGCTACGGCCTTGGCCGTCGCGGGCGTCGCGGGCTCCTCTTCCATAAAGTGACCGCTATCGGTCCTATCACAGCCCTCCTTCCCTGACATATGTGTGGCCTGGAACCACAGGTCCGGAACCACCATATCCCAAGGCAAGTAGGGGTCATGGGCAATACGCATTCTGAACCCCTTGTCGTAATGCCTCCATATGGTGCCCCCATATTCAAAATGTGCCCTCGCTATAAGGTCGATGTACTTCAGCAAGGCAGCGGCCCTACCCGGCTGCCTCTGAATTACCACCGACGCAAAGGTCAGAAAGGCATACAGCCACGAGCTAAAGCACTTCGTGACCTTTGTTTTCTTGACCTTCTCCCCAGGGACCACCTCCTTGTCCTGTTTAGGGACCTCCCTGTTTAAGATGGAGAAAAGATCAACATACTCCCCCCGCCAGATTGCCTCCTTAACGGACGGGTGAAGATGGTACCCTAAAGGCGTCGCGGGCAACCCACAAGGGATGGCCCCAGGTTTGATGCTGGCGAACGGGTCCCACACCGTGGTGGCCCCCGAGCCCAGCACCCCAAGCCTTGGTGGATACATGAACGGTACCGGTGGCATGATGGCCGGTGGAGGAGGGATCCAACCCCCCACCCCCGCCCCGGGTGGGACAGGTACCCCCGCCGCCCCCACTGGCGGAGCCGGCGGGGACCAGACCTGTCCACAGGTGCCTGCAGCAGTCCCCACAAAGCTGTTGCCACCCCCCAAAGCAGGCGGGATGAACCCGGGACCCTGGACGGGCAAGAGCGGTGATGTGCCTACATGTGGTGCAACCTCACCTGTCCCGTAAGGGGTAGAAGCCATCCACGGTGGGCCCATCCTGGTTGGGCCCTGGAACGATGACCACTGCCCCGACTGGGCCATCTGCCCGGTGTGGGCCGTCTGCCCGGCGTGGCCCATCTGCCCGGTGCCCGCCATCTGCACGTTGTGGGCCACTTGCCCCTCTGGGGTCGACTCCTCTTTGGGGTCTGCGCCCCATGCTGCTGTGGCAGTCGAGGAAAGCCCCTCCGGGCCTGCCCCCGACCGCCACCTCTCCAATTCGTCAAGCCGCTCCAAGACCCTGGCCCAGGAGAGAGAAGGGGACATCTCGGGTTGAGGGACTGTGGGCATAAACCCAACCACCCCCCCCCCCCCGCTGGGATCCCCCCGGGGGCCCCTCTGCCGCCGCCCGAGCCCGGGCAGCCGGCCTGGCAGCCCTCCTAGGCTGCACCACTGGTTGGGCCGGGAGGGCCTTAGCTTGCCGCTTTTTAGGGGCCATACCACAACCACAAATCTAATATTAAACAATAAGGGATAGGGCGGGACCAAGCCCTCCCCCAACGGACCCTGCACCACTGGAGCAAGGCCTGCCTGAAGCAGCAGGCCTCAGCAGTGCAAAAACCCTCTCAGGAAGCTAATCCCCCCTTTCCAATGGGCGACAAGGCCCAACACCAGGCCTTTATCCTAGGCCACAAGCCACCCAGCGACCCCCGCGAGCCCGCGAGGCCACCAGAAGGCAGCACCTCCCTCCCCCTCAAAAAGGGCAATGAGGCTCCAAACCGGAGCGGAGCCCAGCCGATGCTGGCTCCGCTGATGCTGAAAAGGCTTTTCGCTGCACTACAGGCCACAAAATGGCGCCTCGCACGAGGTCGCCAAACAAAATGGCCGCCGGAGCAGAACGAACGAATGTCTGCTCTGGAGCTCAGTCCGGGCGAAAAGGGGGAGCCCCGGGCCTGCTCGCCCTTATATAGGGCAAGCAGGCCCCGCCCGGACCAATCAAGGACCTGACCAATCAGGTCCCGCTCCCCCGAGCGAAGTCTCGCGTCGCGAGACTTCGCCCGGGATCCAAGATGCCGGCCGCCATGAGGGACCGTGTCTCCCGGTCCCTCCAGCAAAGCCTGCCAGCCGGGTAAGTCCGGCGCTGCCCTTTTCCCAGTTAACAGGTAAGATGGGAGGTTCAAAGCAGTCAGGATTATTGGCAGGCAATATTCATCCAAGAGAGGAAAGAAAGACAGCACTTAGCTCGGGAGAGAAACTTTTAGAGATTTTGACTGAGAAAGGATTAATTAAGCCTTGAGGTGTCAGAAGAGAGTGAAAGAAATAGACCTAACAAATAAAGAGGGATAGAAGACAGTGAGGAAAAAAAAAACTTTTACAGATACTCTGGATACTACTGGGTCCATGTTGGGAAACAGGCCGTTTCTTACCTGCAGAGGGCCTCTGGGAAGCTGTTTTCTCCCTCCTGAGTCATTGAATCATAGGTGTGAGCACTTGTGCATGTGCAATAGCATGTGGGCACGCTCTTTCGGCACCCAAGGAAAAAAGGTTCACCATCACTGGTCTGTATGGTAAAATAGATACAGTGGCTTGAAAATTCTTTGCACTTTTAAGAAGATTGTTCAGTCAGTTAAACATGAAAGATTCATGCAATCTCTAGCTTCTTAGAATGCCTCTCTGCCAGATGAAAAGGGGATTCATCCCAACACATCCAATAGCTTAGTATTCCTTCATGTCAGTCTTGTACCTGTGTGATACTGCCTGTATAGCTGTGTGGTTTCTATTTCTTCACTTTAAGAAAAGCCGCTATGTACTACTTGTATCTAGAGGTTTGTTTGTATTGACAAAGAATGACACATACATCCCCCTTCTTAGTAACTCAGCTCCAGGCTTTGTTTAAAGCAACTCACAACAACACTGAAGAAATCCTTACTTAGGGTTCCTGAGAGATCCAGCTTTGAACTCAGCAGAATTTCTGCATTAAGCAGTAGCTACAAACACACTTATTTTTAATCATTCTCATTCAGTGTGATTAAAAGAAAAAGAAAAAGAAAGGAAAACATGGTTGTTTTGTTTTCTAAAGAAATAGCGCCGGTCGACTTACCGGCCGGCAGCATTTGCCGGAGGGACCGGGCAGACACCGGACTCCCTCATGGCGGCCGCCATCTTGTTTTTGGCCGAAATCTCGCGAGATGAGATTTCGGCCGAAAATCAGGCCTACGAGGCCTGACGTTGCTGCCGGTCAGGGGCGGGGCTTGCAGGCCCTATTTAAGGGCTTGCAGGCCCTGGGCCAAGCCTTTTCGCTTGGACCGGCAGCTGGAGCAGACACTCATTTGAGTTTTGCTCCTGGCAGCCATTTTGTGGTGGCCTCGTGTTGCGGCCACCATTTTGGATCAAGCGAAGAGGCCTTTCTTCAAGGCCCAGCGGTGCCTGTGGACTTTGGAGCAGCTTCGGATCGGCGGCGTGGTGTCCTGGTCCCCCTCGGGCCCGAGGGGGAGTGGTGATTCGCTCCCGGCTGGGAGGGGGTTTGGTTGGGCCTAGCCCAGGGTTTGGGGTTACTGGCCTTGGGGGGTCCACAGGGGCACCTGGGGTGTGGGCCCTGTCACTGCTCCAGGGGGCGGGATTTTAGTTGCTTTAAGCCCCCTGGGCAATTTTTGCCTGGCACGGTTAGGCCTTGCTGCAGGTGTGTTGGGGGAAGAAGGGTTTTTTCTTCCTTCTATTGGGTACAATAGGTGGCATGGCCCCAAAGAAGAGGCAAGCCAAGGCCCCTGTGGTCCAGCCTGCTGTCACGCGTCCCAGGAGGGCCCTTAGGCCTTCTGCCCGGGCTCGGGCGAGTATGGAGGGGGCCCCTGGGGTGGTGCCTGCGGAGGGGGCGGTGGGTCCTTTACCTACAGCCCCTCACTCTGATGTTTCTCCTGCCCTTTCTTGGGCTAGGGTGTTGGAGAGGCTCGATGAGCTCGAGCAGTGGCGGAGCGGCTCGGGCCCTTGGGGGGCCCTCGAGCAGGTACCAGTGGTGTTGGGAGGAGCTCCAGCGGCAGCCCAGGCCGGGCAGATGGCCCATACCGGGCAGAGGGCCCATACCGGGCAGGCGGCCCAGTCCGGGCACTTGGCGGCTTTTCCGGGCCCCGCGGTGGTGGGGCCCCCTTGGATGTCTTCAACCCCGTACGGGGCAGGTGAGGTTGCACCACACAATACACCTCCTTCATTTCTCCCCTTGGCCGGTGGGGGTTTTCCCCCGATGGGGCTGGGGAACGGGGTTAGCTTTGGGGGCCCCCAGGCGGGCGCATGCGGGCAGGTCTGGTCGCCGCCGGCCCCGTTAGGGGTGTTGGGGACGGGGGCCACCACGGTGTGGGACCCGTTCGCCAGTATTAAGGCGGGGGCCATTCCGTGTGGTCTGCCGGCCACCCCGTTAGGGTACCACCTCCACCCGTCCGTGAAGGAAGCTATTTGGAGGGGGGAGTACGTGGACCTTTTTTCATTGCTGAATCGGGAGGTCCCTAAGCAAGAGAAAGACGTAGTTCCTGGGGAAAAGCCCAAGAAAACAAAAGTCACCAAGTGTTTCAGCTCCTGGCTGTACGCTTTTCTGACGTATGCGTCAGTGGTGATTCAGAGGCAGCCAGCCATGGCCTCGGCGATGCTTAAGTATATTGATTTGATCGCCAGGGCTAATTTTGAATAAAAAGGCACCATATGGCGCCATTATGATAAGGGGTTTAGGATGAGGATGGCTGTGGAGCCCAACCTACCATGGGATATGGTGGTGCCGGACATGTGGTTCCGGGCCACGCATATGTCTGTCAAGGAGGGGTGTGAGCGGACCGACAGCGGTCATTTCATGGAGGAGGAGCCTGCGGTGGCCACGCCGGCCAAGGTGACTCCTGGGGTAGCTGGTAAGGGGGCCTCACCCGCCTGTCATGAATTTGCTGCGAAAGGGGCATGTTTTCATCCCTTTTGCAAATATAAGCATGCCTGCGGGAATTGTGGGGGGCCCCATGCATCTTCTGTGTGCCCCCGCCCCAAGAAGGGGGTGGAAAAGAAGGGTGGGGGTCCAGGAAAGCCTCCTGCATCAGCTGGGGGAAAAGGGGCCCAGCCCAATTAATGTCGCTGTGCTTGAGGGTTGGTTGGTTGACTACCACCCTTGCTCGAGAGCGGCTGCTCTCTTACTAGGTTTCTCCAAGGGATTCAGGATCCCTTATGTGGGGGTCAGGAAGGCTTTCATGTCCGATAACCTTAGATCGGTTGTCGGACATGACGACATTGTTAGGGCCAAGATTGGGAAGGAGGTGGCCGAGGGCAGGGTCCTAGGGCCTTTCCCGGAGCTGCCCTTTCCGAATCTTAGAGTGTCCCCTTTGGGGGTGGTCCCCAAAAAGGCGAGTGGTGAATTTAGGTTGATTCACCACTTGTCTTTTCCTAAAGGGGAGTCAGTGAATGATTTCATTCCTGACGAACTGTGTTCGGTGCGGTACGCATCCTTTGATGCGGCTGTGACCATGGTTAGGAAGTGTGGGGTTGGAGCCCTTATGGGCAAGTGCGACATTAAGTCGGCATTACAGCTCCTCCCCATACACCCGGACGACTTCGAGCTCCTGGGCTTCCATTTCGAAGGTGGTTTTTATGTGGACAGGGCGTTCCCAATGGGCTGCTCTGTCTCATGTTCTCTTTTTGAGAGTTTTAGCACCTTCTTGGAGTGGGTGCTCAGGAGGCGTAGTGGCCTGGGCTCGGTCGTTCACTACCTTGATGATTTCCTGATGGCAGGGCCTGCGCATTCGGAGCAATGTTTTGCGCTGATGCGGGACTTCGAAGCCCTTTGTGCTCAACTAGGGGTGCCTTTAGCCTCTGAGAAGACCGAAGGCCCTGCTACCAGGATTACCTTCCTCGGTATTGAATTGGACTCAGAGGAGCAATCTTCTAGATTGCCCCTGGACAAGTTGGTTAAAATCAGGTGCAAGCTGGAGGCGGTACTGGGCTGCAGGAAGGTTACTCTTAGGCAGCTCCAGGAACTGGCTGGGATCCTTAATTTTGCCTGTCGGGTAGTGGTGCCGGGCAGGGCTTTTTCTAGACAGTTGTATGATGCGATGAAGGGGCTGCGTTTGCCCCATCATCGTACCCGCTTATGTGCAGGAGTCAGGGCTGACCTCTGCGTGTGGCGGGAGTTTTTGGAACACTTTAATGGGTTGTCTTTTTGGAGGCACGAGCTTCTTTTGGAAGCTGAGTTGCAGCTTTGCTCTGATGCTGCGGGGACTTGTGGTTTTGGGGTAGTGCTAGGTGGCCAGTGGTGCTGGTCGGTGTGGCCTCCGGAATGGAGTGCCTCTTCTCTGGTTAAGGACCTGACTTTCTTAGAGCTCTTCCCCTTGATAGTGGCCTTAGAGCTTTGGGGGGAGCAGTTTAGGAACAAGACTGTGCACTTTTGGTGCGACAACCTAGCGGTTGTCCATGTGGTTAATGCCCTGTCCTCTAAGAGTGGCAGGGTCATGCGGCTTGTCCGCCATTTTGTGCACCAGTCCTTGTCCCTAAACGCATTGTTTCTGGCTAGACATGTCCCCGGGCTGGATAACATGGTGGCTGACGCCTTGTCCTGTGGTCAGTTGTCCAGGTTTCGGACCCTGGCCCCGTGGGCACGGGAGTCACCAGAGGTATTCCCAGTCCACCTTTGGAGCCTGGGCGGGCTCCCGAGCATTGGAGAGACGAGGCCTCCAGGGCGATCGCCCTTTCGGTAGCACCGGGCACCCTGCGGGCCTACCAGCGTGCAGGTAAGGAGTTTGGGGATTTCAGGCAGGGTAAGGGTTACCCCCATAGTTGGCCTGCCCCAGTTGAACACCTGGCGGAATTTTGTGTCCTGCTGAGGCAGCGTGGCCTTTCAGTTAGGACTATTAGGTCCAGGTTAGCCGGCCTCGCCTTTCTGTCCAAGGCGGGGGGTTTAGTGATTTTTCTGGTGACTTCCGCATTCGGAAGATGCTGGAAGGCTGGGTGAGGGAGCGACAGGGGGTCCCTTCTGACACTCGTCAGGCCCTGACGGTTCAGCAGCTGTCCTTGATTAATCAGGCCTTGGACAGGCTGTGTGCCTCTCTGTACGAGGCCCGTCTTTTTAGGGCAGCCACTTGTGTCATGTTTTTTGGGGCCCTTAGGGTCAGCGAGGCAATGGCCTCCTCACAGGCTGACTCGTCGCTCCGTGCCTTCCAGTTCACTGATCTGGCCTTTAGACAGGGGGGTGTCTCACTCTTGGTGAGACATTCCAAGACAGATCAGTTGCACAGAGGGGTTAAGATTGAGCTTAGTGCAGCCACCGACCAGTCTGTATGCCCGGTGGCTGCTTTGCAGCAATTTTGTGGTTTAAGGGGGTCAGGGCAAGGGTACCTTTTTAAGCATCAGGACGGTACCCCCCTGACCCATTATCAATTCTGGGCTTTAGTGTCTAAAGCAATGGCTCAGGTAGGTATGGATCCCGCAGGATATGGAACGCATTCGTTCCGTATTGGCGCTGCCACTAGCGTGGCGCTTTCTGGTTTCCCGGCCCATCGGATTCGGGAGATCGGCCACTGGCGGTCAGCGGCATATTTGGGTTATGTTAGGCCCGCTGAGGATTCTAGGAAGGGCTTAGGCTAGGTAACCTCTCTGTGTGTGTCCTCTTCCAGGTCCCCATGCCAATCAGAAACCGATGGCACTGCTGTGTGGCCACAGCATGGTATTTTGGGCCGGCCGCTCAGCAGCCAGAAGCGCCATCGGGACCCAGTTGTCATTGGGACGGTGGGTCAATGTTGTTTGGATGGGCCGAAGAGGTATGTGGTGGGAGGGGCTCCTACCGACGTTGCTGGGTGGGCAGCATCTCAGGGCTGTACCCGGCGCTGCTGGGCGGGCGGCTACCCAGGGTCACGCTCAGATGGGACTGGGTGGGCGGCAGCCCATAGCCGCACCCAGATGGCTGGTCTTGCACCTCGGTGGCAATGACCTATGCCTGCTTGGTGGTCTACCGTTGATCATCCAGGCGCGCGAAGACCTGCAGTGGCTTCGCACGGTGTGGCCAACCACGCAAGTGGTGTGGTCTGAGATCCTCCCAAGGATCGTATGGAGGGACGCCATTTCCCTTAGGGCCATTCACCGGGTCAGGCGTAGAGTGAATAAGGCTCTGGGCAAAACAGTTAGGGAATTAGGTGGGGTTGTAGTGGCCCATCCCCTCATCAATGTAGATCGGCCGTGGCTTTACCGGGCCGACGGCGTTCACCTGTCAGAACAGGGGAACGCCATTTTCTTACAGGACCTGCAGCGGTCTCTGCGTGAGCTGGCGCAGCTAGAGGGGGGAGTCGGGGGGCCAAGATAGAGATCTGACTCCCGCTCCGTGGCAGGTTAGGGGCGGAAATCTGGGTGGTGGTTAGCAACTGCGCGTTCTCCCTTGGGCATCTTTGGGGATGATTGACAGGTTCTCTCCAAGCTCATGGTGGGGTGCTACCTGAGCAGTTGGGTGGAACCTGTCTTTGGGTCCCGCACATTGAAGTCCCCGGGTAGGGGTGCGCTGGCGGGACCCCCCTCATGCGAGTGCATGGCAGGGTCTCAGGTGAGGGAGAGGTCCCTCACCTGGACTAGCATCGAGCTACGCCCATAGTTGCCCAGGAATGTTGATTGCTACGTCATTTCCGCCCCGGAAGTATTTGTTTGACCCTGCAGGTCCACTGTTTGGGTCACAGTTAAGCATGTTGATTTTATGCTAATTTATGCTAATTTATGCTAATTTAATTAAATAAATTATGCAAATTATTATTAATAAAAATGACCCAAGTTTAAATCCAGCTCTTGTGTCCGTGTCGTTACTCCGTCTCTTCGGCAATAGCGCCGGTCGACTTACCGGCCGGCAGCATTTGCCGGAGGGACCGGGCAGACACCGGACTCCCTCATGGCGGCCGCCATCTTGTTTTCGGCTGAAATCTCGCGAGATGAGATTTTGGCCGAAAATCAGGCCTACGAGGCCTGACGTTGCTGCCGGTCAGGGGCGGGGCTTGCAGGCCCTATTTAAGGGCCTGCAGGCCCTGGGCCAAGTCTTTTCGCTTGGACCGGCAGCTGGAGCAGACACCCGCCCGCCCTCCCTATTTTGCAGTGTGCTACTCTTGGGTCGCCCCTAGGGGGGCCGAATGGGAATTTTTTGCGGCTTCGCCCATTAGGCATGGCCGTTTTTTTGCCCATTCCACACTGGGGAGATGGATGTGCGGTTAGGGGGTGCTTGATTTAATAGGTTGATTGGCTTACCTTTGGTCATTTGGGTAGGCAGGTTAGGGGCGGAAATCTGGGTGGTGGTTAGCAACTGCGCGTTCTCCCTAGGGCATCTTTGGGGATGATTGACAGGTTCTCTCCAAGCTCATGGTGGGGTGCTACCTGAGCAGTTGGGGGGAACCTGTCTTTGGGTCCCGCACATTGAAGTCCCCGGGTAGGGGTGTGCCGGCAGGACCCCCCCTCATGCGAGTGCATGGCAGGGTCTCAGGTGAGGGAGAAGTCCCTCACGTGGACTAGCATCGAGCTATGCCCATAGTTGCCCAGGAATGTTGATTGCTACGTCATTTCCGCCCCAGAAGTATTTGTTTGACCCTGCAGGTCCACTATTTGGGTCATAGTTAAGCATGTTGATTTTATGCTAATTTATGCTAATTTATGCTAATTTAATTAAATAAATTATGCAAATTATTATTAATAAAAATGACCCAAGTTTAAATCCAGCTCTTGTGTCCGTGTCGTTACTCCGTCTCTTCGGCAAAGAACATTGTGGATCTTTCTCAAGAGTCTTGCATTTTGATTAGTTACATGGTGACCAAGGAGCAGCTGTATCTTCTTTGTTGAAACACATATTGCTGGCCGATCTGTTTCCTGAAATCGTGCTGTTCTTGTTCTTAAGATGTAGAAGGCCACTCACTAAAAGAGTCAAGATGACATGTAGAATTAAAGACATCATAATACAGATCTACATACTGAAATCCTAGTGCTTTAGAGAAATACACAAACAATAAAATTCAACCGCTCACCTTTTATTTACCGAGATAACTAATTATCTTGTTTTCTACCCTGCCAGCAAATCCAAACCTTTAAAACCTAAGATAGCAGGGGGAAAAAAATCTTAGAAAGCCTGATATCCCAAAGTGGTGGTAGAGAAAGTATGTCTCCAAGGTCCCACAAGATGGGTAATTTAGAATATGACCCTTCTGTCTGACTTTTTAAGATGGGTGGAACCTGGAAAAAAGTGGTCACACTTTAACAAGCCATGACAAGCTTTATGGATGATGATCAGTACCTTGAACTGTACCCAAAACCTAACTGGAACCAATGCAACTTGAAAAGTAAGGGTAGTACATGGGTATGTCAGGGCGTGCCCATAAAAACTTGCACAGCTTCATTCTGTAGGGCAGATCCATGTAAACCAAATTACAGTAACTTAGATAAACTTCTAAATGTGGTCTGTTTTTGGTTTCCCCTCCAGTGAAGTAAAAAATTGTGGGCGTGGCTTATGCAGGACGCCCTGCATTTTCTTTCAACATATTTCAGTGCAAATTGGGTGCTCTGGGGTAGAGCTCCATTCTCACCACCCCACTGCATCTCCCCCCACCCCCGTATGGGCAATAGCCCAATCCTGTTCCCCTCCCAAATGGAAAACTTTTCTTGCAATTATTCTCTGCATCCCCTTTTTATTTCTTTAGAAATAAAATTATTTAATGAAAGCTTTTTAGAACACTAGTTTATTTGGTATTTTACTTTTGCTTTGCTGGTTCGGGTTTTTTTTCCAGAATTGTTCACAGTACATAAACTTTACCCCATTTCTTCCTTTCAATTTTACTTAGAAAAGTTGCGAAAATCTTTGCAATTGCTTTCAGTCTAGATTTAAGCAAATAAAGAGCAACCAGACAGCAATGCGATGACTCACACTACATACTATTTATTTCTTTCAAACTTTATGCCACAATGCCCCTCAATAGCCTGAACATGTGGATTGCATTGAAACAAAATAGAATCCCTCATTTACTAAAGGAAAAAAAAATGATTTATGGAAAGGAAACACATGGGGGCTTCTGAAAGTTAATGTCACAGGACAATTATTTCTATCAATAAAGGGGGATTATTTTCATCTTTTGTTTAAGGAAACACTTCAACTGAAACATTTTAAGGGAATCTATTTTTTTTATTATTTTTAATGCTTTACTGTGTATGACAATAAATTGGCACTGGTAAGAAACTTTACATAAAGAATTGGCAAGAATTGGCAATACATCTGCAAAGTTCCTTGCTGCACCTACTGGTAGTCCTTGATTTGCAAGTGTTCATTTAGTGTCCTTTTGGAGTTAGCACTGGAAAAAGTGAATTGTGACCATTTTTCACATTGCAACCATTCCAGCGTCCATATCATCATGTTATCAAAATTCATATGCTTAGCAATTGACTCATATTTATGGCAGTTGCAGTAGCTGTGATCATGCAATAACCTTTAGTGAACTCCTGACAAGCAAAGTCCATGTGAAACTAGATTCACTTAACATCAATGTTACTAACTTAACAATTGCAGTGATTCACTTAACAACAGTGGCAAAAAAGGTCAGAAAATGGGACAAAACTCACTTAACAATGTAAATTTTCATCTCAGTAGTGGTTATAATTTGAGAACCATCTGTATTTAAATTAGAGAAATAAATGGAAAATAAAGATTTAATTTCAAATAATTGCATTTCCTAGAACATCCCAAGAATCCCCATAAGCTCCAAATATTTTCATAGAAAATCAAAATAATAGGTAGAGCCCAGTAGTTACTTTGGGAGATGAGTTGGAATGAAAGAGAGAAAAAATATGAAAAAAGAGAGGAAAGCTGAGAGTCAGGAAAAAGGGAATATTCTTGCTGTAGCTGGAACCAGCTTCATCAATTTTCTTTCTAGTAAGTAGGCAATTTTATAAAAGGCCATTTTGTGGCTGCTATCCAAAAATGCATCACTATTCTGCTCTATAATAATAGTGTCTTCAAAGAGTACAGCAGACTTGGAGGAGGCTTTCACAAAAGTATAGAAAAAGTTAGGACGAGAGTGGGAAACAGAATTTAAAGAGGAGAAAAAATTGAATATGTTCAATGGGCATGGAAAATGGAAATGACTGGCCAGGAATACTGAAAAACTGAAAGGAATGTAGTGAAGTATGCCAGGAGAAAGACGGCTACTTGGAACTCTTATTGAGTTAGGCCTTTTCTTTCAGATCTCCCAAGTTTAATGTGCCATTCCTCAAATGACTCTCAATTCTGCTATTTGACAGCTGGCCTGGACAACTGAAAAGGGCATGGCTAAGTGAGCAAATGCCACTTTCCCCTTCCACTGAACTGAGAAAAGCTCCCTTTCCGAGAAAGAAGATATAATGGGATTATATTTCTTGTGGGTAGCTGCTATAAATGAGCTCAAGTTCTCAGTAGATGTTACAGAAGAGAGAAAGGAAGCATTAACAAAATATTTAAGTCCTTGACTTACGAAGGCGTATTGTGACAAGTCAAAATGACAGCAGCCTCAGAAAGAGTGCCTTGCAGCCCATAAAGTATCTCCCACCCCCCCACCTCCATTGATTTCTCTTCTGTAAAATCTAGTAAGAATTTGAGCTCATTTATAGCAGCTTCCTACAGGAAATATTGTTCTGTTGTATATGCTTTTTCAGAAAAAGGGGGCTTTGCTTAATTCAGTGGAAGGGAAGTGGAAATTGCTCCATGCTGTCTGGGCCAGCTGTCAAATAGTAGAATTGAAAGGATTCGATTGAATTGAAATCACATGATTGTTGGGCATTTGGAACCAGACAGAACTATAAACAGGTTGCTAAGTGCCAAAATGTGCACACATGCACGTGCGCGTGTGCGCGCGCGCACACACACACACACACACACAGGGGGGTGCATTTTAGATGCTCAGCAACCTACCTCAACAACCAACCAACATGCAAATGCTCTGCACGAATCCCAGCGACCAGTTAGGTCCCACAGAGTGGACCTTCTCCGGGTCCCGTCAACTAAACAATGTCGTTTGGCGGGACCCAGGGGTAGAGCCTTCTCTGTGGCGGCCCCGGCCCTCTGGAACCAACTCCCCCCAGAGATTAGAATTGCCCCCACCCTCTGTTCTGTCGGGCTTTCTGGTAGACTCCTCCCAAAAATTCACATAAATTTCACACACACACATCTTTGAAAATTCAAATTTCAGACACACACACGTTTGAAAATTCAAAACAATGTTCTTTATAATGAAAATTCACTTAAACTAAGCCCTCTTTTGGTATAGAAAAGAGCACTCATCTCCAACCAAACTGGTAATTTGTACAAGTCCCTTATCAGTTCTGTGATACTTAGCTTGCAGCTGTGAGGTAGTTCACAGTCCTTCTTCTTTCACAAAGTGAAGCATACTTTGCTCTGGTTTAGTTTCAAAGTGGGGAAAAATCAGCACACAAAAAGTCAAAGTCAGTAAAGCAGTCATGAAACACAACGATCAGATAATCCTCCACAATGGCCAAAACCACAGGCTGCTATTTATAGCAGCCTCACTAATTACCATAGCCCCACCCAACCACAGGTGGCCTCATTTTCTTTGATAATAATCTCTCAGTTGTTGTTGCCTATGCATCGCTCTCTGCATGCATGGCTGTATCATTAACTCTTGTTAATTGATCTCCTTCTGAGCTGTCTGCCACACTCTCCTCCTCCCTGTCACTCATGTCTTCTTGGTCAGAGGAGCCTTCATCAGCAGATTCTACCAGGGGGCAAAACAGGCCTGCAGCATGTGGATGTCTTCCCCACATCCACAGTCCTTGGGGCAGGAGCTGGGCCAGAGCTAACCACAACACCCTCCTTGCCTTTCGTAAGCTTTTTAAAACCCACCTCTGCCGCCAGGCATGGGGGAACTGAGATATTCCTTCCCCCTAGGCCTTTACAATTTTATGCATGGTATGTTTGTATGTATGTTTGGTTTTATAATAAGGGGGTTTTTTTTAGTTGTTTTAATATTGGATTGTTACATCCTGTTTTTATTACTGTTGTTAGCCGCCCCGAGTCTATGGAGAGGGGCAGCATACAAATCCAATAAATAAAATAAATAAATAAATAATTCATGTGATTGACATTTACATTTTTTTCTACCCTTTCTTCCCTAGAAAGTCAAAGGGGAAGCTAGCAGAGAAGGTTGCAACTTGTTGCCACCTGTCACCTTGTCTCTGGGAACAGACTAAAATAACTGCCAGTGGAGCTGTACAGAAATGGACCTTATATTCTAAAGACTCAAGTCCCATTTCTTTACCCCCATAATGATGTCAGTTCTCTTCTGTGAATGAAATATCTGACTGTGGAGTCAAAAGCAAAACTTAAATCAGGAAGATCTGAGCTTCATTTCTATAACCCATTGGAGGTGCTTTCTTCTGTGCATGGAGAAAAGCTGAAATATTTCCATGGGATGAAGAAATGAAGCTTAAATCATGAAGAAATAGAGCCTCGGTGGCGCAGTGGTTACAGCGCAGTATTGCAAGCTACTTCTGCTGATCACTGGCTTCCAGAAAGTTGGCAGATTGAATATCAGTAGGCTCAAGGTTGACTCAGCCTTCTAACCTTCCAATGTCGGTAAAATGAGGACCCTGCTTGTTGGGGGCAATATTTGACTTCTGTAAACCACTTAGAGAGGGCTGTAAAGTACTGTGAAGGGGTATATAAACCTAAACGCTAAGATCTAAGCTCCATTTCTATACTCAGAAGAAAGATATTAGCTCTCTTCTATGCATAGACGGAAACCTCTTCCAGAAGGTGGAGAAATGAAGCTTAAATCCTAACAAGCTCAAATTGTTCCCTTCTGTTCATGGAAGGGAGCTGAACCCCTTCTACAAAGTGCCAAAATGGAACTTAAGATGATACTTCTTAATGCCCTCATCACCTCGAGGTTCGATTACTGCAACACTCTCTACAAGGGGCTACCTTTGAAAAGTGTTCGGAAACTTCAGATCGTGCAGAATGCAGCCGCGAGAGCCATTGTGGGGCTTCCAAGATTCGCCGACGTTTCTTCAACACTCTGGGGCTTGCATTGGCTGCCAATCAGTTTCCGGTCACAATTCAAAGTGTTGGTCATGACCTTTAAAGCCCTACATGGCATTGGACCAGATTACCTCTGGAACCTCCTGCTACTGCACGAATCCCAGCGACCAGTTAGGTCCCACAGAGTTGGCCTTCTCCAGGTCCCATCGATGAAACAATGTTGTTTGGTGGGCCCCAGGGGAAGAGCCTTCTCTATGGCAGCCCCGACTCTCTGGAACCAACTCCCTCCAGAGATTAGAACTGCCCTCACCCTCCCTGTCTTTCGTAAACTACTCAAGACTCACTTATAATGCCAGGCATGGGGGAGTTGAGATATTCCTTCCCCCTAGACCATTACAAGTTATGCATGGTATGTTTGTGTGTATGTTTGGTTTTATAATAAGGGTTTTTAGTTGTTTTAGTATTGGATTGTTACATGCTGTTTTTATCATTGTTGTTAGCCGCCCCGAGTCTACGGAGAGGGGCGGCATACAAATCCAATAAATAATAAAATAATAACTTCTCAATCCATTATGCCCAGGAGGCCTCAACTAGTTACAGTGCCCAACAATGCATGTAAATAGCAGGAGCCTTCCAAACAATCATGATAATGGTGTCCACGTGCAGAATAGTGTGAAGTGGGCCTCTGCCTAAAGATTGTGCACTGACTGGGCATTCCTGACAACTGCAGTGCAAACATAAGTTGGAGCAATTTACCTGTACTGCTATACCCTGTAGCTGCCCAAGATTTTACGGCCTTCTCCCAGTCCCTGAAGCCTTGCCATATTTTGGTTCATGATCCATGTCATGATCAATGATCATGATCAATTAATGACCACAACTAGGAGATCAATAGTTGAGAGAAGTGTCATGTGGATATCTTGCTTAATGACTGCTTCACTCAAAATCCTAGATTTCAGGCACAATTGTGGTCATAAGTTGAGAACTACTTTATTAAGCTCCTTGAGATAGCTGAGGTCAGCAACAGTTAAAGCTCTTAATAACATTGGGTCACTGCTGTGGACATCATCAACATATTTTCTTATCCCCTGTATTTCATCTAAGTTTTTGAATTTCCAGAAGGTTATTTATCAGCTGGATATTCTAGACTATAAAATTTTCCAATGCTATAAAGTTTTCCGGTATCCCATAATCAATAAAAGGTCATCTTCTAGGAAAAACCTTGGCCTGAAGAAGACAATCTCCTTTACATGTTCTCTTCCTCAACATGTATTTATGCTTATGCATGTTCTTGATTCATCATCCTGTGCTTTTTGTAGTACTCAGGTTGCCAATTCTGGACTTAGATGAATTTTTTTAAATCTTCAAAAAAAATTGTAAAACCATCACAAGAAAACAAAAGTGGTGCTGATTTATAATCTTTGTAGTTCTTACACAATTAAGAAATTCACCATGTGGAGGCCAAGTGGATGCCAAAGAGATCTGGCTAACCTTTGCAAATATTTGTCAGAAAGGATGGACATATGGTGCCCACTGATGATGCCTCAATCAAATCAACAAATCAAATTTGTAAGTCTGATTTGTGATTTGGGTCTATTAGACCTGGGCAAATGATGGATGACTGATACAATTTAATAATATATTATGTATGTTTTTCCTGAAGTTTATACCAATTAGTGACTTAGTATCCTTCATTCTAAGATAACAACATCTCACAAAAACAAAGAACATTTTTTTTCCGGCCTTATAAACAATGGTATTTTGTACAGATTGCAAGGTAAACATTTAAACAATACCTCTTTAGATAGACATGATAAGTTATTAATTTTATTAGAATTAAAATACTCTTAGTAACCAAAGAGATATTTCATTAACTCACAAAGCTTTCCCTCAGCATTTTTAACATCTGTTAGATAGCTATTCATGCTAGTGACTATGTTCTGAAGTATTTGCCAAATATTTAATGAACAAGCTGCTTTGTATAATCAAATAATTGGAGAAATGTGATTAGAAATATGGGGTTGTCCCCAAACTTAATTGCAAGATCAAAGTTAAACAGAATTTTCAAGATCACTAAGTCATCCTTTATTTTCCATATTTTGTTTAAGAAGAATTGGGAGTAGGGATATTATTTTCTTCTTCTGTTCAATTGGCTTTTCAGAAGTGAATTGCCATTTCCTCCTTTCTAGGGCTAAGAGAGAGTGACTGGCCCAAGGTCACCAGCTGGCAAATGTTTATTTATATATTTTGGTATGGGATCCTAAAACACATACAGTATATTTTCCAGGTGTACTTGAAAGCTTATACAGTTGTCATGAAATTAATGATAATGGTTAAATTTAGCTTGAGTCAAACTCAATTCTGGCTCTCTAAATCAAGGTTCCCCAAACTTTTGGACCTCAGGAACCACTACATTCATAATTTTAAATCCCGCGGACCACTAATATGATCTGGCTAATGACTGGTTGGATGGGCATGTCTAGGTGGTCGTGTGACTGAGTAGGCATAGCCAATTTGATGTCACTCACATCAAGGGGTACATTGCCAGCTTCTACTCGCCTCTCCTACCCACTATTTGTCTGCCCACCTAGGCTCCTTACGGCCCCAACAGGAAGCATTTGTTGGAGCTAAGCAGCCACCACAAGAAAGATTCGGCAAAATAGCTGGCTCAGTTCAAATTGGATCTGACTGAGAAGGAAGCTCAGCAGATGCACCTCACTGAGCACTCAGTGTATAGGCTTTCCAAGCAGAGGGAAGACATACAGAAGTGCAAGGTCAGGTGCCCGGAGTCTCAGAGGGCTGAGATGGTCAGCCAAATGAGGCAAAGAGAGAAATATTATAAATTACTGTGATATTAAGCATTTTCCTTCCTTATTTTTAAGATTACAATCTGCATTTTATTTACAAGGTTGCAATTTTACAATCCACATAAATGTACATAGTGTACATACTTATTAGTGTACGAAGTGCAGTGAATATAAAGCAACTTCTATTAAAACATAAACTGGGAAAACAGGAAAGCATGGGAAGGAAATTCAAGGTTTCCGTGCCCTGTCTTTCACTGGTATAGCAATAGCACTTCACAGTGCTTTACTTCTTTAAGAAGTTTATGTAGTCAACATATTGCCCCAACAGTCTGGGTCCTCATTTTACTGACCTCGGAAAAATAGAAGGCTAAGTCAACCTTGAGCCATTCAAAATTGAACTCCTGGAGAGAGCAGTGAGTTAGTCTTCAGTACTGCATTCTAATCACTATGCCACCACATCATAAGAGGGAAAGAAGGAAAAATGCTGGTAGACTGAAGGTACTGTTATTTTACCCCACACCAATACAGTTGATTTCTAGAGTTTCTTGTGGTCTCTGTTTCCTGATCTGGCCTACCTCAAAGGGCTAATATCAATCTCGAACTCCTCTGAGGAAAATCAGATGAGAATACAAATACCACAAGATATGCTAAACACTAGTAGTTTTGGCAATAATAACAAAATTTATTTAATTAATTAATTATATTTCTATGTCGCCCAACTCCCTAGGGACTTAGGGCAGCTGATAACAACAACAAACATGATCAGTATAAAAACATTTCATAATTGCAGCCATTCTGGGCCGACCTCACTAGTCATTCTCCTGAGGTCAATGGCCCCAGGCCTGTCGGAAAAGTCAGATCTGTACAGCTTTCTGGAAGGCCAATAAGGTGGGGGTAGTGCAGATCTCAGGAGGTAGCTGATTCCAGAGAGTCGGGGCAACCAAAGACTCTCCCCGGTGGACCTGCCAACCAACACTGTTTAGCTGACGGGACCCAAAGAAGACCAACCCTGTGGGATCTTACTGGTTGCTGGGAGGTACATGGTAGAAGGCGGTCTCGAAGATACTCTGGCCCTGAGCCATGTAGAGCTCAGTGCTCTTTAAAAATCTATAAAGCCTGACAATTAGGCAAAGTAAAAATGTTAATTCCTATTTTCTAATAAGCTTTTTTTTCTAATAAGTCAGTTTCCCCCCCCAGTTACTGATATTCCCTCTTCTCATCTGCCTTTTTTTTTTCAAAATGGAACTCACACCCCTCAAAAATGGCTTCCCTGCTGTTTTAAGAAATAGTTCCTTTGAGTTGTCAGTGACAAAATTGCTTGACCTACCAAATAAAAGATTTTCTGAGTAAAAGAGAAAATGAAATAAAATAGACAGAGAGATAGAGAGAGAGCAAGTCACATTTTAAAGTTGTTTTTAAAAGTAATAACTGTATTCTATTCTTGGGATTAGCAGCAGGGGGCTTTTAAAATTGACTAGCCAGTTGTCAGTGATGGTATCCAATTCTTGGAACCACAATTTAACTGTTGTGTGGGAATGTCTGAGAGTGAGTAAATCTCATTTGGTGCTGTCTATATCCTTCACTGAGTTGAAAAACATGGTCAGAAGTGGTTATTTACCTTGCTATTTATCAATAAATATACCTGAATCTCATACAACTTCCAGTGTTTAAACAAATTATTTACTAATGTGTGTCATTAGCCACTTTGGAATCTTTCAGATCTGTATTGGTCAGCATAATATCATACATAGAAATTGTAGTTTAAGAATCCCAGAAAGTGATTCTTGAGTTTCAGTTTCAGATATAAGCATTATATTATTATGTTAGAGAGAGAGGGAGGGAGGGAGAGAGGGAGAGAACCCACACTAATCTACTATATTCTTATACATTTCAAAATATATAAGGATCATGTTTTTGTTGTTGTTGCTTTATTTAAAGTTTATTTTAAAGTTTATTTTTTTAAAAAATATTGTTATTTGGATTTAGTAAATCCAAAAGGCTCTGTTGTCCATCTCAATTTCTTAAATGCATATCTCTATTCCTTGACACAGAAATATAAGCAACATCCTAAGTTTGGGAAACTCTTTAATCAAACTAATTCTGTAGCTTAACACAAAGGTATAGTTTAAATGTCATTAAACATTGCTTGCACTTAGTTTATGTTGACCATCTTCTGAATGAGTAATGCTACAAAATCTGACTGGGGAATAGAATAGAATTCTTTATTGGCCAAGTGTGATTGGGCACACAAGGAATTTGTCTTTGGTGCAGATGCTCTCAGTGTACCTAAAAGAAACAGAGACATTTGTCAGGAATTATGAGGTACAACACTTAATGATTGTCATAGGGGTCAAATAAGCAATGAGGGAACAATCAATATGAATAAAAATTTTAAGGATACAAGCAACAAGTTACAGTCATACAGTCATAAGTGGGAGGAAATAGGTGATAAGAATGATGAGAAAAAAATAGTAGAAATAGAAGTGCAGACTTAGTAAAAAGTTGACAGTTTTGAGGGAATTATTTGCTTAGCAGAATTATTATTATTATTATTATTATTATTATTATTATTATTATTATTATTATTATTTTATTATTTTATTATTTTATTATTTTATTATTTATTAGATTTGTATGCCACCCCTCTCCAGAGACTCGGAGCAGCTCACAACAAAAACAACAATGCGACAAATCCAATATATTAAAAAAACCAATTATTAAAACCATGCAACACAATCATACCATACATAAACAATATAAGCCCAGGGGTATTTTAATTTCCCCATGCCTGATGACATAGGTGGGTATTCAATAGCTTACGAAAGGCAAGGAGGGTGGGGGCAGTTCTGATTTCAGGGAGGAATTGATTCCAGAGGTCCGGGGCCGCCACAGAGAAAGCTCTTCTCCTGGGGCCCACCAGATGACATTGTTTAGTCGACGGGACCTGGAGAAGGCCAACTCTGTGGGACCTTATTGGTCGCTGGGATTTGTGCAGCAGAAGATGGTTCCGAAGGTATTCTGGTCCGATGTCAGAGTGATGGCATTTGGGAACTGTTCTTGTGTCTAGTTGTCTTGGTGTAGGAGTTGAACCAATTTATGTCCAGGATATGAGGGGTCAGTAAATATTTTCACCGCCCTCTTTTTGTTTTGTGCAAAGAATTAAAACTAATAGTAATAGTAATGCAGCCTTAGTGAATAGTTTGACAGTAGTGAGGGGATTATTTGTTTAGCAGAGTGATAATGTTCAGGAAGAAACTATTTTTGTGTCTAGTTGTCTTGGTGTGCAGTGCTCTGTATCATCCTTTTGAGGGTAGGAGTTGAAACAATTTATGTCCAGGATGCGAAGGGTCAGTAAATACTTTCAGGGCCCTCTTTTTGACTTGTGCAGTATACAGGTTCTCAATGAAAGGCAGGTTGGCAGCAATTGTTTTTTCTGCAGTTCTGATCATCCTCTGAAGTCTGTGTCAGTCTTGTTGGATTGCAGAACCAAACCAGACAGTTACAGAGGTGCAGATGACAGACTCAATGATTCTTCTGTCGAACTGTATCAGCAGCTCCTTGGGCAGTTTGAGCTTCCTGAGCTGACGCAGAAAGAACATTCTTTGTTGTGCTTTTTTGATGATGTTTTTGATGTTCAGTGACCATTTAAGGTCTTGAGATATGAAGAACCTATAAATTTGAAGGTCTGTTGATACTGTGTTGTCTAGTATTGTGAGAGGTGGAAGGATGGAAGAGTTTCTCCTAAAGTCTACCACCATTTCTACAGTTTTGAATGTGTTCAGTTCGAGATTGTTCCGATTCACCACAAGGATAGTTGTTCAACCTCCCGTCTGTATGCAGATTCATTATTCTCTCAAATGAGTCCGATCACTGTTATATTGTCTGCAAACCTCAGTAATTTAACAGATGGATCCTTTGAGATGCAATCGTTAGTGTATAGAGAGAAGAGAAGTGGTGAGACTACACCGCCTTGAGGGACCCCTGTGCTAATTGTACATGTATCTGATGTGATTTTTCCTAGCTTCACCTGCTGCTTCCTGTCTGTTAGGAAGCTTGTGGTCCTCTTACAGACCTTACCTTACAGACCTGTTAGGAATGGGGCGAGGTTGACTGTAGACAGTCTAAAGTTTTGGGGGTTTGGGGAAGAAACCACAGAGTCAGGTATCACATTCCATGCATTGATTACTTTGTTGCTGAAGTCGTATTTTCTTCAGTCAAAAAAAAAAGTATATTTACAACACAGGAAGGAAAATAACAGTAATTTTGAAGTAAAAATGAAAACTTCTAAAGCAATTTGTCAGTAAGCGATAAAACAAAAATATAAAAGAATATGCCAACAGCAATAGCACTTAGATTTATATAATGCTTTACAGAACTCTGAGCAGAACTCTAATGCTGCAACTTAACTATGTCCTAACATTCTACAACTTTTCCTTAAAAAGGTAGTATTTTAATAACACATAATTTGATTCTAAAATGATTGATCCATTTCACCAAATAGCAGACTAAATGAGATGACACTACATATTTATCAAGCTTTCTCAGCCAACAACAAAATATATTTGGCAGTTCAGCTGCTTCCATATCCAAGATAATATCTCAGTGGAATTCATTGTAATGGAGCACCATAAACCTGTCAGTGCTGTTTGGGTACAAAAGTAGAATTTCTTGGCATAATCTCCCCTGATCATTGGAAGTACTAGAATTCCCATTGACTTTTCTGGGTTTAGAATTTCACCTGAGATGAATTCTGACATGTTTTATTAAATAATAAAGCATAGCATTGAAGCTTTTTATCCCTTTATAAAACCTTGGATGTGTTTACTTTTTCTTTTTAAGGAACTTAGCATCTCTCTCGGAATTGTAGAGAGTGCTTTTAATTGATGAAAGTTTGATTATTTTATTAAAATTTCCCCAGTTTTAAGGCAACTTAGGGCTGGTTTTTTTTTAAAAAAACTAATTTTCTTTACACAGAAAGAATCTTTGAAATTTGTCATTCTCTTGAGAAATGGTAAGTATTAGATTTGGATTTTATGTTGGTACCATGATACCATGGTATTAAAGAGTTGTTTGTAAAAAGAAGAACATTTGTGTCATCAAGAAAACCTTTTCTGGGTTGAATTCAGAATTTAAGCCAATACATTGTACATTTGTATGCAAATCATGCTACAGCCGCACAAATCCCAGCGACCAGTTAGGTCCCACAGAGTTGGCCTTCTCCGGGTCCCGTCGACTAAACAATGCCATTTGGTGGGACCCAGGGGAAGGGCCTTCTCTGTGGTGGCCCCGGCCCTCTGGAACCAACTCCCCCCAGATATCAGAGTTGCCCCCACCCTCCTTGTTTTTCGTAAGCTCCTTAAAACCCACCTCTGTCATCAGGCATGGGGGAATTGAGATATTCCCTTCCCCCTAGGCTTATAAAAAAAATGTATGCATGGTATGTCTGTATGTATGATTAGTTTCTTACATTGGGGTTTCTTTTTAAATTAACTTAAATATTGATTTGTTTATATTTTTTGTTACTGTTGTTAGCCGCCCCGAGTCTGCGGAGAGGGGCAGCATACAAATTTGATTAATAAATAATAATAGAATAAATAAATATAAAGGGACCATCTTTACCAATATCTTTAATAGAAACTATTGCCAAACTTTTGCAAAAATTCAGGTTCGGGTTCAGTATACCGAAACGCACAAAGTTTGGTACGAACCCAAACTTTGCAGGTTCGGTTCGCCCAACACTAAATTTAGCCTCTAGCCCATTGACCATCCTTTTTACTTTTCTCTGCACTCTTTCCAGAATCTCATCTTTTTTATATCATGGTGACCAAAACTGCATGCAGTATTCCAAGTGTGGTCTTAGTAAAGCCTACTAAAATGGAACTAATAGAATCAAAGATCTTGATTCTATCCCTATCCAGGAGCAATCTATATCTTACTGCCCATACTCTGTGTTGTTTGACCAAAACATCTTTTCAACTTCAGATCAAGTGTTCTGTAAATTGAAAGACTGTGTGGACTTAAACCAAGACCTGTTGTACATTAGTGAGCTATCTTCCAAAACAGTCAATGGGACATTTAAATGTATTCAACCATTTATTTAGTGACATGATTGTTTTTCACCTGATCATTGAGGTTTTCCCATGGTCATGTGATCAAAATATGAACCCTTGGCAACTGGCAATATCCCAAGGTCATGTGATCACCTGTTGCAACCTTCGGACAAGTAAAGTCAATGGGGAAGCCAGATTCACCTAGCAATTGTATTGCTAGCTTAACAACAGCAATAATATACTTAACAGTTGTGATAAGAAAGGTAATAAAGTCATATGCATTAAAAATACTACTTTTTATCCATCACAGCTGTCTCACTGTTCAGTCTTCATGAATTAATTCAGATTCTTTGCCAAATGTGTGATGCAAAACACTTTTCTCTCAAATTTCTTGAATCACTTAGGTGAGACAGATGTATAAATTTGATAAATAAATAAAATAAATGAACACCATGCAAAACTACAAATTTATCTACGGGTCTGTAATCACGTGGTTTGTTCCCTCTAAATGAAAATATTTGCAAAGTTATAATATTTCTTCATGAGTTATGGTAGGCAATTCCAATCCAAAGCTGCAAATTTTGGTTGCTATTTTATTTTTACATCTCAGTAATATCCCTTGCGATCAGAAAAGAGTACAAGATGCCAAGTGTGATCACACCATCTCTTTGTATAAAAGCTAGTCATGCTGACAAGTTTATCTTCCTTTTCCTAGTGATCTATGAAAAGTGAACTTCCTCTTTTCCCAGCTGGGTTCCTAGGATTTATCTTTGTTCTCATACTTCTTTCTGATGAACAAGGAGGATGAGCATTTTACTAAATGAAACAAGGACACCAATGTAGATATTCAAGCTGTTCCATAAAACCTGTCTTCTTTTTTTGCTCCCATTTGGGCAAGAAAAAAGGGGGCTGTCCTAGACAATCAGTTCCTGCTGTTACAAGAAGTATAATATATGAAGTGTGGGGAGAGTTGGTGGGTTTCAGCTGATGAACCCATTATACCCTACATCAGTGATGGCGAACCTTTTTTGGTTCATGTACCAAAAAGGGGACAGGTGGATGTGCTAGCATGTGTGCAGGTGCCCACACCCCTCCCCTCCATGCATGCGCACTGCCCCCTGCACATACACTCAGACCTTTCTGAAGCCTCGGAGGCAAAAAAAATTGCCCAATGGACAAACTGGAAGTATCATGCCCCTTCTGTTGTTCAGTAGGGGTTCAGGAAAGCTTCCTAAAGCTCCAAAGTGCAAAAAACAGCACAACGGGCAAACCAATAGTTCAGAAAATGCACTTCCAATTTGCCCATTGTGCTGTTTTGTGCACTCTGGGGCTTCAGGAAGCTTCCCTGAATCCTCCAGAGTGGGAAAAAAAGAAGCACAAGAGCAAACCGAAAATTCATTTTCCCGAATTTCCAGTTTGTCCATTGGGGGATTTTTTTGTCTTCCCTGGAGCACCCGGAGGATAAAATGGCATTTCCCAAGGCCGAAAATCAGCTGGCCAGCACGTGCATGTGTGCTGGAGCTGAAACCTAGCAAAGTCTGGTATGCCCTCCGATATGGCTCCGCCTGGCACCTGTGGCACATATGCCATAGGTTCACCATCATAGTCCTACATTATTCTGTATGTTCAAGGTTGACTCCGCTTTCCATCCTTCCAAGATTGGGAAATGGAGGACCCAGATTGTTGGGGAGCAATATGCTGTAAAACCACTTAGAGAAGGCTGTAAAGAACTTGAACTGTTCAGGATTGAACTGGTGACTGTGGGCATAGCTAGTCTGCAATACTGCACTCTAACCACTACCCCATCATGGCTCATTTCAGGATTCATGTCCTGATCCCAACACAATTAGACTTCTTTAACAAAGTTTGTGAAAAGGTGCCTTTAGAAATGATCTAGATTTCAGCATTCTGAGTAATGCATCCGCCAAAAGCAGATAGATTCCTCAAAGAACATTTTTATTGGATTCATCATATTGGCACAGTCAGCAAAAATCAAGCCTAAAAGTTCCCATGCAGGGGTGGGTTCTAACTTACCTCGCTGCAAGTTCACTTATTCCCATACTGTATGGGCACACATGCATTACATACTACACAGTCACACTGTGCATGTGAATGCACAGTGGCAAAACCCCCCAAAACCATCTTTTATAGAACCAGTCCAAACTGGGAGCAACCCACTTGTGTTCCCGTGGCTTTTAGCCTAATTAAAAAAAACAAATGGTTCCCTCCCCAGATGTCACCAGTCATATTGTCCAATGTAAGTAGCTGGCAGGCTGCTTGGTTACTCCACTCTTCCTTCAACTGTTAGGACGACCTTGGTTCCCACAAGAAAACTTTTTGTTTTGACTGTCAGCTGGTCTATCTACTTCCCCCTCCCTACCGCAGTTCAGAGTTCGTGGCAACTATGAGTCAGAAAAAAATGGCTTCATCTAGTTTCTCTTCAGAGTTGACCTTAGAACTGCAACAGAACAAAGATACAGAAACAGAGTTTCACTTCAGAGTCACTTCAGAGTTTCGCTTCAGAGTTGACCTTAGAACTGCAACAGAACAAAGATACAGAAACAGAACATAGTGGCAAGATTGCTGATGGGTTTACCTCCTTCTTGCAGAAAAAACTATTTTTTAGTTGCTACATTGGTTACCAATTAGCTTTCATTCACCATTTAAAGTACTGGCCAGATTACCTTATCCAGAGGGCCGATAGTGATGTCCTTCATTGCTGCGCTGCACAACATTTTCTTGGCAAACAACAGAAACCATAAGCAAATGCACATGTAAGGAAATTAGCTGAGGATTCACGTTCTCTGTGGAAGATCTTGGAGGTATCAGATCTATTGTCCTTTCCCCCAAAAGTGTCTGTTCTATTAGATGCAGAAAATCAGATGTGTATATGAATTTTGTATCCAAAAAGAATATATGTCATCAAAATTTATTGGGCTTTGCCTAGGTTACACCCCTAGTGTAATTAATGAAGTGGAAAAAATGTACAATGAAGAAAAACACTTTTCAAAAATAAAAGTCGCTTTCCACATTTTTTAAAAAACTGCCACATTAGCAAGGTCGTTTCCCTTACTCCCAAATGAGCAATTTCCATCTTCTTTCCAAAGCAGACTTTTTGTTTTGTTGTGTGTGTGAGTGAAGATTGCATTTTCCTTTAAGAATGTCGCCACTTTTGAAAATAACTTTTTTATTGTATGCAAAAGAAAACCCAAAAGAGGAAGAAATAAAAAGTCTACAAAATCAATACACAGCATAGCTTTAGTCTATTGTGAGACTGGTCTTGGTTAGTGCAAAAGAGAGGTATTCATCTGTGTATTAAAAGAAAGGTAATAGTATATTTGAGCTTATAGAACTGCAATTTTTGTGATATGGTAAAGGTAATGGTTTCCAGTCATATCCAATCCTAGGGAGTAAGGCCAGTGACACTTCCATGTTCCTATGGCCACCATGACTGTATACCAAGGCACACAGAATACTGTTACCTTCCCATCAAAGTTATACCTATTTATGTACTTGCATTAGCATGCTTTCGAATTGCTAGATGGGCAGTAGCTGGGGCAATGGTAGCTCACCCCATTGTGCTGCACTTTGGTCTCTAATTCAGACTGTCACCTTTCCAATTGACCAGCTTTTTAAAATTTAAAAATAAAATATAAAACTTTGTTTTCCTTACCCACTGATGCTACCCTACCAAATTAATTCTCATAATTTATGGTAATAAATGTTATGCATCCCAGTTTTAATTTATTGCATCACATAATTATTTTCAAACCTTTTGCTTCCAGACCATTTTGAATATTCAGGAAAACCGTATGTCCTCTTCCCATTATTTTGCAATCAGATAAATCCCGAACATCCTTTGTTTCTCAGGCTCTTCTGCTTTTTTTCAAATTACCCTGTTCTAAAACACAACTTCATCATTAAATTGTTCTCTTACCGGTAATGAAGTCTGTAGAAAATGTGCTTTTTGATAATAACTTTTAAAAGCTTTGTATCAATGTAGCTTGCATTTTTAAATAATTGGTTTGCCCTTTGTATGTACCACCTCAGACTGCCAGCTCTTTACATCTCTGAAAGCAAAAGAGTTTAGGTTTGTGTCTTGTGTGAGTAAATGAAGGCATATTATGAAGGAAAAATATCCATATTGGTATTTGGAAAAGTGGAATAATTGGTCATTATTCATGTTCATTGGGCATCTTTTTATACTGTTAATATGAACAAGATATAATTGCCATAGTATTGTGATTAAGTCTTCCAAATCAATATCTTTTTATATATAACAAAATATATTCTTATAAATGCATTTTGGCCTCCTTAGAGAAACTTATAATCTCTCTGCTTTAAAAGATCTCAGAAGCTTTAGAGTGTTCAAACTCAGCTTTAATTTAACAATTCAATCTGGTTCAAAATGTTAATTGGATGGAATGGCATTGCCACTGAATTTCCAAATCAAATTCAGAAAACACTAACTCTTCCACTAAATCCCTTTCCCATTTATGAAAATTATTTGGCCCTCTTGAAAATACAGTTGTACCTCTACTTACGAACTTAATTCGTTCTATGACCAGGTTCTTAAGTAGAAAAGTTTGTAAGAAGAAGCAATTTTCCCCATAGGAATCAATGTAAAAGCAAATGCATGTGATTGAGAAAACCACAGGGAGGGTGGAGGCCCTGTTTCCTCCCAGGAAATTCCTAGAGAGGCCCTATGGAGGCTTCTCTCTGATTTTTCTGCCCCTGTTTCCTCCCAGGAGATTCCTAGAGGGGCCCCACGGAGGCTTCTCCCTGCCTTTTCCAGTTACAGTTTTGGAGACTCGGGTTTGTAAGTGGAAGAGGCAAAAAAATCTTGAACACCTGGTTCTTATCTAGAAAAGTTTGCAAGTAGAGGCGTTTGTAGGTAGAGGTACCACTGTAGTTGGAAAAATAATCCCCTTTTCAGTTTAGTTCTAAACACAAGTTTCAGAATTCCTCTGATGAATCAGAATATGCAGCTAGCCAGATGCCAGTGGAGAGTCAAGGTTTCGCATGATGTTATCTGGAAGTCATTTCACAAATCGTTTCAATTTGTTTGCCACAGCCAGGCTAAAACTGACTTCATTTTACATTTATTCATAGGAAGCAGGATATATTTATTTCCATGTCCACACTTCCTTTTCGGGGGAATGTTAATTTTATCCAGCCAACTGTAAAGAGTGTTATTTCTTGAACCATTTGATTCTGACCTACCTTACTTATTTATTTGTGCAATTCAGGTAATGCCCATCTCACTCTCAGAGTGATTCTGGACAGTAGACAGTTAAGATCAAGGACATTTATATTATCAGGGTATATAAAGATTTCTTAAAGTATTTGTTCAAATAGGCACATAGGTTTTGTCAGGCAGTTATATTCCAACTTGTCCTGAATATTTTGAGAAGCCTTAAATTTACTTATTTATATCAAAATTCTTATGTAATAAATTTCTCATATATTCATAGAAAAGAATCTATGAATATATTTATCAAAATACTCATCAAGTTAAAGTCTAGTCTTTAGGTGGACAATTTTCAAATACACATCCAGATGTTGTCTGTTTAGGCTGCATTACCTCCAATAAAATGTGAATTTGGCAGTCCACGGAAATATATGTGAGTTATTTCTTTACTCACCTAGTCAAATAAATTGATTTAAGAGAGTTAGTAGTCATTTTTCCTAATCTAGGAACTTCAAATATCTTTAACTCCATACAAACTGTTGATTATGACATTGATCTTGCATAAGTATTTTAGAGGCATATATTTGATGGTCAACCCCCCCCCCCCCACTTTTTTTCCCAAAAGATCTGGAAGATATTTAGTTTTCTTCTGATTTAGAGGAACTCTAACTTCATCCTATTTTAACATACTTCTAACAGCTATCCTTGAAGAGAAATTTTGAAAAGTCCCATATGAATTAAGACTTTGTCTTTGTACTAAAGAAGGTACTAAATTTATGTCCATGTTCTGTTGTATTGTACACCTTTTATAAAGATGCACACATTCATTTATTACAAGACTGTCCAAGCCGTTTAGTTGTCTTTATGTGGGGTCCTTGGTGCTGAAGAGCTGGGGTGGTGCAGGGGTTAGAGTGCAGCACTACAGGCTACTTCAGCTAACTGCTAGCTGTAGTTCCACAGTGCAAATCTCACCACCCGCTCAAGGTTGACTCAACCTTCCATCCTTCCGAGGTGAATAAAATGAAGACCCAGATTGTTGGGGGCAATACAGTGTTCCCTCGATTTCCGCGGGGGATGCGTTCCGAGACCGCCCGCGAAATTCGAATTTCCACGAAGTAGAGATGTGGAAGTAAATACACCATTTTTGGCTATGGACAGTATCACAAGCCTTCCCTTAACACTTTAAACCCCTAAATTACCATTTCCCATTCCCTTAACAAACATTTACTCACCATTATTACTGGTATCACCATTGTATAAGACACTTAGTGATCCTGATATTTATAAACATAATTATTTATTAACAATAATTATTTTTTTTGTTATTTATTTGCAAAAATTATTAGTTTGACGATAACATATGACGTCATCGGGTGGGAAAAACCGTGGTATAGGGAAAAAACTGCGAAGTATTTTTTAATTAATATTTTTTGAAAAATTGTGGTATAGGCTATTCGCGAAGTTTGAACCCGCGAAAATCGAGGGAACACTGTACACTGATTCTGAAACTGCTTAGAGAGGGTTCTAAAAGCACTGTGAAGTGGTATATAGGTCTAAATGCTATTGCTATCTGAATTTGTTGCTTTCTTGCAGACATTTCATTACCAAACTAGATAACATCAGTTATCCCTAGTTTGCTATTGAAATATCTGCAAGAAAACAACCAAGCTCAGAGAGCACCAAGGACCCAAAAGTTCAACCTGAGCTACAAATATTATCTTCCACTTTCTTTATGTTTAGTTGTTGCCATATGTTCAATATGTTGTTGTTTTTTCAGGGCAAAATCTGCTTTATTGTGGGTAGAATTTATCATGATTTATTGCATTGAAAGTATAGTCATGTTTATTTTATTTTTGCCTGTATTTAGTATTCATTTTGTCTATTTTTAGAATTCTATTTTTTAACCACGGTATAATTATGTTTTGTACTATATACCTTAATGGAAAAGCTTGATCCTTACTACTACTCTTGAATGAGTAATTTTTGAAATGTGAAAGCTAAAACGTAATTGTATGTTTTTACAGAAGGCTTTTCTCTTTTTTTAAAGTCTCACTAATTGCAAATAACCTTACATCTTTTTATAGACAGCAAGAGAAAAATAACATAAATGTTTTGCAAAATTATCAAAATGTTCAATTCCCAAATTAATCTCAGAACTGAGACCTTTTGCCAGGGGATGGAGAGGTGTGTTGTTTCCTTCCTTTGTGTTCAAACATACAGTGCTAGGCACAAATGTAAGCTGCCTACATTTGCACAACAAGAAAATGAAATGTTGTGACCTTTTTAGAAGAGAACCTGCAGGACTAAAATTTTGGCAATTGGTTGTTAGACTAACTAGCCTCCCTTAGAGACCTGCTCTTAAATATCCATTTAGATAACATGAATGCTTTTTAAGAAGTTTTGTGATAGTGGCATCTTTAACTAGCCAAAAAAATTAGACCCAGTTGGACATCTTTGTTCCAGAGAAGCTGTCATCAATTTCAGGGCATTTTGGAGAAATTATATGGGAGCATTTGCTTACTCTGTCTTTCCTATCTTTCCTTTCAGAAGAACTCTATAAGCACCTATACTTACAATGGGCAAGAATTGCCTTCTTCCAATATGTGAACAGCAGCTGAGGAGGGGAAAAATGATCACAGTCTGACAATCTTAACTGCAAGCAGACACAATGTTCTAATGAAGAATGTTGCCAGCCATTGTCCATGTGATGGTTGCACTGACTTCGGGTGGAGATTCTTCTCATGCAACATGTTTGCAACATGGTTTTAATTGTTAGCTTTAGACTGGTCAGAGTCCCATTCAATGAAATGGGTGATCATATTAGTGCCCCCCCAAAATAAATAAATAACTGAATACAGATAGGGTGCCTTTTTATAAAACTCACATATTGTTCCTGCATCATTTTAGATCATCCCTTCAGAAGCAGGAGAGGGGAATCAGTGTTAGGTTTACACCTGAACTGAAAAGCTATGATGGAGACAGCTAAAAAAAATTAACCTTTCCAGGCAGTATGGAGTAGGAGATCCTTAAAAATAAACATGCATAGAATATTTATACCACAGATTTAAACTGAGCCAGCTAAAGTTCTGGAGAGCATACATAAAGACAGAACTGGATGTGGTTGGCTAAGAAGAAGCTAAATATTTGCTGAGTTTTTACATGCATGAGAAGGCCTCAATGATCTTGAAGAAGAAGAAGAAGAAGAAGAAGAAGAAGAAGAAGAAGAAGAAGAAGAAGAAGAAGAAGAAGAAGAAGAGGAGGAGGAGGAGGAGGAGGAGGAGGAGGAGGAGGAGGAGGAGGAGGAGGAGGAGGAAGAGGAAGAGGAGGAGGAGGAGGAGGAAGAAGAGGAGGAGGAAGAAGAAGAAGAAGAAGAAGAAGAAGAAGAAGAAGAAGAAGAGTATTCTGTATGAAAATAATACAATTGAACAATTGCATTTTCATGATATTGCATTATTTCACTTTGTTTCACTTTGTATTTTGTTTTGAAGTGTGCTTGTGGACAGATTCTGAAGTAAGATAGACTTTTGCAACTCAGCTGTAGGTAGTTTGCTTCGTCCAGCCCCATCAGTCTTGGAGATCCTCTTGATCCAGCATTCCTACTTTCAGAACCGACCACCAGTATCTCTCAGCAGCTACGGCATACCTGCTAGTGTGTTTAAAGTGTAGCAGAGCCATAGAGTCTTGTCTTGCTAGCAAGGTCAGAACCTTCCAAAAACACATAAGAAAAAGAAAACTAGATTCAAAGCCAAGCTATGGGTTATATATGAAATGTAGACAAATAACAAACAGAATTCATCTGCAATATTGCACTCTAACCATTGTGCTACCACACAATGAAAAAATATTAGAAGTTAAAAGTTTGTGATTCTTAAGGCAGGTTTAGAAGTTTTGGGCAGCTTTTTTCTTCTTTTTTCTTGTACTGAATCTCTAATACCCGAATCTTATAAAGTTGTTTGATGGTTAGCTATTAAACTCTGTAGAAGAACACCTCTTATGCCTTCACTCTTCCTTTCCATGTGCACTTCACCAATGAGTCTAAACTCTCCCTTGTTTATGTGCCCAAAATCTTTCCCATCTCTCTGGCAAATTAGGGGTCACATTCAGATTTCTATGCCAGAAAAATAGCAGGATCAAGATTTGTCAAATTCTTGATCAGAATCTTGCAGGGCCATGGCTCTCTGTTAGGGGAAAGAGATTCAGGCTCATTCTCTAATACAGACTTTTGCAAAATTGGTGGTTGGATAGACAGGTCTCAGGCAGACAAGGCTCCTGAAGTTATAGGTCTGTTAATTAATTCCAATTTATAAAGGAGATTTTTTACAGTTGTGTAAATGTTTCCTGGCTTTGAACTTGTCAAACCTCTTCTGTGCAGTACTTCAAGCAAATGTTCCTAGAATTACCAGTACAGTACATTGCAAGAAAAGAACCAGAGACGAATCTGTAGGCATATGAAACCATTATATAGCTGAATCTGAGAAGCTCCGCTTGGCATGAAATTGCCTGGAACCATATGTAAATGATAAAATAATAAAGGGATGGAATTGAGAGAAAATGGACTGTTCTGCAGTGATCCTACGGTTTAGTTATTGCATGTACATACAAAGTGCTTTGCCTCCAATTGATACATAATACTAGGCCCACACATCGGCTTTCCAAAATCCAGATTGCAGCTTCAAAAACATAAACTGGGACCTATTTAGACTGCCAGAGAGACAAAATCATTCCCCCATCTATTCCAACCACAGAACACATTTTCTCTAATTAGCTATAAAAAGGAGCTACTAAAAAACCTAATCCTTTTGCTATTCATAACTGATCAGAGCTGAACATGGATCCTCGATTCCTGCTATAAATTTAATAGGTATATTTTCCAGTCTGGGTGAAATGGTAGTATTGTAAAGAAAGGAGGGAGTCGGCCCATATCTTTAGCCATAGGAGGAGACCAAAATGCAAGAATCACCGCTGCAGGTAGACCTTGACTTACAACCAGATTTAAGACCTGAATTTTGGTGGCTAAGTGAATCATCATGTGATCGGACTCCATTTTACCATGGCTGTTAAGTTAATCACTGTGCTTGTTAAGTAAATCATGGCTGTTATATGAATCCAGCTTCCCTCATTGATTGTGCTTCTTGGAAGACAGCTGTAATGGTCGCAAATTGCAAACTCATCACCACAGAGCACCACAACTGTTGTAAATTCAAGTCAGTTGTAAGTGCATAATTCCCTCTGTGTGTCTGCGTGCGGGGCAACATTTATAACCAGCAAAGAGCAGCCATTCGTGGCCATGCTTGGTGTGTGTGCACCATTCATCTTCCTGAGCATGTGCGGTGTACCATTTTGCCAATCCCAGTATTTCTTTGCTTCTGTGCATGCGCGGAAGCAAGGAAATGCCAGGCGAATGAACAACTGAGTGACTGAACAACTGTGCTCTCATGGCAGGGTGAAGTGTGGGAGGTGGAAGTATTCAGGTGTTTGGTTGGGAAAGTTGCCCGGGAATCGAACGGCAGGCAAAGGTCGCTCCGGGGCAATTTCCACACAGGAAAAGCTCCGCGAAGGAAATTTTCCCAAGCAAGCACCTGAATCTTTCCACCCCTTGCCCTCTACCTCGCTTTGCTCACTTTTCTCCTCAGGCATGCCTGCAAGCTTGTGTTCTGTTGCCGGAGTTTGGTGGCCTCGGATGCCACCTTTCCAGCTACTTCTCTGTCTCCAGTGGAGATCTTTGCTTGGCTTTGCCCTCCACCTGCAGGGGTGCGGCTGTTGACTTCCTGCTGTCCGGTGGAAAGTGAGTTTGAGGGGGAGTAGTTGGCTCGGCCGGAGTGGAGAAAATCACCCCTGCTGCCAAGGCATTTTGGACCTGGTCTACTTGATCCCAGAGCTCTTCCCTCCTTGCCAAGTCGCAAGGACCTGCCTTGTCTCCTTCTCATGTTCCAATGCCTGGTTGAGGCATTGTCGGAGTTGAAGTCTGCAACTCTTATTAAATTTGCCAGGTTTGGAGACTCCTGGTTTACTTTGTTCCATTCCAAACTTCAGAATGAAAAGGTAAACTAACTGGAAGTATATGTGTGTAATTTGGGGGGGAAAGAAAGTTTGCAAACTTTCAAGAAGGAACATCTGAGCAATGTTAACAGCAAGATTCACAATATTCTGGCACCCAGCTGTAAGGATCAAAGGGCATAGTAATTAGTCCTTTAAACCTTAAAGCTGTGCCTAGAATTCAGCTTGGGACATTAGCTTGATGCTCAGCAGCCAATCTGCTTAGAGCTTAGCCTGGAGTTGAGTTCTTTCCTGACATTTCATGAAATTACACCTTTCATGCATTACAGCTGAAAAGCAGCAAGCTGTGGCAACCAAACTAAGAGTGTTGGACTGATTCCCTCTTTAACCTGTGAAACTCAAAGGCGGGGAGGGGTTGAATAAATCTGGTTATAACCTAGTTACTTTAGCTATGCATTAGCTAGGATAAAATTAACTCTATTCAGCCAGTCCAGAATAAGCTGCAACCCTAAAGAAAGTGGGAAATGGTTTATATTTGGCATAGCACTACTGCAAATATATGCATAGTATGAATTTATTGCCATGATTGCTGTGAGTAGATCATTACTAGAGAAAGGGAAATTGGCTTTCACAGAGATGGGGCTACAATTCCTCAAGAAGAAATGTTATGTGATTTGGGGATCCACCTGTGCAAAGGGCTGCCCTTGAAGAACAATCCGAAACCACAGCTGGTCCAGAACATACAGAATTAGTAGCTATAGACAACCTTGATAAGTTCATAAATGTTGCTTCTGTGCTGCATATTAAAATGCTGATACTCACCTATTTCATGGCGCAAGGCCAGAATATATGCAAGATCATTTGTTCTTTCAATTATCTATGGTACAATGTGATTACACAGGGTTGGCATGCTCTAGATCTCCATCAATGAAACAATGTAATCTTATGAGACCTTTTTCTGTCACCATGGTCTATGTAACAGCTATAATCATCTTCCCACAAGATTTGCATTTATTTATTTATTTATTTATTTATTTATTGGATTTGTATGCCGCCCCTCTCTGGAGACTCGGGGTGGCTAACAGCAATAATAAGACAGCGTACAATAATAATCCAACAATAAAAATGATTAAAAACCCATTAATATAAAAACCAAACATACATATAGGCATACCATGCATAAAATTGTAAAGGCCTAGGGGGAAAGAGTATCTCAATTCCCCCATGCCTGGCGGCAGAGGTGGGTTTTAAGTAGCTTACGAAAGGCAAGGAGGGTGGGGGCAATTCTAATCTCTGGGGGGAGTTGGTTCCAGAGGACCGGGGCTGCCACAGAGAAGGCTCTTCCCCTGGGTCCCGCCAAGCGGCATTGTTTAGTTGATGGGATCCAGAGAAGACCCACTCTGTGGGACCTAACTGGTCGCTGGGATTCGTGCAGCAGAAGGCGGTCCCTGAGATAATCTGGTCCGATGCCATGAAGGGCTTTATAGGTCATAACCAACACTTTGAATTGTGACCGGAAACTGATCGGCAACCAATGCAGACTGCGGTTGGTGTAACATGGGCATATTTGGGAAAGTCCATGATTGCTCTCACAGCTGCATTCTGCACGATCTGAAGTTTCCGAACACTTTTCAAAGGTAGCTCCATGTAGAGAGCGTTACAGTAGTCGAGCCTCGTGGTGATGAGGGCATGAGTGACTGTGAACAGTGACTCCCGGTCCAAATAGGGTCGCAACTGGTGCACCAGGCGAACCTGGGCAAACGCCCCCCTTGCCACAGCTGAAAGACATTGGGGACATTGCATGTCCCCAATGATGCTGTTGAAGTTACCGAATATTTAATTCTTGTCCCATAAATTGTGGTAGGATATTATTTGAGCCTGTTTCACTATGTGGGATAGGAATTGCTTCCAGCACTGGTTTTTATTGGTTTTGTTACACTAAGATATGTTTTAACCCTGTGTAAGTTGCCTCAGGTTGCTTGGAGAATAGATGGATGGATAAATAAATGATTTCCCAAGCATTAATGAATTTGGATTGAATGGATGAATGTTGGTTTTGAGACAGAGCACCCTAAACTATTTTTGCATGCAATGGTTCACCTGTTGTACACTGGTGTACAGTCTTACTGAAAATGCCATATGAGCATAGATTGTATGGATTTGTTTTGATGATTGCTGCAGGAAGGAAAATTGATTTTGCATATATGTAGAAAGACATGGATTGAAGCTTTATCAGGTAATTATAGGAGTCTAATAAAGTATGAAAACATTAACAGAAAGAAATACTTTGCAAAAGTCAGTGGTAGCTCATTTTCTGAATTAATTGTTGTTGTGTTTTACAATTTAATTTGACAAGCCTGGAACTTTTTAAATTTTATAAATTACTGGGGGATGTCCCATTTTACATGGGCACTCTAATGAGTGTCACTATAAATGATGGAAAAGCCCAAAACCTTTATCATAAAAAATGATAAGCTTTATCTTTTAGTGAAGCTAAATATTTGGGCAGCTGCTCTTTAAAATAAGTATTGTAGATTACTGTTAGTCATGGTTAACTTTATAGGAATATTTATGTGGAAATTTGCTCTTTTTAATAAGCCACTCACGGTACTGCTACGTGAGATCCTACAGTGTATAGGGGAGGAGGAGAGAGAAAGATTTCAGCTTTAACATACAAATGAGATCATGCATCGAACTAGGATTAGCATATTGTGTACATTTAACATTATTGTTCATCAGTCTTAGCATTACTGGTAATAAGAGAAACTGCAGTTGATTCATTTGCTTAACATTGCCGCCCCCCCCCCCCAAAAAAAAAAAAAAGATTGATGGAAATTACTAGCTGAGCTTTGATAAAACAGAGACTATTTCATGAGCTGACAATCCAGCAGGGGTGGGTTCTAACTTACCTCATCACATGCGTGGCCATCACTGGCATAGAAGTTTAAAGAGTAAGCTCGCACTGTTCCTTTAAAGGTCCCAATCCAGTCACTATATCAGTGATGGCCAACCTTTTTTTCCTCGGGTGCTGAAAGAGCCTATACGTGTGCTATTGCACATGTGTGAGTGCCCATGCCCATAATTCAATGACGGGAGGGCAAAAAAAAAAGCTTTCTACGCCCTCTGGAGACTGGAAATGGCCTGTTTCCCAACTTATGGTGGGCTCAGTAGACTCCCTCTGGAGCCGGGGTAGGGTAAAAATGCCCTCCTCCATCCCCCTGGAGGCTCTCTGGAAGCCAAAAATGCCAGTGCTTCTGTGCAAGCCAACTGTCAACTGTCCAGCAAACAAATGCACATTGGAGCTTAGCTAGGGCAACAGCTCGTGTGCCAGCAGATATGGCTCCATGTGTCACCTTTGGCACCCGTGCCATAGGTTCGCCATCACTGCACTATAGTAACATAAATTAGAATGTGTTGCTGATTGCACAGAATTATTCAGTTTGCCTCTGAGACCACAGCTGTTCTCCCTAAATCCAAGATGTTCTAATAGGAAAGCGACAACTATTGGATATGTTTAATGATACTATACTGCCATTTGTCTCATCAGCTATAAATTAGCAATGAGCCATTGGTTCTGTCAAGACAATCCATATACAGATAGTCTTCAACTTACAACAGTTCATTTACTGACTGTTCAAAATTACACCACCACTGAAAAATGTGACTTATGACCATTCTTCATAAGTATGACATTTGCAGCATGACCAAGTTATCAAAATTCAGATGCTTGGCAATTGGTTCATATTTGTGACATTTGCTGTGTCATGGAGTCATGTGATCAACTTTTGTGACCTTCTGACAAGCCAGATTCACTTAACAACCCAGTTATTGACTTAACAACTGCAATGATTCACTTAACAATTATGGCAAGAAAAGTCATAAAATGGGGCAAAACGCATTTAATAAATGCCTCACTTAAGAATATAAGAAGAGCCATGCTGAATCAGGCCAAAACCCATCGAGCCCAGCATTCTGTGTCATACAGTGGCCCACCAATTGTTCATGGAGATCTTGAGTAGAAAGAGAAGGCAAAACCCTCCCTTTCCCTTGACCCCCAACAAATGGTACTCAGGGGAATCCTGCCTGCCTCAACCAACATAGAGGCAGCACATGGACATCCATATCAATAACCACCAATACACTTGGCATCCATGAATCTGTCTAATCCTGCCTTGAAGCTATCAAGGCTGACAGCTGTCACAACCTCTTCTGGAAGTGAATTTCATAAGCCAATGACCCTCTGGGTGAAGAAATATTTCCCTTTATTTGTCCTCGCTTTTATTTATTTGTTTGTTTGTTTGTATGCTGCCTCTCTCCGTTACGATTAAGTTACTTTTTGTGCACAGCCTGGTTACGGAGAAACCACTTAAAGCTTGTGATGGTGTGGCAGGAAAATGTTAGCCCTCTGTTCATCTTAGCCTGTCTCTTAGCCCTCTGTTCATCTTAGCCCTCTGTTCATCTTAGCCTGGTGCTGCTGTTCCTATTTTGGACATTTGTTAGAATTAGTAGTGGAACAATTGCTGCAATAAAGACAGATTAAGCAAGGTAAAACCCCAGCCTTTATTCATTTAGAAATACCTTCTTGTTCATAGATAGATAATTTGTTAGCTCATTGTGTCTTCAGGGATTTTTGACCCATAGTTTGGGAATCCAAGGAATATGTGGAATTTGTAGAAGTATATCAAAATCTCTCAAAATCTACAGGATCAGTTTCATTTAAAATAATAGTCATAATAACAATTGGAGAAAAACAGAAAATATAAAGGCCTGCAAATAGAAATAGAATCACTAGATAGTACCAATAGTAATAGGAGTATTGGGTGCAATCCCCTAAACACCTGAAAAATCACTTGAACACCTTTAGTATTGACAAATTCACCATCAGTCAACTGCTGAAAGGCTTGGAACATTATATCTTTAATGTTATTAAACAACATCTAACTATTCCCGATCCTTGGGAGGTGACATTTTTGTCCACTTTTGTCCAACAGGTAGACAAAAATGTCAAATCCGGTCTAGATGTCTGGCTGATGATAAGACCAACCATACCTTTCAAATAAATTACTAATAAATAAATTACCTGTGCTGCCCTTTCAGATGTATAAATAAATAAATTATTGTGAACCCATTTCAGTTGTAGCTGATCAAATCACATTTCATTTTGGATTTCTCCAGATAATATAATCTTCACTTTCAATTTCAAAAGAAGCGTCACCTTTCCATATTTTTCTTCTTTTGAAGATTTGGAAGTTGAACTAAGCAATGAAATGTTACAGTTTTATTTTTGAAGACAAAATTGGATGACATTTGCAGGAACAGACGTTTCTTCTAAGGAAAATAAAGTACTTGGTTTCTGTAATGTTGATTCAATATGAAGAATATTAATCTTATCAACCTGCAGTAACAGTCTATCTTTGTTAAATTTTGTTACATTCATGCCAGGGGATGTTATTTTACTGAAATCTGAAAGTTTGTACTAATGGATATATTATGCCGTGCTTTCTGTGGATGTGCATTAGACGTGAGTTCCTACCAGTTTGGATCGATTCTATAGAACCTGTAGTAATGTGGCGATTTGAGTTGCTAGAAACCAGTGGCAGCATCATAGTCCCTACTCTCTTGTTTTTTGCTTCTGCACATGCACAAAAGCTTTTTTTAAGTACTGCACGTGAGAGAGGATCATTTCTGGGAAGGGACCCATGTGTGCATGCATGCTTTGTTCATGCACACATGCAAAACATGCATTTCCATCATGATGAGAACCAGTAATGTGAACCCGGGAGCAGTGTTCCCTCTAATTTTTTTGGGGGGTGGGCGGAAAAGTATAGTGTCTGAGTGGCAGTCCCTTTGGGACTGGGCGGCACAGAAATAATAAACAAACAAACAAGCAAACAAACAAATAAAAAACCCACCCTGTTTTGCCTCAGAGAATTTCAAAATAAAATACTATACTGTATGTCTATAACAGTGGGCTCATAATAGGGCAACTCTATCAATATCAAAATGCCACTTAAATAGTTGAGCTAGTTTCAAACTAGATTTTGATTTTCTTTCTCTCTTTCTTACTCCCATTCTTTTTCTTTCTCTTTTCCTTCCTCTCTTTTTTCTATCTGTTTCTCTCTCTTCCTCTCTTCCTCTCTCTCTCCTTCCCTCTCACTCTTTCCCTCTCGGCTTCTGGGCAGGTTTGGAAAACTCTGAGTTGATGATGATTTTTAAGTGAGCGATTGCTCACTGCTCAGCTTAGAGGGAACTATGCCCGGGAGGAAGGTAAATAGAACCCACCCTTGATGTGCATGTTGAATATAATACACAAAAAAGAAAAACACCAGACCAAACTGTTTTTGTATTCTTATTCTGAAACAAACAGGCATACAAGTATTGATATCAAATTACATGCTACTACAGTAGGAATGATGTCGTAGTGGGTAAATTAATGTACATATTTAAGTCAAGAGAGATAAAAGTGATGGGATAAATAAGGGTTCAGCTTAAGAATGGAATTGATAAAAAAGGATTTGGCAAAAGATTTGAATAAAACGTTTGGTAATGAAAGATCATTACCTAAGATCCTACAGTCATATCATATCTGCAAGCCTCAAGTTGCAGAAAGTGCCAAAATGTTTAACGTCCATCCAGTGTGATTAAGAATTTCCCCATTTTCAACATACTTAAACAACTTTTAAGTAACAATATAGTAGAGATTTTAACATTAAGTACTTAATATTAAACACACAGCTTAAGATGGAAGCTTTTATTGTACAACAAATACCGGTACTTTAAAGTAGTTTATTATTTAGTTCTGGATGTAAAAGCCAAATAATCTTAAATTTTAAATCGTGATTAAAATGATTTAGAAGGCCAGATCCTGAAGATGAGAAGGAAGGACTCACTGAAGAAGAGGCTAATACTGAAAAGATTGAATGCAAAAGAAGTGGATGACAGAGAATGAGGTAGCTGGATGGAGTCACTGAAGGCATGAGCTCAAATGAACTCCAGGAGATGGGAGAGAACAGTATCAATGAGTCAAAATAACTAACAACAAAATTATTGCTATAATATTTCTTTCCTTTTTTTATCCTCAGTAGTCTAAACTATCTAAGCATTAGAGTTTAATAATATATGCTCTCTATAAACAAATTTATATCAAAAGCATATAATGTATTATGAAAGTTTAATAACAGTATAATACAAATGTTACATTTTAAAAAGAACACCTCACCATAATGTTATTCCAACTGGAAACTCTTAATTGTCAGACATGAAACTATGGATTCTTCTCTACCACCCCCCAACAATATCACTATTCAAAATATTTTTTCTCCTTTACGGAGAAGTTCAGTTTTGAGAAGATCTTAGATCTATCAATAGCATTCAAATATATTCATCATACCATTTTCTTCTGAGATCAAGAACATTAAGGAGAGCTCTGCAAACTGTATTAAGAAGGCAGAGGGAGAAGAAATTTTTTTCTCAGCTTAGTTTACACTCTTCACTGCTCAGACTTTTATAACTTTTCTATTTTTGGAAAGCATCCTTGCTTTTACCATGACCACACATCATTTCCTAGAGTGCTTTTTATTCTTTTAACTGCTCACTTCTCCCGTTTCATAGACCACATAATCCCACTCAAACAAGCCTTTCTTGATTTTTCCTTTTCTCTCAACGTATCTATTTCTTTTGCAATTGTCTCCTCTTCATTCTTCCCATATGACTAAACAACCCAAATGCACTTCTTTTGTACTGGTTACTCATGTTTTCATTTCAAGTAGCATCCATTTATTATCCATTCATTCTTGATCTGATCTCCTCTTGTTTTTCCATGCACATTTTTACAGTAACCCATTCCTACTGCATTCAACATTTCTCTGTCAGCTGACATATCACTTATGCATAAAATAAAGTATGGGGGAAAACAGTTTGACACAGCCATTTTGCTTCTTTCGACAAATACTTTACAATAGGCCATATGCTATTCTTCTATATGCATTCCTACATCTTGAAATTTCTCATCCATTCTCTTATCTTTGGCTAACCTTCCAACAAGGTATACAGATTCATTTATTACTTTAGCTTTTCAACATTTATTGCTGTAGTTTTTCAATACTCATTGCTCTGGTTTTTTGAACTGTAAAGTATGTATGATTTACAATGATTCACTTTAGATCAGTCTTTGATAAATTAGAATTTGTTCTGTTCCATGTTCCTCAATGCTTTGTCCAATCTATCATTTTTTGGAAATCATTCAGATTCTCAGGCAAAAAGGCATTGTCAAAATATATATACATTCATATCCTAATCAGCACACCTGAAAAAAATAATTACAAACCTTTCTTATACATTGATTTATAAATATATTGAACAGTCAAGGGAGCATCCCACATCCTTGCTTTACACTATAGACAACCATAAACCAGTCATTAGACACTCATTTTACTGTTACAGATTTATTTCAATTATACCTACTTATTAGATTCAGCAATCAGCTTTCAACCATATATTCTTGTAAAGGATTCCATATTTCAAAGCTATTCACATTAACACATGCTTTCAAGAAATGCATAATTTTTCTCACTTTTGAATAATTTCTCAATGACTTGCTGAAGAGGCAATATTTTTTTCTGTGTATTTTATCACACATAAAACTATTACAGTTCCCAAATTTTGGTCATTTTTCAGTTATTCTGCCCTTTGAATCAAAATTCTGCAAAACTATTTTCCAGAAGAACTTAGAAAACAAATCATCTATTAGTTTTTCTATTTTTTTTTTAAAAAATCAATTTCTCCAAGGATTTTTTTTTTGCTCTCTTCCAAAACCGTGTTAACAAGACTCATAAAAATACAGTAAAACCTTTGTCACAAGTGCTTCTGACCACAACCAAATTGAGTTCCGACCAAAAAAATTCACTTTTTTCCCCACAGCTGATTTTCTCCTCCACACCAATTTTTTTGTAAGCACCAAATTTCCAAAGTTAGGTTTGGGTCATGACCAAATTGGTTTGTGACCATAGTTATGGGATGAATTATGGTCGTGACCTGAAGTTCTACTATATAAAGTATCAGTGAAAATTAAAATAGTGAGACAATGTGGAACGGTAAGGGAGGGTGGGGAAAAGTGCAGGGTTTGTGGGGAAAAAAATAATTGATTTCCTTTTCTTATAGCACAACAGAGTAATTGATTACATCATTTTTTTTAAAAAAAAATCTTTTAAATTATAATTTACAGCCTAGACTTTTTACTTTTACTAACTTAATTTGTATTAACCATTTCTGAAACAGCAAATTTATCTAATAAACAAAACAGAAAATAAAATTTTCACTTTTTTCCATCTTAAACTTACAGCTTCCCTTTATCCAGATTTAAATGTATAATATATTCTTCTAAGTATATCTACTATTATCTAATGCTGCCTCCTTCACTTTAAGTTGGGAACTACCTATATATGGGTCTACCATCTTAATTCGGGGACTACCTGCCTCACATGCCTGTTCTATTTTTCCTTAGTAGCAGTCAATAGAATCCATGTCCATTTGCTGATATTCTTATAGTAGACTGGTGAAAACTGGACTTTTGTCCCCCCAACTTTTTTTTACAGGTTCACCAGTGGGTAAGGGTCCAGAAATAGTTTCTGCTGAGGATAAGTAGAGTTAGGCGAACATTTAAAATATTTGACCAGAAATGTAACCAAAGACAATTTTCACTCCAAACATGCCAATCTAGGCAACCTGTGATTTCTCATGTAAAGCCTGCCTTGCAAAGCAGTGTTAATTTGCCTGCATTCTGCTAAGTAGGAGGTACACACGTGCTCAAAATACAGTAACATCTATTGAGCAGAGTAAAACTATAAACAAGAACAGCAAGAATGAAAGTCAGTCCAGTGCTTCAGAAAATAAGCTTTTAGGCTCATATGCTGTTTGAAGAAACCTCACAGTAGATGTGAAATCTCTGAAATGTCCCGCTTTGCTTCAGAATAAAAGATTTCCCTGAAATTACTTACTCTTAACATAATCTGACATTTTCATTGCTTAATATGTTGTTGTGCCAAAGAAGGCAACTTCTTTGACACATCTTCCTAAAGAAGGCAACTTATATTAAAATATCCTCAGGAACATTGAGGCTATACCTCTGAACTGCAAATGTATGAAACACTCACATTAACAAAAAGCTTTTTTCAAATATCTGTAATTTGATAGCATTCTGTGCTCAATTATTGTATTTGGAAATGCAAAATGTGTACCTGAGGTGACTTCCTTACTGAGTATGTCATGTATTTTACATTGCAATATATAATTTAGAAAAAACTGAAATGCTAAGATCTTATTTTGAAAGGCTTTTCAAGCCTGGCTATGGTTGATAGGGAATTGTAAATAATTTTCCCAACAGGATTTAAATTTACACACATGACTGATAGAGACACCTGGCAAGCACAAATATCAAATAATTCCCTGGGGCATTACACCAGGTTAATAGAGTTTTAGGAAAAACCTCAAGCATCCACTGAATTTTGTAACGGGAAACAGAATGTTTAAAAATGGCATGCATTAGAATTTAATTTATGTAGGTGCCATCATAGATGATAATTGGGGAAACATATTGCGGCGCAGGCGGAGTAACAGTCGGACACAAAGGTGTGGGTATAAATAGGGTCACTTTTATTAAACAAAATTCAAATTAACTATTTAGCCAATTAAACCACGTGACCTGCAAAGGTGCATAAATCAAATGGGGGCGGAGTTAACTTTCCAACAAACTCAACTGAGCAACTCTAGGGCGAAAGCTCCTTGCCCGGGTGCAGGGTCAGGTAAAATTACACCTGCCCCCTGCCCAATGCCACGCCCCCACGGCGTTTGGGATGGCTCGCCACTGGTCTCTGATACGCCACAGGCAGCGAGCCACAGGAGCGACCCCCTCCCCGAACCCAAGCCGGTCGAGCCCTGTAATCCGAGAAGGAGATCGCCCCTCACCTCAGTAGAGGTGCCCCTAAAGGAGATCACACAGTTGCTGCTTACGCCCATTTCCGCCCCCTTTCCGGCCGTCCCCCCCCAGTGACCTTGAGGGGGGGCGCTAGTTGGTTAGACCACCCCCTAACCACACTCCCACGCACAGAGTGGAGTAGGCGAAAAAACAGCCACAATTCGGCCAATTCCTTGTGACTGCAAAAAATTCCTACTCGGCCCCACCGAGGGCGACCCATCATATTCACCCTGTAACAGAGGGAGGGTGGGCGGGTGTCCAGCGCCGGTGGGCAAGAGGCACTACGCCACGAGGCAGCCCCTTTTATAGGGCTGCCTCCCTCCTGCCCGGTTCACTGGGTGACCACGCACCCAAACGACGTGCTGCGGCCCCCGGGGATGACGTGGGGGCCGCAGGCTCCGCCCCAACATGGCGGCCTCCTTCCCCGGCCCACGCCGCAACCCTCGCCAGTGGTGAGTCGCCAGCGGCATTGCGGCGCAGGCGGAGTAACAGTCGGACACAAAGGTGTGGGTATAAATAGGGTCACTTTTATTAAACAAAATTCAAATTAACTATTTAGCCAATTAAACCACGTGACCTGCAAAGGTGCATAAATCAAATGGGGGCGGAGTTAACTTTCCAACAAACTCAACTGAGCAACTCTAGGGCGAAAGCTCCTTGCCCGGGTGCAGGGTCAGGTAAAATTACACCTGCCCCCTGCCCAATGCCACGCCCCCACGGCGTGTGGGATGGCTCGCCACTGGTCTCTGATACGCCACAGGCAGCGAGCCACAGGAGCGACCCCCTCCCCAAACCCAAGCCAGTCGAGCCCTGTAATCCGAGAAGGAGATCGCCCCTCACCTCAGTAGAGGTGCCCCTAAAGGAGATCACACAGTTGCTGCTTACGCCCATTTCCGCCCCCTTTCGGCCACAGCAGGGGGTGAAATTATAAATTTATTCCCTCTGCTCCCCCCCCTGCACATGAATGTGCAGGCACCTCTGCAGGTCCGTTATGAATTTGTCATTCCCCTCGTCTGTCAAATGTACCCTGTCCCTTCTGAATAAAGCTAGCTGGGATGCTCTGATGTTGGGGTGACCTAACACTCCACCCCCCGTCTGGAGTACCCATTCCTTCGCTGCCCTGTTAACTCTCTACCTGGCATCCTCCACCGCCTTGGGCTCTTGGCATACCTCCAGCACCTCCGTGGCAATATATGGTACACACGCGTGTGTCAGGCCACCTTTCTCAATTCACCAGCAACAGGTGGTTGCCACCAGTGTGCAACACCAAACAATCTGGGTCCGGCCCCTCATAGCTCCCAACTTTCCAAACGGGAGAGGCCCGTCTCAACGGAGACCTCCGAGCTCAAGCCCCTTCCACTGAAGCCCCAGTGACTCAGCAACCTCCACATTCCTGAAGATAATGTTGCAGCTGTACATCCAGCCGACATGCCACACAGTGGCCGCAGTTTGCTACTGTGGGCAAAGGAAAGGGCGGCTCCTTCGCACTTAGCGCGTAACACGGTGGAGCAGGGCCAGGACCTAGAGAAACGATAAGAATAACAAGACAGTGTTATCCACCCGCTCCCAAAAAAAAACAAAACGCTTGTACTCAGGTGCTTGAATCAACGCCACGAAAACCCACTGACTTTGATCCGCCACCGTATTCATTACTGTGCGGAGAACTTGCTGAAAACCGCAATCAGTACTGCTGAGGGAATACCACCCGATATCCTGCCAATGCTCCTGTAAAGGCCCCCAACCGTTATTTGCTCAGTGGAGGCCCGTCTTATGGTACAAAGGGAACCATTCCCTGGCTTCCTCGCTGTACCTGGACTGGGTCCCTCACACCCAGGCCTCTGTCCTGTTAGATACGCCTGGCCGGTGATCAATCCACCATCTGCGTTACTGGAGACTCCGAGCACAACCAACGCGGTTGCCACAGCCCCCAATTTAACATCGATTTCCTGGCCCAGGGAACCATACATGATCCACTACTGTGCGACCAGGACAGCACCTGGCATACCTCCGTGTCTCAAAGGCCATAGATTTGGCTGTCGAGTGAAACGGCCTTGCCTCGCTGGGTGAGAAGCTGGGTCTTCCCCAATGCCGCTGCCCCTGAAACTGGGTAATGTATAGCGGCTTACTAATTTCTCCCTCATCTGCGTCCTTTCCCAGGACCATCCCTTGATCATTCCCCGTGTCCTCAAATAGTTAGCCACCGGGTCTTTTGTTAGGAGAGCTAAGCCCCCCCTTGTTGCCCATACACGAGGGCGTGTAACCGTGTGGTCCCCACCTGCACTCCTTTGCTTGAGCGATGGCGCCGCCCACCATTCTGGGTACCCTGTGCCCCCGCCCAAGCCATGTGGCTGCCAACCACCTGCCCATGCGCACATACTCCCTGCTAACAAACCGGGCCTTCTGTTGCTGTCTCGCTTCCCTGCCGCTGCACCAGCTGTGCCACCGTCGCAGCTCCATGTTCCTGTATTCCTCTCAGGCAGTCACCACACTCTTCTTCAGCCTTAAATTGTCTGGGAGACGAGCCAATAAGCTCCGTGGCCCTGCTCGTTCCCCCAGGGAATAGAATAGTAGCGAGAATTTTATGCAGGGAAGCAAAGGCCCCTGAAAATGCCTCCTTTACCGTTAGCGCATGAATTAGCTAGACCAACCTAACTTAATCATTATAACCATAGTATTAATGTTAACCTCCTAACACCCCCACTTCGATATAGCTGACTACAATTGAGGCTGGATCTTCTGCTGCTAAGTGAGTTTTATTTGATTTTACAACTTCTTTTGGCCAGAGTTCTTAAGTGAATCTGGCTGTCTACATTTACTTTGTTAGTTAGAATGTCAAGGGTAGGTCATAAATGGTGATCACATGACCCCAGGATGCGGCAACCATCATAAATGTTTTGTCGTTGCCAAGGACCCAAAATTTGATCAAATGATCACGGTGTACTCTGCAATGGATTTAAGTGTGGGGACCATCCATACACCACTTTTTAAGCATCATTGTAACTTCAAACAGGCATTAAATGAACGGTTGTAAGTCATGGATTTCATGCCTTGAGTTCTGAGTCACTTCTGCTTAAATTAATCTTCTCCAGTGTTTCCCAATATCATGCTTTATAGTTCTATTGGAGTACAGTTCTGTCCATTTTTTGAACTGTAATCCAAGTTATGTTCTAAGAAGTCTTCTCTGTAACAGCAGCAGAAAGATGGAATAAATCTTATATTAGAACTTTATTCAATTGTCACAAGACCACTGATTGGATTAGAAATTTAGTTTATCTGCTAATTCTTTAATAGTTAAGAATTTAAGTACAGCTTATAGAAACATAGAAGACTGACGGCAGAAAAAGACCCCATGGTCCATCTAGTCTGCCCTTTTACTATTTCCTGTATTTTATCTTACAATGGATATATGTTTATCCCAGGCATGTTTAAATTCGGTTACTGTGGATTTACCAACCACGTCTGCTGGAAGTTTGTTCCAAGGATCTACTACTCTTTCAGTAAAATAATACTTTCTCATGTTGCCTTTGATGAAAACTATCAGAGGCACAATGGTTGTTCTGTGGTAGACCAGTGGACCACTTGATCCCTGAAGGTCTGGAATGGCCTATTGCTGATCTTAGTTGAATGAGCAAGACTGACTCCAAGAAAATCCTCTAATGTTATCATGGATATACAGAACTTTGAATCCGGTCTGAAGAAAGTTTCCCAAGGGAGAAAATTGGGACAAATGATCTCACTGAATTCTCAACTGCAGAAAATACGACTGCAGCAGTAGAGTGATCGATGCCTGAAATGCACTACCTGACTCTGGGGTTTCTTCCCCAAACCCAAAAACTTTAACCTTAGATTGTCTATAGTTGACCTCTCCCTGTTTCTAAAATGTCTGTAAGGGGCATACATAAGCGCACTATCGGGCCTACTAGCACTGTCCTATTGTCCTTTATTTTATCATTACTTGTTATGTTTATACAAACTACTATCTTATACATGTTTGACAAATAAATAATTAAAATAAAATAAAAAATAGATCAAATTTCTACAAACTATAGTAAGATAAGGGAAGTATAGCTCTAAGTTTACATCTCATGTTTATGGCAGTTTAATTATGGAACGAATGGCCATTGCTTGTGGTTTGTGTGACAAGCTATATTTGCATGCTTTATGTTAACTTAATTAAATCATCTCTCCATAAATATGTATCATCTTGCAATCATATTGCTTTTGCCACCTATAGTCAGAATTAAGATTCAGATTAGTATGGCTCTGGTTTTGGAAGTTATTAGCTACCCTTCCATATACATCTATGATCTGAAATTAGACTATGGACTTTACAGTTTTGGGTCTTCCGTTTTGGAACACAATATCAGATCTCTTAATTCCTACCAGGTCACAGTTTAACTCTAGCTCTCCATAAGTTTCTAGCTTTATGCTAGAGAAGATCAAACAAATTCATTTCATTCCCTTCATAAATGAAGGAGCCTTTGGAGACAATGTTCCCATGCTCTGGTGTCAGAGCAACCACCCGGCGGCACACTGGCCGGGCAAACCCGGCCGGCAAGCCGTCGACGCCCCGCGCGCCCTGCCGCCATTTACACAATGCCACGGGGGTGGGGGGAGGAGGGGCGCCAGCACTGCAGCCATCTGACCCCCTCCTTCCTTTCCCAAGCAAGCCACCGGCGAATCCTGCAATTTTCCGGCCGGCGCCGTCCTGCGCGCTGCCGGCAACGAACAAAGGAGAAGTGACGTCGCCACGAACGGCCCGTGCACGGGCGCTGGGCACCGCCGCACCCCCACCCCCGTAGACCAGGGCCGCCCCCGGCGATCGCCATCGATCCCGGGGGCTTCACAAACCATCCACCTCAGTCCTCCCGTCGGGGAGAAAAGCGCGCTGGTCCCCCCTCGCCGTTCCGTCCTGCGGTGAGATCGGGGGAGGCAAGAGATGTCCAGCGCCGGCGGGCAAGAGGCACTACGCCACGAGGCAGCCCCTTTTATAGGGCTGCCTCCCTCCTGCCCGGTTCACTGGGTGACCACGCACCCAAACGACGCGCTGCGGCCCCCGGGGATGACGTGGGGGCCGCAGGCTCCGCCCCAACATGGCGGCCTCCTTCCCCGGCCCACGCCGCAACCCTCGCCAGCGGTGAGTCGCCAGCGGCATAGTATTGCAATGCACCTCATGATGTAATACTAGCAAAAAAGGGCAGAGCTTGCATTGTGAATTCATCACACATTTTGTCAGTAATAATAAATGCTTATGAATAAATAAAACAATAAGTGCAGTTACGACGAATGCTTATGAATTTGTGGTTTGTTTTTAATCTTCCTACAAAATTCCTACAACGTTATTTCTAATAATTAAATGTTCACCTTTTTATTAGCTTTCCTGTAATTCAGATAAAAATTACCTAGTTATTAATGGAAAATGCAACGTAACAGATCAATTGATTGGTTTAATCATGTGCAATTTAATTAGACTAAACCTAAAAATCTAAAGACTGGTGTTGGGGAGAGATCTAAAAATCTATCCCCGACATCAGTTTTTGGCCTTAACTCCAAGGAGTAGAGACTTAATTCTGAAACCTAACTGAAACCTTAATCCTAGATTAAGTTTTATTGGCAGATGAAAGAGACCTAAACATTTGAATCAAGGGCACAGAGAATAGAACAGAGACAAGCTGAAAAGAGGACTGGGAGACTTTTCAGGAGAAGGTCACTCTGCCCCTCAAGAAAAATCTGGTGTGGGTTGACTTAAGGAGAAGTTTTTCCTTGTTTTTCTTTGAAGATGTTTTGCTTCTCATCCAAGATATTTCTTCAGCTCTGAAGCTGCTGCTTCTTCACCTGAAGAAGCCACTTGGATGAGAAGTAAAACGTCTTCAAAGAAAAAAAACCCAAGAAGTCCAGTCAATAGTCCTCTTGAAAAAGCACTTTCGGGACATGAATGCCTGACTTTTCAAAATATATAAACTACTTGCCCTTCTAAATAATAGGTCCCTCTTTAATGTTGTCCCTTGATGAGACCTCAGACACATGCCTTGCTGATTGTCCTACCTCTTTGGAATAGCCTTCTACCTGAGATCTGAGAGATGGCTATCCATTTAGTCTTCTGGGTGACCATAAAGACCTGGTCTCTGCCCTCCCCTACCAAGCGTTTCGCTGGGATGGGAGTTCATCTAGGAAGATGTTTGGCTGATGCTTGAGTAAAGAAGGGTATTTTTGTTTTTAACCATGTCTTTATGAATTGTTGTGAGCCACCTAGTGTCGTTATATGAGATAGGAAATCATATAGATCCTGAAAACAGAAAATCTGTCTTTATCAGGAATAATTATTTTGCTTTGGCTCATGCTCCTCTGGCTTTAGAAAAACTCAGCACTTGATTCTTGTTTCTGCCTGTGCCTTGCATTTTGCCTCATGGACTTCCCTGACCCTGTGGAATTGCCTTGCCCTTTGGACCTTGACCTGTGAGCTTGCACCTTCTCTTTGTGCATATTCTCTGCCTTCGCAAATTGATTTTGGTTGTTAACTACCCTTATTAGTGGGTCTGAGAGTGGCTGCCTCCAGGGAAGTTTGGATGGAATCTTATGGGCTGTTGTAGGGGTGTTTGTTGTGTTTGTGGTGGGTAACAGAACAATAAAGACTTTACCTTAATGCCTGCCTCTGCCTAGGCAACCTGGATCATAACAAGTTTCAAGCTCTGCACCAGGGAAGGGTTACATATTTTTGTAATGGTGCAGAGCTGAAGGGATTGGATACTGTAGCCTAGAGGTTAATTCTCTGCCTTACAAGGCAAAGGTTGCAGGTTCAAGTTCCACTGAGGGTATGGCTAGCTGATGTGACCAAAATAAGGCCGAAATAGATTTATCCTAGTCTCCCTTAATTTTCAAATTCAGCAAAAAAACATGTGACACAAACAGATAGAATTGTCAGCTATCAATAAAATTAACTGCCTTGGAAATGACCCTGGGTTGGGCCAAGAGGCAAAAAAGGAGCTGTGATGTTGCTTCAGTACACCACGGTGATTTCACACACACACACACACACACACACACACACACACACACACACACATATATATATATGTGAGTAATGAGGCAGCAGCCATCTCGATCACCGGAACATAGAAACTTTAATAAAATCACTTAGCTTTCGTTAGCCTGCTGCTAACTTCGTCAGAGTGTTAAAATGCCGTGGGAGACAAATCCATTTATAAAGCATTGCTCAGTCTGCTCATTGCCCGCGTCACAGGGCCACACCCTTCCCTCCCCCTTGCGGTAACTCTGATTGTGGGCTTAATCCTGCTGGCTGCCGGGGGATCTACCGCTTTAACTTGTATCTGCTGCCTCCCTCCCTCCCCAGGGGAGGAGGTGGAGCCATGATTCAATGTTTCGGAGGTGTGTGATGTTGCTTTCTCCCCCCCATTATTGTTGTTGCTTTCTATAATGGTACATGTCTGCTCTTGCAATGTTTTTGCCCATGCCCTCGTTTTGGGTCTACACTGTTCTAATCTCCCCTTGTCCTCTGTGTTAGAGATGCATTGTGCCCCTCCCCCTCTACCTCCATGCTGCTCCAGTGTTTTCCCTTGTTTTCCGCTAGGGGTCACTCTACCCTCATTTATCTGGTTTCTATGTCTGGCCTGGGGAATTCTGTTGGGGGCTTTATCCAATTCTAATGACCTATCTCCTTTAAGCCGTTGTTGGTGCCTTAAAGCCTGGTATGCCGATGGCATGTCAATATATCTATTTAAAGAATTTCCATTGGAGAACACAAACTGGCGGTCCGACGTCATGAACAGCGTTCCCAGATCTGGACACACATGGAGGAGCAGGGTCATGGCTTCGATTTCCAGGGAACCGAGATTCTGGCGCATGATGAAACTAAGGGAGGTCGACTCCTAAAAGAAGCCTGGTTCTCCAATGGAAATTCTTTAAATAGACATATTGACATGCCATCGGCATACCAGGCTTTAAGGCACCAACAACGGCTTAAAGGAGATAGGTCATTAGAATTGGATAAAGCCCCCAACAGAATTCCCCAGGCCAGACATAGAAACCAGATAAATGAGGGTAGAGTGACCCCTAGCGGAAAACAAGGGAAAACACTGGAGCAGCATGGAGGTAGAGGGGGAGGGGCACAATGCATCTCTAACACAGAGGACAAGGGGAGATTAGAACAGTGTAGACCCAAAACGAGGGCATGGGCAAAAACATTGCAAGAGCAGACATGTACCATTATAGAAAGCAACAACAATAATGGGGGGGAGAAAGCAACATCACACACCTCCGAAACATTGAATCATGGCTCCACCTCCTCCCCTGGGGAGGGAGGGAGGCAGCAGATACAAGTTAAAGCGGTAGATCCCCCGGCAGCCAGCAGGATTAAGCCCACAATCAGAGTTACCGCAAGGGGGAGGGAAGGGTGTGGCCCTGTGACGCGGGCAATGAGCAGACTGAGCAATGCTTTATAAATGGATTTGTCTCCCACGGCATTTTAACACTCTGACGAAGTTAGCAGCAGGCTAATGAAAGCTAAGTGATTTTATTAAAGTTTCTATGTTCCGGTGATCGAGATGGCTGCTGCCTCATTACTCACGCATATACCTGGAACTCGCATTTTTAGGACTATTCTTGATATATATATATATATATATATATATATATATATATATATATATATATATTTGTTTTCGTAAATTTTCACGGGTATATGTATGTAGATTGTTCTGAGTTCGGGTTTTGCCCTGTGTAATATTTTGCATGTCTATGCGACGTTTCGGTGAAATCACATTCACTATCATCAGGCTGAAGTTCCAAGCTTCGTGTTGTTGTAAAATGGAATGTTTGCAACTGTCATTTCTTCCTAGTATATAGTGTGGGGGAGGATATTAGGATATTAGATATTTTTTGGTTAGTGCAAAATAATATCAAAACTTCATTTTGCACTAATCAAAAAAAAAAAAAATCTAATATCCTAAGGAGCCCCAAAGATAAAATCCAATTGGAATACCAAGGAATCTATAAAATCCCTTGCAAAACATGTGCAGCCACATACATTGGACAAACCAACCGAAGAGTGAGCCAACGCATTGCAGAACATGTGAATGCAGTTAAAAAAGAAGAAAAGACTTCCTCCCTTGTCCAGCTCATTAAAAAAACAGGGCACGAAATTGACTTTGAAAAAACTAAATTACTTCACAAAACAGAGAATTTATATAGAAGAATTGCTCTGGAAGCCATAGAAATTGAGAGGAGCCCCCTTTGCATAAATAAAAGAGATGACACGTCCCGCCTACCAGAAATTTGGAAACCAGCCTTAATTGCTGTTCTGTTCGGGTCTGTGAGACCCGAAATCAAGGTTTGAGACCCTGTAAAAAATTTTCCCTGCATATCTGAAACTTGAAATTTCATGACTTTTCATCATTTCAGGGGTTCTCTCTATGAGAATTTTTTTGGGGGGGTGGGAGGTTTCTTTCTTGCTGAAAAAAAACCACTCCCTAATGTTATGTTCCCGGGTCACCCTGACCCGGACCGAAAACTCTTCATTTGCAGTGCTTATGTTTGGTCTTTTTGAAAGCTTTTTTCACTTGGAAAGTAGTCTGAACATTTCTTCACACAATGGAATGAAAATTGAACTGAAAAAATTAATCCTTATTGGTTTATTTTGCCCATAAATGTGCCTCCCCCCCGTTTTTGTGAAAGTTTTTTCAATTTATGGATAGTTTTGCTTGCAAAATGCAGTCTATTTTACTGGAGTTGGTGTGGGAATGGTACCTTGAACATTTCTGAATATAAGAAAAATATAAAGGAACTGAAAAAAATGATTCTTACTGGTTTTTTAACATCAGAAATAAGGCCTCCCTCCCCCCCTCGGCTGCTTGCAACCATTTTCACTTTATATTTACGCAGGCTTCAAATCCAAAATATTTTTAATATCTTAGGCATTCATTTACTCAATTTAACAATGCTGATCATCAAAAAAATATTTGTGGGGGTGGGGAATTTTTTTTTTTTCTGGGCAAAAAAAAAGTCACGTTTAGTCTGTTCGGGTCATATAGACCCGGACCAAAATGATTTTTTTTAGGTACTTGAATTTGGTATTTTTGAAAACTTTTTCAACTGGAAAACTAGTTTGAACATTTATGAACATAATGATATGAAAATTGAACTGGAAAAATTGAGACTTATATTTTTATTTTGATCAAAAAGCCCCTCCCCCCATCCTTTCTGAATTTCGTGTCAATTTCTATTTTTTAAGGCTACAAATCCCTAAGGAATTTTCCCCCAAAAGGTTTGATATACTAAATTGAACATTTCTGAATATAAGAAAAATATAAATGAACTGAAAAAAATGGTTCTTATTGGTTTATTTTTGCCACAAAAGGGACACCCCCCCCCCGGCCTTGCTGTGTGCCATTATTGTCACTGTTCATACATATTTGTCTAGAAATATTTGGAATATCCTTTTGAAAATCAACCACATTGTAGCCAGATAACTAATTTTATGAAAGAAATCCATTTTACTAAAAAAAAGTATGTAAATTTGAAATTAACAGCATAAATTTTATATAAATTGAAATAACTTTATATGCAAAATAAACCAATATGCATCAATTTTTCCACTTCAATTTTCATATCATTATGTTCAGAAATGTTCAAGCTACAAATCCCACACCAACTTTAGCAAAATTGAATGTATTCTGCTAGCAAAACTATCCATAAAGTGAAGACTATGTCACAGAAACGGGGGGGAGGCACATTTATGTGCAAAATAAACCAATAAGGATTAATTTTCTCAGTTCAATTTTCATATCATTGTGTGCAGAAATGTTCAAGCTACCAATCCCACACCAACTTTAGTAAAATAGAATGGATTTTGCAAGCAAAACTATCCATAAATTGAAAAAACTTTCACAAAAACGGGGGGGGAGGCACATTTATGTGCAAAATAAACCAATAAGGATTAATTTTTTCAGTTCAAATTTCATTCCATTGTGTGCAGAAATGTTCAAACATGTTTCCAGGTGAAAAAAGCTTTCAAAAAGACCAAACATAAGCACTGCAAATGAAGAGTTTTCGGTCCGGGTCAGGGTGACCCGGGAACATAACATTAGGAACTTTTTTCGAACAGAACAGCAGGGTTTTAAACAAAAAAAACACTTCATAAAAATCACCATGTCAATCATTCTAATAATTATGATTTTGGAATTTTGAAATTTGAAAACCAGCCTTAAACAAAAAACACTTCATAAAAATCACCATGTCAATCCTTCTAATAATTATGATTACACCAACCAATCAGATCACTAAAACATAATCACCCAATCTATTTGCTACATTCAAACCAAATCTCCACCCCCACACTATATACTAGGAAGAAATGACAGTTGCAAACATTCCATTTTACAACAACACGAAGCTTGGAACTTCAGCCTGATGATGGTGAATGTGATTTCACCGAAACCTCGCATAGACGTGCAAAATATTACACAGGGCAAAACCCGAACTCAGAACAATCTCCACTGAATTTTGTAATGGGAAACAGAATGTTTAAAAATGGCATGCATTAGAATTTAATTTATGTAGGTGCCATCATAGATGATAATTGGGGAAACATATAGTATTGCAATGCACCTCATGATGTATATATATATAATTTTCACTGTCAGCACTTCTCTAGATAAAAAGTGAAAGATCATTAAAAGGATCACCAGTATTGTAGAGCTAGGGCAATTTTTACACCGTCCATTTGAAACAATCTTAATTTTTTCAATGAAAAGAGGCATATATAAAAGAGGCATGGATGACTTTCCTACCTTGCTGTAGTTGACTAGATTGTGCCTGTTTGATGAAAGGTAGATGTCTCAGTTTTCTTCTCCCTCAGATCCTTTGCTATTTTTCCTGGTGCCTCCACCTTTCTATCTTAATGTAGCTACTTAGTAATTTCTGGTGACGTTGCCTGTCAGTCCCATGGATGTGTTCACCTAATGTTTCTCACATAATCCTGGCATCTGTGACAGGTAAGAAGCTCACAGGCTATGCCATCATTGAATAATAAACCAAAAAGTAGAGAAAATAGAGTGGTTAAAAATGAAATAAATGCAGTAGAGTATGGCATGTGGCAAGGCAATCCTTCTCCTTTAGAAGGACATCATTCTCAGAAATGTGATGTGGCCTGTTGGCTGCTGGCCCCTTCGGCAGCCAAATCAGATGAGGAGGTGGTGTGGGAATCAGGGGCAGGACCAAGGCAATCTGAGGGGGAGGAAGAAATGGGCCATCCATCATCCCCCAGATAGTCAACAAGGTCTGGATATATCTTGATAACAGTGGTGGGTTGGTCCTGGTTCGGCTCAGTTCTGTGAACTAGTAGTGCTGATGGTTGAAGGTTCTGCCTACTCACCTGAGACCCTCCACCCACCCACCCGGAGCACTCCACTCACCCATGATGCTTCTGTGCACACCCAGAAGTGTCATGCATGCATTCACAAACCACTAGTAATGGGTTTTAGAACCCACTGATGCTTGATAACCTTGATATCAAAGTCAGTGGGATTGCATTTTGTAGTCCTATCTTTACAGGTTGGTTTAATTTTAGCATATTTGACATTGCCATGGTTGCCTTTAGGACGGCAGTAGAAACAGATTGAGAAGGGAATTAATAGTTGTCCTCTGTAATCTTACAAATAGATATCTAGCAGTTCCCATGCAAATCAGCCATTAAATTAATTTGCCTGGCAGAATGTTTGGTTTAATCTTGAAGCACTAATGATTAATTTCTAAGCTCTGGGATAAGGTGAAATCAGAGCTGGAATATAGTGCCCTTGGTTTCATCAGGGAAGACTGATTGCGATTGTGAAGTTTCATGGATTACATTTTTATTATTTTATTCTGTTTTTCTTCTTTCATATATGTGGTTTTATGTAACTTTTGTGAACTGTTATGTAACAGTTGTGGTTCTGAGACAGGTACCCATACAAATCTAATAAATTTAAGTAAGTAAGTAAGTAAATTAGTAAAGTAACGAAGTAGCTAAGTAAATAAGTAAATAAGTAAATAAATAAGGAAATAAGGAAATAAGGAAATAAGGAAATAAGGAAATAAGGAAATAAGGAAATAAGGAAATAAGGAAATAAGGAAATAAGGAAATAAGGAAATAAGGAAATAAGGAAATACTATACTCGATATGAATATCAGAAGTATCTTATATAATTCTGACCAATGGGAAATCACGAAGAAGCATGTGCTAATTGTTCCTTCCTCAAACCAGACTAGTCATCCAATCAAAACACTACATAGATTTGTTTGGTAGATGCATGTGCAAGCACACACATATTCACAGAGGGGGGAGAGAGAGGAAGGGAAGGAAGGAGACAGAGAGAGTGAAGGAGAGAGGGAAAGAGAAACAGAGGCCTGGTGCTTTGAGCCAGTTCAGAGGGAAAGGGAGTTAAGACTCTAATTTATTTCCACAGGATTTAGAGATTTTGTAGTCTGCTGTGAGAGAGCAGCTGCTGTCTCTCCTAATAAAGGGAATATTTTGCTAACTACAAAGGGTTTGTCATGTTTGGCAATCATTTCAGAACAAAATGATTATTATTTTTTGTTAAATGTTTATTCTATCTTTATTACTTTATAAGGAACTCAAGGTGGAGAGCTTATCTAATATTTCTTCCTCCTCTTAGTTTCTCCACAACCACTGTCTAACATGTGGTTTGGGCTTGGAGGGAGTAACTGGTCACTCATCCACTTTTTCAAGCCTAAAATGGGACTAGAACTCACAGTCTCTTGGTTTCTAGGCCAGCACCTTAACTACTACTTTGTTTAAATAGCAAGAAGGAATATCAAAGTAACTTGTAATAATTGCATGTGAAAATAGGGTGGGAGGAAACAAACCTGTAAAGCTGAAAACATTACAGATAACATTTCAGAATAATCTCCCACATAATGATACAAAAGACAAGAAAGGTTGTATCTTATTACAATCTGAGAACTCAAGATGTTTGTTATTTATTTGAGCAAGGCGAGCATTCTTTTTATTTGAAAACTACTTGCTCTGGCGAGGTGAGCTGCCAGGCATGACAAGAAGTGGCTGGGAGGGGAGGAGCAATGCATCAACAGGTAAGGCAAGGAAAGGTCAGGTGAGGCGAGGCACTCTTCAATTTGAGTGTTGTCGAGTTGGTCAAGCCCACCCAGTCACATGACCACCTAGCCACAGCTACCCAGATGGTCATTAGGGCAGAGAATTGGTTGTTAAATTATTTGAATCCCACCGCTGGGCAAAACTCAATAACTTTCTTGCTAAGCAACATAATAAGACTCAATTGTGGAAAAAATTCAAAGACTATTTGTATATACTGTATATACACACACAAGCTTGTGTGTGTGCACCTGCGCATACACATGCACGCACACACACACACACACACACACACACAGAGAGATTTTTTTAAAAGAAATATATTTTTACTTGGGGATCATCTAAACATATTTTTGCTTTATTGCTGGCTTAAACATTAGTGTTCACTGGTAGTTTATTAGCTGTTCAATTGCAGCGCTTGTTGAAGGCAGGTAGGATAAATTATATTAGATAAACTGTTTGGCGTGATTTTAGATAATCCCATTTTTAATCCTGCCTTTCTAAAATATATTTGTTTGCTTAGTAGGTTTCTCAAACTACCCACTCAGCAAAATCTCTGGGTAGCTGTAAGTGATGGTTTTCTTTCTGAGAGATATCTTTCTAAAACAGATTTTTTTCTAAATACTATTATTAGGTTTCACATATCTATCATCTTTATATCTCAAAATATCTCAGAAACCACCAACAGACTACTACAACCACATGGAATCAGCACAGCACAAAGCCAACTAAATCTCCTAAGCAAATCAAAAGACCCAGAAACCCCAGAAAGGACAAATAAAAATCAGAAGTCGTCTATAGCATATAGTGTAATGACTGCAACAACCATAGCTAACCCTAATAACTTTTTAATGGGGCTTTAGTTTAGATAATATTTTAGTCTCTGATAATATTTGACTTCTTTTATTGCTTTGTATCTATTTATATTGTATTTTTATTATTGTTGTAAGCCGCCCAGAGTCCTTCAGGATTGGGCAGCATAGAAGTCAAATAAATAAGTAAGTAAGTAAGTAAGTAAGTAAGTAAGTAAGTAAGTAAGTAAGTAAGTAAGTACAGTAGTACCCCTAGATACGAGCATAATTGGTTCCATAAGGGAGCTTGTATCTTGAGGCAACTCGTATTCTGGAACAAATAACTTTTTTCCCCTCGGAGATAACCAAAAGCAAGGATTCTAAACAAAAGGAAGGATTCTTGCGCCACCTAGTGGACGCTTGGCTCGTATCCCGAATTACAGCTCGGGAGTAGAACAGAAATGTCTCTCCCCTCCTAGCTCGTATCTGGAAATACTCACATGTAGAGCAACTCGTATCTAGAGGTACTACTGTAAATGAATGAATGAATGAATGAATGAATGAATGAATGAATGAAGCCACCCCAAGTCTGCGGAGAGGGGCGGCATACAAATCTAAATAATAATAATAATAATAATAATAATAATAATAATAATAATAATAATAAATAATGTAAAATAAATATGCAGAAGAATGTCAGAATGCATTCTTGAACATCAATTAGTAGTCAGAAGACATGATGAAAATTGTTTAATTTCACAAGATAGAAAGACTTAACCATAGTTTCAATTGGGAAAATGTGGCCACCCTAGACCAAGCCAAGACCAAAAATGCTAGGGAATTTTTGGAAGCCTGGCACTCTTAACAAATTAGCCATTAACAGACAGATTAACAAAATCTATAGACAATGAAAAAGAAACAAACCAACTAGCTAAAAAGGAAACAAAAAGACCTAAGCACTTCTTCACCAGCAATCAACACCCAGATCAGTATATTTCCAAGATTAACATCAGACCAAGAATCAAGTAAACAATATCCCAATCAGGAAACTTCCAAAGAAGTCAACAGTGAACATCCCAACCAAAAAAATCTCTTAGATCACCCCTACCCACACTTTCAGGCCAAGACACTAGAATATAAACTGAGAGTAAATCTGAAGCATTGATGATGTTATTAATTTGGGTAATGAAATGTCTGCAAGAAAACAAGAACCCTTTATTTCAACCCTGAGTTACAAATATTCTCCTTTATCATTACTATCATCTTTATCTGCAAGCCATGAGCTTCTCCCATTTAACCAAGATGTATTAATTGGGATTTATTTTGCTGATTATACATACAGACGGAAAAAATGGAAAAATTAAAACAGGAAATCATTACTGTTATGCATAAAAACAATAAATTTAATAAATAAAAATATTGGGAATAAAACAATGTATCATAATAAAAGGATAGCCATTTGACTACCTCTGAAAAGATCCCTGCAGTGAAGTAGTCGAGCCTTATTGTCTGCCACATGCTCAGATGGTTAATTTGTGTGCAGCAAGATCACCATTTTGCTGACTTTTTACTTTAAAAAGAACACGTATCAAAGAAAAGACTGGAATGACAGGGAGGGGAAGTTTCCTCAATTTGTACGATGGCATTTAAAATATTTGTTTTTCCATTGTTCCTTTATTGACTTTGAAGCCCACTACATGCTGGATAGTGTCATCAGATGTCAGAGCCTTCCCAACTGGTGTCCATTGTTCTTGAACTACACAGAGGAAATTGCTTTCTCTTAAGGAAGGAGTTTGCTGTCAGGCAGCTGTTCAGTTAAACAATAGCAGTAGGTAACGCGTTCTGAGACCCCAATTTATATTCTGACTTGGTGCCAGGAGTATTGTCAAAGCTTTGAAAGAGAAAAGGAAATAAGAATAATCACCTTAGAAGTGTGTAGCACAATAGTAATATTTTGGATCACAAATACAATGGAAACAGAAAATTAGAAGGGCAGCTGAGTAGTATCTTGAATATGACCTAACCAAACTGATTTTGTTATGACCCTACAGGAATGCCATTAAAAGATTTGGTGCTTCTACTTACCTTGTTTGCTGCCACTGAACAGTGGAAATGTACAAAGGAAGTCTTCAAATAAATTTCAGGTATAGCTGGTTGTGGAACACAGTGACCTACCAAATCTTAATTTTGACTGAGGGCAATTGTCTGGAGAAATATCTAAGAAAATAAAATTTCCCCAATTTTAGAAATCATCATGATATGCTGTGCGATATATGGTAATCTACCTTGTTGGATTAGGAAAAGAGTGATGCAGATTCAAGTCTTCCCCAGGATTGTTGGCTAGCTTGGTCCATGCATTCATTATTTCCGTCAAATATAACTGTATATTGCTTTATGAAGATGAAAAGCACATGGGTGGGTGAAGAGGAGGCTTGCATATGCTGAAAATTATCTAGAGTCCCTTCAATAAAAGCAGAGGAGATAAATAAGCAAGATGATCATTGCTTTGGATTTGGCCTGTCTCAAATTAGGGGGGAAATGTGGATCAAACCTATATTCACTTGGCACCAGGCACATTTCGGTTCCAACACATCTATGCCCAAATGTATAACAAAATATCTAGACACAGCTCACTTAGAGACACTGGGAGTTTATATTTATTCCTGAAAATAAATGCATTTCTTAGGGCTCTTGTTTCCCTCCTTGTCTCCCCACCCCATCACTACAAGATTGCTGATACATTGCATTGCTTCCTAGAATGACCATGTGACTTCAGTTGGAAAGAATCATATAGTATCTAGAACAGTGATGGTTCCCGAGTGCTGAAACTGGAGCGCATGTGTGCGCATGCACACACATGCATACACTGGAACCCAGAAGAGAGCAGCTGGCTGGTGTGCATGCGCACAACAGAACCCAAAAGATCAGGTGGAGATGGTGCACATGCCCACAAAGAGGGCTCTATGTGCCACCTTTGGCATGCATGTCATAGGCTCACCATCGTAAGAGACAGGGTGGCACAGTGGTTAGAGTGCAGCACTGCAGGCTACTTCAGCTAACTGCTAGCCATAGTTCAGCAGTTCAAATCTCACCATCGGCTCAAGATTGACTCAGCCTTCCATCTTCCTGAGGTGGGTAAAATGAGGACCCAGATTGTTGGGGGCAATATGCTGATTCTGTAAAGAAGGCTGTAAAAGCACTATGAAATCATATATAAGTCTAAATGTTATTGCTATTGCTATCACGGATCCAAAACATGTTTGACATTGTTCCTTGTAGGATTTTCTTTTTTAGAACTTTCACCATCCTAATAGTCCCTTATTTTATAATCCAGTTTGTCACTATCCTTTTTGAACTATGGTACTCAGAACTCAACATACTACTCAAATGGAGTCTGACTACAACAAAATAGAGTGGAACAGTTATTTCCCATGATCTGGACTCTGGTCTTCTATTCATTCATCCATAGATGGCATTTGCTTTCCTGGCAGCATGGTATTATCTGATTTCTCTCAAAACAGCGGAAGAAAAATAGAACCTGCATGGAAATCAAGCTAGAGGAATAAAGGAGCTGGAGCACGAAGAAAGAGAAAGAGAAAAGAAACAAATGAGAGTCAACTTTGGGGGAAATTTAGAAATAGGGAAAAGAGGTCTAAGAACCTGGTGGAATATGGTGGAAATCTGACACATTATTCTAATATCTGCTGTTGCACAACTGAAGGTAGAAAAGAAGATGGAGTACAGGTGAGGTGCTGTTGAATTTGGAGAAAAGTTTCAAGAGGTCTTGGAGAAGAATCTATTCTTTGCTTTCTTTTGTAAGAATCTCTTTCTATAGAATTCTGTTCATGGGCAGGCAGAGAATCAAGTGCCTCTGCTATCAATAGCTAAATGCTATTACTGATAAAATAGCAGCTGATATTGTGAACCTGTAGAAGAAAACTGGGGGTGGGCGTCAAAATTGGAGATTTAGTAAGAAAACCCACATAATTTTTAAGATTAGTGAATGTTGAAGTACCTTCGTGATTCAGTTCTGGCAAGGGTCATAAATATGAGGATTGGTTGCAAAGTTGTTTTTTCCCCCCAATCAGCATTGTAACTGTGAATAGTCGCTACCCAAGGCAGTTGCTAAGGGTAGACTATTTGGAATAATAAGCCTAAAGCATCATCATTTAATAATGCTTTAGGAAGGTAATTAGAGGTTAAAGGTGGTGGAGTGCATGTGTAACAGAATACAGTGGAGATTTATGTTGGTTGTCACCTAATAATGGGCCTCTTTGATTCTGGCTACGTGCATTTTATGAAATGAAAGTTTATAATGTATCAACTCAATCATAGTGGCTTATGCTAGAAAGCAGGATTAAAATAATGCATAGTTTGGTGTACTGCGTGAAAGTAACTTCTGTGTATATGCAGTTGAAACTAACTATGGAACATAGTTTTAATGATGAAATATTGATGTGTCTTCATATGTGTAAACTGTGATATTGAACATGACCACTATAGATTCATGACCATTAGTCAATGAATGGATGATATATGCCAATGGCATTTAAAAAATAAAATGGCAATAAACTTAATAAGTGAGAAGAAACATAATTTTATTCATATAATAAATACATGGTTTCAGGACAGAAATATAACAAAATAAATGTAATCACATTAATGTTAATGTTATACTTCCTCTTAGAAGAGTGGCTTTAAAAAAAAATCTATGTAACTTCAAGATATCACCCTCAAACAGGTGGGCTATTAGGTAGGAATTATTTGATATATACAGTATGCATTTACATAATGTTTATTCCTGATTTCAGGGCAACACATTCCTTCAAAAGACATATTGTAATCAGACTGAATGTGACAGCACAATGTTACTTAACGTTAATGTTATTTTCTACTTAAAATGCTTGCTTTTTATTTGTTGATCCTCTGGCTAACTTTGAAAGAAACAATCCCTTATCATTTTATTTTTAATTCCAAATGGTTTGATCCTAAACTAATCTGAAAGGAACCTTGTAATTCCTTGTGACATGTACTTCTAGTCTCAATGTCTTCTATCAAATCCTAAAATGGTTTTTGAAACTTTAGATAGAGTAACATAATATTCTGGACATTTTGGATGATGTTGCCGGTGAAGGGCTGCAAAAAATTTTACTACCACACTGCGGCATGGCTTATTTTGTGGATGTGGTTTGCCAGCCATGTGACCAGGTGGGAGTGGCTTGACGATCCTGTGATGGGGTGGCTTAAAGGTCATGTGACTGCCTTAAAGGTGGCCAACTTGATGTCACTCATGTCAAGGGTTTGGGTTACGGTTAGGGTGCCTGGTCTCTCCTCACCTCAAAGAGATAACATTTCCCTATCTATTTACTATTACTGAACATCCAAAATATATTATTTTATTCTCTATATATGTGCCAAACATGTACATACATATTACACATAGGCACACAAAAATATGCATTACCTTCTATATAAACTATATGTGTATGTACACACACACACACACACACACACACACACACACACATGGCTCTTCTAAAATTATACACATTCAACCTCATTTACTGTGATAGGAAAAACATACCCAGAGCCCAGATGGGGAAAACAATCTTTTTTTTCTACCAGTTCTGTGTACCTCACCAAACCTTTTTCTACTTGTTCTGTGTACTTGACTGTACCTGTAGGAGCCCATCACTGGATGATGTAAGTGGTTAAGGTAGCAGGCTAGAAACTGGAAGACAGTGAGTTCTAGTTCTACCTTAAGTAGAAAGCCAGCCTGGGCCAATCACTTTCTCTTAGCACTAGGAAGCAGGAGATGGCTAATCAATTCTTTAAAAAAAAAAACCTTGCCAAGAAAACTGAAGAATTTTGTTGAGGCAGTCTCTGAGAGTGAGGCACCATTTGAACAGAAGATGGAGGGGGGAGACCCTTTTAATCTAATTAATAAAAACTATGCCATAGATATTTGTTAGAGAATGCTAGATTGGATGGAAAATGAAAATTTGATATGTTGGAACAGTCAAGATTTAGAATAAGTTATATTAAACCAGTTTAGGGTTTGAATCAGTGGTATGTTTCACTTAACTTTTGCTACCAGTTTGGGAATGGGAGTGCATGGGCACAACGCTTCTATGCATACACAGAATGTCTCTGATGATGTCTGGGTGGATGGGCGGAGCCTTCAACCAGTAATGGGCATTTTTACTGCCACACTGTGGGTGTGGCTTATTTTGGCTTGATGGTCATGTGACTGAGTAGGAGTGGCTTGCTGGTCATGTGACCAGGTGGGAGTGGCTTGAACGGTCATCATCGTTCAGGTGAACTGTTAAGTTTTCGACTTACAACCTCACAAGTGTCACTCTCTGGGGTGACAATTTGCTTTGTGTTTCCCATGCTCTCCTTCCTGGATTGCCCCCTGCCTCAGGCTAGGAAGCTAGGCGAATGGATTCCGATTAGATGTTGAGAAAAGAGGGAGGAGGAAATGGGCCCCCTGCAACTCCTGTCGGTGCTGGTCTCCCTGCCGCTTTCCGAGGAGGAGGAAGAGGATGGGAGTGGGGGATAGTCAGCTGGAGCTGGGCACACAGCTGCCCAGCCCTGCTTCCACCACTGATGCTAATGGTTCGCCCAAATAGGGCTGAACTGGTAGAAACCCACTGGTTTGATACCATCCTTTGTGACTGAAAAACATAGCCAGGCTCCTAAATCAGCTCTGCTTATTCTGTTTATAGACTTCACACAGGCATTTTACTCAGTCTTGAGGGAAACTCTTTGGCCTAAGCTGAAAGCCTTAAAAATATGACAGACAGATCCTCACTCTCTTATGCACTTCATAACAATGTCAGACTGAGTTTGAACTGTAACATAGCAGTTCACCTCTCAGATGTAACATTAAGCAGCATGGGAATTAAGTAATGGTTCTGCTATGATTTAACTATTATGTCAAGTAATGGTGAAGCCCTAAAGAACAACACATTCCATCCAAGTTGGCAAATAGGTATATATCTGCACTGCTTTAAATAAATGGTATGCTATTGTTTTAATAGTCTACTGGCTGATTGAGAAGGACCATGGGAACACTTCATTTCCTACCATCATTGCAAATCAATTATGAAAAAAACTAAGAGTCTGCACTTGACAAGGGGAAATAAAAACTACCCTGGAGACTTGATGGAAAATTCAATGTTCAGATCTCTCTCTCTACCCCCTTCTCTCTCTTTTGGATGTTTCCACTACAGTACTCAGGGAAGCAAAATGCTCATAACATAGAGATGGACATAGTATCCAGAGAAATTCAACAACCGTTCTTTCTTTTTTCTTCTGTAGAAGCTCACAGTTATCCTAACTATAATGTATTTATTTGAGGCCAAGGTTCTCTATGGGACTCAGCTAAATCCAGGTATCAGTTACATTAAACTCGAGAGTACAAATTAACCTCTAACAAAAGTTGCTCCAGGCAGCAAGATGTGTTCTTAATGGAGCCCTCGAGTTGATGGTAGGACTGCTATAGGTTGAGAAAAGGACATGGCTACCGGTAAGTATTTTCGAATACTGTCTAAAGATTCGTTTTCAGCCCTAACATTTGACATCTCTTATCTTGCTAGACAAATTCCAATAATCTGGAAACTGCAAATTGAAGACAGAGTTCAGAAATTGGGTTTTACACCAGAGGAATTGCTGACACTGGGATAACTCTCTATGGCTTTCTTTGACAAAGTATCCTGGATACAGAATTTTAACTTGAAAGCACCAAAATACCAAATGGAATACAACTGCAATGTTGCAAGTTCCATTTCAAACCAGCCCAATATCTTGACTAGCTTACAGTTAATGACTAGATACCACTTGTGGCCAGGAGGGCTTTTTCATAGATCTGTCTTGTGCACCAATTGTGACTTTTATGGATTAAGAGATTTTTCTGATACTCACTCAAGCTCTGATTACCTTCTATTCGGTCTACTTAAATTCATTCTATATTGGGCTGTTTTTGATGACCACCTAGAAGCTAAAGCTGGTTCCAAATATGGGAGTGTGAGTAGTTATGGATGTCTTCACTTTACCCATATAACATTTCTACTTTGCAAACTATGCTTGTTACTAATGGGCTTCTGACTATAATTTAAGGTTTATGTTGTCTCCCATAAAGCCTTTCACTTCTGATTATGATTGGAAATTGTTTGTCCATTCCCTGATGTGTTATTAGGTAATATTGTCTTTAAAACGACCTAAGCACAACCCATAAAATCATCTGCTACAATGTCCTTCCTGTCAACAACTACTTCAGCTTCAACCACAACACACGTGCCCACAACAGATGCAAACTTAAAGTAAACCGCTCTAAACTAGACTTCAGGAAGTACAACTTTAGTAACCGAGTAGTTGATGAATGGAACTCGCTACCAGACTCTGTAGTATCATCATCTAACTCCCAAAACTTTACCCTTAAATTATCCACTGTTGACCTCTCCCAATAAGTGCACCAGAGTGCCTTCCATCCCCTGTCCTAATGGTTCTCTTTTACTAGTATCATGTATATAAATATTATATCTTTGTACACCACCAATACGTACTTGACAAAACAAATAAATAAAATTAAATAAATAAATAAATAAATATTTAACCCCTTCTTTTGGCCATTTCTGTATTTTATTGTTACTATTTTACTATTTTGTTGCTGTTAATCCCTAATCCCAAATGTAAATGAGGTGGCATACAAGTTGATTAAATAAGAAAAAAAATACACTGGCATAGAATAGGGAGCTTTCTTGTCTCTTCCCAGTGCCAGGTATTCTTTGCTAAAAGAGTCTCAATGTGAATCCCCATAATTGTTCCCTTAGCATTCTATCCTCCCCATTATCCTCCACTTTCCTCAAGCACTTGCTACACACACACTCACAGAGAGAGAGAGAGAGAGAAACAGAGAACAAGTGCTTGAGGAAAGTGGAGCAAGTGCTTGAGGAAAGTGGAAGATTGTGTGTGTGTGTGTGTGTGTGTGTGTGTGTGTGTGTGTGTGTATATATATATATATATATATATATATATATATATATATATATACAGTGGTACCTCGAGATACGAGTTTAATTCGTTCCGGACCTGGGCTCTTAAGTCGAGCAGCTCTTATCTCGAACGACTTTTCCCCATAGGAATTAATGTAAATAATTTTAATTGGTTCCAGCCCTCAAAAAACTCACAAAGTTAGTCTAAATTATGCAGAAAGATATGTTTTTAATGAAGAAATGTACATGTACATATAAATGAATAATGAAGTTTCTTTCACTTAACTTGTAAACTTTCTTAAACTTTTAAATTTACATATGTTCAACTTCTCTGCCACCCAATCCTGTAGGACAGAGGTCCCCAACCCTTTTTGCACCAGGGACCGGCTTTAAGCGATCAAGAGAGGAATGGGTGAATGAATGGACGGAGGGTGGGAAGGAAGGAAGGAAAGAGGGAAGGGACAGGAACAGAGGAAGGAAGGAAGGAAACTTATGAAAGGGGAGAGTAAGAGAGGAATGAGTGAAGGGAGGGAGGGAGGGAAGAAGGTGGGAAGGAGAAAGAAAAGAAGAAATAGAGGAAGGGAAGGTAAAAGAGAGAAAGAAAAAGAGCAAGAAAGAAAGAAAGAAAGAAAGAAAGAAAGGGGGAAGGGACAGGAACAGAGGAAGGAAGCAAGGAAACTTATGAAAGGGGAGAGTAAGAGAGGAATGAGTGAAGGGAGGGAGGGAAGAAGGTGGGAAGGAGAAAGAAAAGAAGAAATAGAGGAAGGGAAGGTAAAAGAGAGAAAGAAAAAGAGCAAGAAAGAAAGCTGCAAGCACCCCCCTGAGCCCCCCAGGCCAGCTGCAACCTTTTAAAACACGTGCGCCGCTTCGCAGCTGTCTCCTGAAGCCGAACGCGGAAGTTAGCGTTTGGCTTCAGGAGACAGCTCCTTGGCGCTTGTATCTCGAATTTGGGCTTGTAAGTAGAACAAAAATATCTCTCCCCTCCCAGCTCTTATCTCGAGTTGCTCTTAAGTAGAGCAGCTCTTATGTCGGGGTTCCACTGTATATAAACATACACACACATGCATACAGTCATGGGCTCCTCCGCCTATATGCCGTCCAGCCAGTGGAAATGGCCTGGGAATGGCACACTGATAGATTTCGGTGCAGGAACGGCACAACAGACAGATTCACAGACCGAAATTCGTCAATTTTTTGCTTCAGCGCCTGTGCGGAAGCAAAAATACCAGCAAAAATAGCCCAAATATCCCTTGCACTCGTGAGATTTGGGCTATTTTCACCGATTTTTGCTTCTGTGCATGTGCAGAAGCAAAACTATAGTCAAAAATAGCCAAAATCTCACAAGATTTGGCTTGCTGTTCAAGGATGGAACTTCCTCCATTCAATACCTCTGTCAAACCCAAGTCTAAAACTATTCTTAACCTTCTTCCTTTTGATAAAAAATCATGAACTGCCACCTGCCCACCTGCCTATTGCTATTTGATATTGGTAAATTCACTTCTTCTCAAAACCCTACCCATCTTCATTCATTCCCATCTCTTACCTGCATTATTCTATGAATTGAACTCTACAAAATACTGTTAAAATCCAATCCAATGTTCAATTGCCAAGCCACTGTGCAATATGAACAAATGCAAGTAATGCTGCTTACACAAAATTACTCTTTTTAAACTTGACTTTAACATAAAAAGATTCCCCTTTGCATCTTTCACACAATGCATGTAGAATTTGAGAATGAGTATGACAAAACAAATGAAGAAGGATTATTATTTATTTGGGTCTTATAAAGAGATCTCTTTTTTTTTTTACTGCTAACCTTGAATTTTCCCTTAGCTTGTTGATGACTTTTTCTTGCACATCACTGATCTTGTTCTGACTATATCAGCTTTGGCAATCACTTCTGAATTCAAGAAAAGAATGACAGCGATGCTTTTTTCATTCTGACAATCCAATTTTTACAGGCTTCTGTTGTCCTACATAGAGGTCAAGGGTTTTCAAGTAGTGTTAACAAGAATTAGATTAAATTTTAAAGTTGGAAATTCTAATTAAATGATTGTGACAGCCATTTGTTTTTAAAAGTCAAAGCCTCCCTTTTCCGATTTCCACCTTTAGAGGTGCTGCTGCTTATCACAATGTGGAATCCTCATGCAGATTGCAAACCACATTGCTAGTTGTACTATGCATCCTAATTTCATGGAGACCTCATTTGCTTTCTCTCCTGGGATCTATCATTGGCCTAAAGAAGTAAATAAATTGACAAACAGGAAATAGACAGATAGATGCATAGTTATTTCTGAAGGAGTTTAAGACCCCATAGAGAATTCAAATAGACTCTTAGCAACATCAGAGGAAGTGCAATTTATTTAATTGGGGTATTTTTTAAATAAAAAGACTAAAGGAACAAAGGAAACATCTTGCATTCCAGAAATGAAAGCTTCATTCTCTTAAGATCTTTAACAAGAATGGCAGAATCTAAGAATCCAAGAACCAGTTGTGAAATCCTGCAGGTTTTGTCTGGATCACATGTGCTGGTAGCGGCAGCAGTACGAGGCTCCACCCACCTGCCCGGACATTGTTATTTCCTGGTTTTTATGCCTCTGTAGCGGTAGCAGCACAAGGCTCCATCCACCTGCCTGTGGACATCTGTTACTTCCTAGTTAACTCTTTATGCAAAGTCTTCTGGACATGTGTAGATGGTCAAAAATCAGATGTGACAAAGGCATGTGCTTTTGAACTAGTAGGGAAGATAAGTAGATTTCACCTCTGCCAAGAATCCTGAGTCAACCCTTCATGTAACCCTGAGAGGTTTCACTATTATACATGACAGAAATGCAGCAACATGAATTTGGAGTGGAAAAAAGATTCAGAGCATGGAATCTCAGGGCAAGACATATCAAACATGCCCACCCATGCACCCATCCCAACAGTTTCCTGCCCCCTCCCGTGAGTCCATCCATTTCCATTAATGTTTCAAACTCCCACAGGAACATTATAAGAAATGTGATGGGGCAAGAGGCTACTGAGTCCCTTACAACTGGGCAGAAGGTAACCAAGAAACATTCCTAACACTGAAAGAGAAAGAACCTTGTGATACTTACATAAAAAGACCTTCTCATAAAAAGAGACCCCTAAAATTTTCTTTCCAATACACAATTAGATCAGGGAGAGAGGGAGAACACAAAATTGGCCCAGTTTTATTTTCAGGTTTTATACCACAGTGTATCCTCAAAATGAACAAAACCTCTTTACAGCTATAAGAAGAAGGCTTTTAAGAAATTGGCATCTTGGTGCCTATTGCATCAGCAATAGAACTTCTTTTGATGTAAAAACCAAAATGTTGGTCTAGGCCGGCAAGCATCCTTAAACTATGGCCTGCAGGACAGATACGGCCTGCCCACACTTTCTATCTGGCCTGTCTGCAGTAGTGATTAAGCCCCACCCCCACCCTGCCATTTCTGTTATTTTCCAGCCCACTTAGGTCTGCTCACTGCTAAGGTAAAGCTGAAGTGTGTGAGTAGGGTGGCTGGCATAGAGGTGATGCTGGCAGCGCAACCATATGGTCCTTGATTGCCCCCAGATTCTGTTCTTTGGGGAGTCTGGGTGGAAATGCAGGCTGGGGAAGGGGATGAGCACCATCAGCCACATCTTCCAATCCACAGGGCTTGGAAAGCTCATTGCAGCTGCCTGCAAATGACAGGAGAGGGAGACACACTCCACAATCCGTTTGTTTTCCTTGCCTTCCCTGGGCAGAGATGGCTGGGGCATGAGGAGGGGGCAGAGGCATCAGGGCTGCTTACCCCCATTCAGACAGCCAGATTTGGAGAAGTACAGAGAGTTTCAGGCAAGCACCAGGTCACCCCAACACACATTTCCAGTGTGCACTTCTCTGCCCTGAAGTAGGATTCAGTGAGTGGGAAGAGAGCAGAGGGAAGGATAAGCCTGGCTGGCTTTCCTTTGGTATGGGGCAGAGGCAAGGGAGACCCAATATTTGTTTGTTTGTTTGTTTGTTTGTTTGTTTGTTTGTTCGTTCGTTCGTTCGACTTCTATGCTGCCCAATCCCGAAGGACTCAGGGTGGCTTACAACATAATATAATATGATACAATACAAAAAGATACAAGCAATAAAAAGAATTTGAATATAATCTCTAAAAAGTAACCCCGATAAAACCCATAAAAACCAATCAAATCTTATCAATATCCCCTCCAGGCCTGCCCGCTGCTCTCACAGCATCTTACACAGCACAGTGAAAGCTAGCACTCTTCACAATGGGGGAGACTGGATCCCCTCTCCTACGGGAGCCCATTCCCTGCCCCACTCATCCCTGGCAAACTTCTCTGTATCTGCCTCTCTGCCTCTCTGTCTCTCTGTCTCTCTGTCTCTCTGTCTCTCTGTCTCTCTGTCTCTCTGCCTCTCTGTCTCTCTGTCTCTCTGTCTCTCTCTGAGGCTGAGAGAACACCCTGACATAGCTGCCCACTATTTCCAACCAATCAGGCAGAGAAAGGAAAGGAGAAAGAGACCGATTCGACTCGATTCAGCCTTCATCAAATATGCTTATATGTGTGTGTGTGTGATGCCAGTTTTTTGCTTTCCCCAGGCTCCACAATCTTTGTAGGAGCCTGGGGAGGGTGAAAGTGACTTTCTCCACCCACCCCCCCAGAGGCCCTCTGGAGGCAGAAAATGGCTCATTTCCAACTTTTGGTTGAACTGGAAGGCCTTTTTTTTGTTCTCCCCAGGCTTTATAGCCTTTCTAGGAGTCTAGGGAGGGTGAATGAGTTGAGAAACGAGCCATTTCTGGCCTCCAGGGGGCCTCCAGGGGTGTGTGGATAGACCATTTTCGCCCTCCCCAGACTCCTAGAAAGGCTCTGAAGCCTGGGGAGCACCAAAAATGGGCTTTTCCCACCCCCCCTTCAGAGGCCGAAAACAGGCTGTTTCCCAACTCCCAGTGGGCCCAGAAGGCCCAAAAATCAGCTGGCTGGCATGCTGGACCTGAGTTCGCATGCCCACCAATATGGCTCCACATGCCACTTGTGCCACACGTGCTGTAGGTTTGCCATCATGGGTCGAGGGCTTTTTGAAATTGGCCCTTCTAAATTTGGGCAGCTGAATCAGGAAAGGCCAGGCAGATGGGGAAGAAACAAGGGAAGCAGGTACTAATTGTGCATTATTAGCAATGTGAGGAATATCATTTGTTCCAGCAACTGCAGAAAGGAAGAACTTTGTATGTTCAATCATTTGTAAGAGTTATTGCATCTCTCTCCCTTTCTGTCTCTCCCTCCTTCTCTTTTTCTTTGCATTTGTGTGTGAATCTTTGTGCTTTGATTGGATGGCTAGTCAGATTTGAGGAAGAAACAGTACATATGTCTTCATGATTTCCCATTGGACAGAATCAAATAAGATATTCCTGATGTTCATATCGAGTACAGTGGTGCCTCTACTTACAAACTTAATTCGTTCCATGACCAGGTTCTTAAGTAGGAAATTTTGTAAGAAGAAACAATTTTTCCCATACGAATAAATGTAAAAGCAAATAATGTGTGTGACTGGGAAACCATAGGGAGGCCCTGTTTCCTCCCAGGAGATTCCTAGAGATGCCTCACAGAGGCTTCTCCCTACCTTTTCCGGCCCTGTTTCCTCCAAAGAAATTCCTAGAGAGGCCTCACAGAGGCTTCTCCCTGCCTTTTCCGGTTACAGTTTTGGAGGCTCGGGTTTGTAAGTGGAAAATAGTTATTGAGAAGAGGCAAAAAAATCTTGAACACCCGGTTCTTATCTAAAAAAGTTCGTAAGTAGAGGCGTTCTTAGATAGAGGTACCACTGAATAGTATTTACTTACTTACTTACTTACTTACTTACTTACTTACTTACTTACTTACTTACTTACTTACTTACTTACTTTTTTGACCTGTATGGCTATCTGTCTCAGAACCACAACTGTTACATAATAGTTCACAATAGTTACATAAAACCAAATATACAAAAGGAGAAAAACAAAAATAAATAAATAAATAAAAATGTAATCAATGAAACTTCATAATCACAATCAGTCTCCCTTGAGGAAATCAATGGAACTGCATTCCCGCTCTGATTTTACCTTATCCCAGAGTTTAGGAATTAATCATTAGTGTTTCAAGATTAAGCCAAACATTCTGCCAAGCAAATTAATTTAATGGTTGATTTGCATGGGAACTGCTAGGATATCTCTTTGTAAGATTATAGTAGATGACTATTAATTCCCTTCTCAATCTGTTTCTGCTGCCGTCCTAAAGACAAGCATGGCAAAGTCAAATATGCTGAAATTAAACCAACCCATAAAGACAAGACTACAAAATGCAATCCCATGGACTTTTGATATCAAGGTTATGAAGCAGTAATGGGTTTTTAAAGCCCATTACTATCAGTTCACGCATGCACATGTGATGCTTATCTGCATAAGTATCCTGGGTGGGTGGGCAGAGCATCCTGGGCAGGTGAGTGGAGCCTTCCACTGCCAGCACTACTGGTTTGCAAAAACGGGCAAAACCGAGAGCAACCCACTGCTGTAATCAAGGTATATCAAAATAACATTAAATAGAATCCAAAAACACTAAACAGTTCAGAATTTCTAGGGTAATATATTTAAAACACCTCTTATACAATGTGGCAATGGGAGAGAAAACCTTCCAATTTTACCCTTTTCTAAATTCACTAACTCTATGAGAAAATTGTTGAAGGTTCTTTTCTCTGCAACATTGAAATGCTGAGTGTATGGACTCTCACATCAAAAGAATGTTTGAAGATCTTCTGAGTCACTGCTTCAATTTCTCTATAGCATAAGGATAGTTAGGGGGTCAGTAACAATGTTTCCTTGATAAAGGAAATATTTACTATTTCATTCATGGTGTGTTAAGACAATTTTCGGCTATGGCTGCCTTATTATGGTTGCTTTTGCTTAGAATTTGGTGAACTAAATATGGCCAGATAAATAAAAAAATATGAAGAAATAAAGTCTCATGCAGACCAGATTGATGTATAAATTGTCGTGAAGTAGGGGAGGCAAAAGGCTGATTCTCAGGCCCAGTGTATTTAGAGTCCTGCATTTAATTTGGTCTAAACTATTTCTGTTACATGAAAGAAATAAGAAAGTGGAAATGGGAGATGCGTATAAATGAGTCTGCTCCTGACAACAATGATTTTTCCTATATTCTTTTGTGCCGGATGTGGAGTGAGAACACGGGGCCAAACTAGATTTAAAATGGGTCACTTTATTAATTAAATATAAGTTTAATTAATTAATTAATTAATTAAACAAATAACTGGGACCTGCAGAGGTCACTAAAAATGATGTCATAAAACATTCCTTGGCAACTATGGGCATAGCTGCTTGCAGATACAGGTGAAGGGGACCAATTCCTGCAATCCAATCCCCGACTGGTGATTGGATGGGGTGAGACCCAGGGGCACCTCCTCACCAATCGTTCAGGCTGGTGATGATACCCTGAGCTCTTGGAGAGAGTCTGCCCATCATCTTCAAAGATGCCCAAAGGAGAACACATAGTTGCTAACCATCGCCCAATTTCCGCCCCTAACCTGCCTACCCCAGTAACCAAATGGAAGCCAATTAAATGAATCAAACTACTTGCGAAGCACCCCCTAACCAATCCATCCTGTTCAGCAGTGTGTAATAGGTGAAAAAACGGTCAAGACTAAGACGCCGTGGCCGTCAAAAATTCCTATTTGGCCCAATGAAGATAGAGAGGGCAGGCTGTAAGATAGAGAGGGTTGGCAGGTGATCGCTCCTTGGCAGCCGGGGTGAAAAGGAGGCCAAAACATGGTGCATCCCATCCCCGGCTGCATCATAGTCCTGCGCCTGGCGCACAGGTCCTCGCCTGGGATCTCGCGAATTCTCATGAGATCTCGGCCATCCAAAAATGGTGGCTGCGCCGAGAGCCACATTCCCCCGGCACTAGCACAAAATCCCGGTTGGTCGGTAAGTCGGCCGGCAGGCAATTCTTCGTAGACTATTTTAAATTTAAAAAAACTTCTCACTCTCTTTATCCATAATTATAAACAGAGAACTTAAGTGCTAAATCTAATATCATAATCTTCTTTTAATGACCCCATAATCCCTTGCTTCCTGTTGTCAATGTGGAGTTATATTCAGCAGATATATTCTCAATATGGCCAGAGATAAATATCTGCCTCTAACTACGATCAAACTCAAAGCCTCCTGACTGTGAGGTGAGAGTTCAACCTCTAGGCCACTGCACCACTCAGTGCTAAATCTAATATGTATCTAGACAAATGCTTGAAAGTAAAAATAAAAAATGCAAATCAGGGGATTTTGTATCACCATCTTGATAGGACATTTTGTGCCATTGTGAACCATCTTTCTGAACACTTATCATTAATAGTATATAATACATGTGGAAACAGACTGAATTATTACCTCAGTAAATATTTGATGCTACAAAAGAGCCGAGATGGAAGAATTTGATCGTACTGATGCTTCCATATTGAGAGATAATTTTAGGAGAGGGCACTGTCACTTTGGAATATTTTCAGAGAAGAAGAAATACTTTTTCCAAGGATATAATTGTTGCCATCTAATGCAGTTGGCGTTAAAAAGTAGAATATGCTGTTGAAGAGAAAAGTGAATGAAGAGCTGAATTAACAACCTCTTTTCTCCTTTCTGCATATACTATTCAGAAGAATAATGTATTGGGCTCTTAGCATCAATTTTCAATTAGTTTATATCTGGATATTATTAGAAACCCCCCCCCCCTTTTTTTTTTTGGAAGAGAGACGATTTTCTTCTGATCTCTAGGTCATTATCTTCAGATAACATTATCGTGAAGAGTTGTTGAAGGGAAAATTGGAGCATGGAGCTATAAATATATTACAATGACATCCTATATAAAAGATGGAATATAAATTGAACTATTAAAACATATCTTTCCTTCCTTTCTTGCATTTTCACCTCTGGAATTTCACGTCTTATATTTTTGATTGTGTGAAAAACAATAACTAATGGGATCATAAGGGTTATTTTGTGTTCAGGCATGGACATTCTCTCATGTTTGGTAAACTATTGGTCAACCATATTTGGTCTTACGGTGGTCAATATTTCCTTCATGAATATGTATTTTAAAAATGTGGTTTCAGCATTAACTGGGTTCCTAGAAATATATGGTCACTAAATTTTGCTAACTTCCTGTCTAGATGGTTGGGTGGTTTTACATGTGGGAATGCCCTTGAAGATAGAGCAAAACATTTGGTTGGTCTAAAAAATAGAAGCAAATCCACTCATTGAAAGTGGATGTTATGATTGTATAACACCAGCATTGTATAAACTTCATTCCTAGTTCCTTTCAGCTATAGCTCCTGAAGGAATGGGTCTTTCTATATGTGATTATTTAGACTTTAAAATAAATCCTCTGGAGCCCGCTACAGTTCTAAATCCATGCTCAAGGCAAGGACTGGTAGTCTGGGAGCAGATCAATTCATTCCTGGCAGCTCAGTTCCAGAATTCTCTCTTTTGTGACGCATATCTGGCCTTTACTACTCTATATTACCTTTTTAACACAGGGAACACTTGTCTACATTCTCCAGAGATTCTTAATATGCTAGATCATACAATTTTTTTAATAGGTAGACTGCAACAAAGCTTTTTAATCAGTATGTGCCTGCTGTCGATGCTTTTGCTGTTTAACTACTGTATTTTAAAAACATACAGTTGATATGATTTTAATTTATTGGATCTCAGAATCCTCGTTGCTTTAAAGGGCAGTGCACACTCATTTTTGCAACCATTTGATTGTTAAAAGTTCCCTTTCAGAGCTTTTTCATTTCGTATTTGAATGTCCTTTATTTATATATTTGCACAACTACCTGTGTGACCTATTATTTATTATTTCCAAAGCATAATAAAATCTATGTTCATTATTCATTGTTACTCTTGATTTATACTCAAATTCTGACTTCCCTTTCTTCTCTCTTATTTATATCATTACTTCTCCCCATAATCAAAGAGGCCAATTTTGAGATGTCAGAATAGGTCAGGCTCTCTAAGAAAGAAGATGTCTCATTAAATGGCTTGCTTGCTCTTTGTTGTTGCAAGATAGTGAACAGACTAATTAAAGAATCTATATTATTTTGCTGTCATGGTCATTATTACAGCAATCCTGCCCTCTGACCAATTTTTTAAAGACATTTTTTCATAAATTGAAGACCATTTTTCTTTTGTTTTTGTCTCTTTCTCCCTCTTTAGGGGAGAAAATTTTGATCAAAGCCGCTCTCTCTTCTCTCCACCAGATATAGGAGAAAATAATATAGTATACAATTCAGAATAGTACAATCAGAACAGGAATGCCATGCAAAATGTATAAGGATTAAGAACCTATATTCTAGAATGCTGTAGAGAAAAGGTGCCTCTTATCCTGATGCCAAAGAAATTAGCATGAATGCCCAATAATCTTTGGGAGGAAATGGGAAGAGCATGTTGTTAAATTATTGACAAACAAGAAGACTCTTTCTCCGGTAGCTATTCTATAAATATAATTTCACTAGTTTATGTGAAGAAGGGCCCTGAATCACAAGATTATAGAGTTTTGTGTAACATTCAGAAGTACTTGAAGTGCTAGTCAATGATGGGCTCCTATGGGAACGGTCAGGAAAGCAGTTCCGGTAGCAAAATTTGGAGCTCCACCCCAGAGCACCCAATTTGCACTGAAAGATGTTGAAACAAAATGCATAAGCCATGCCCACAGTGTGGCAGTAAAATTTTTGGTAGCCCATCACTGGTGTTAGTATACAGTATCTAACTTGTCCTTTCAAGGCTAAACACATGAAGATCTTTTTTGTAGTGTTTGATTTCTAGATTCTTGATAATCATTATCATAATACTTCCTAAAAAAGCTGTCTTCTGCTATAGCTAGACCACTAAGCATAATTTTTGAAAAATCCTTCAGTACCAGCACACTTTCTAAGATATGGTCAAAACCAGTGGTCATCCCCGTCTTTCAAAAAAGGAGACCCCTCTCTTGTTGATAACTACAGACCAATATCACTATGCTGCGTCCCATGTAAAGTTATGGAATCAATTATAAACCAATCAATTACTCTCCACCTAGAAACTAATAATCTGCTCTCTAACAAACAAGTTGGATTCAGAAAAAAACTATCCTGAAATCTATAGCTCCTTCACTGCAAAAACATATGGACAACTCATCTTGATCAAGGAAAATCTATAGATGCAATTTATATTGACTTCTCCAAAGCCTTTGATTCAGTGGTACATGACAAACTACTTCAAAAACTCAAATCCTATAGCATCTCAGGATCCCTCCACAGCTGGATTACTGCATTTCTGTCTAACAGGCAACAAGTGGTCAAAATAAGAAGCTCCATATCCACACCCATCCCTGTTAAAAGCGGTGTCCCCCAAGGTAGTGTACTGGGACCTACACTCTTCATTCTCTTCATCAATGACCATTGTGATCTCATCACAAGCAACTGTATTCTTTTTGCAGACAATGTAAAACTCTTCAGCACCACTGATAACACAACTACTCTACAAAAAGACCTAGACTCAGTTTCTAACTGGTCCAACACATGGCAACTCCAAATCTCAACCAGCAAATGCTCTGTCCTACACATCGGCAAAAAGAATCAGAACTTCAAATAAAAACTTAATAAACAAATTATTACAGGTAATCCCACTCGGTCAAGGACCTCGGGATACTAATAACTAAAGATCTAAGTGTCAAAGCCCACTGCAACAACATCGCTAAGAAGGCCTCAAGAGTTGTTAATCTAATCCTACGTAGCTTCTGCTCTGGAAATCTCACACTACTTACCAGAGCTTACAAAACTTTTGCCAGGCCCATCATCGAATACAGCTCATCTGTTTGGAACCCATATCGCATCTCAGACATTAACACCCTTGAAAATGTTCAAAGATACTTCAAAAGAAGAGCCCTTCATTCCTCTACTCAAAACAGAATACCCTATGAAACTAGACTTACAATCCTGGGCCTAGAAAGCTTAGAACTAAGACGCCTTAAACATGATCTAAGTATTGCCCACAAGATCATATGCTGCAATGTCTTCAGCTTCAACCACAACAACACAAGAGCACACAACAGATTCAAGCTTAATATTAACTGCTCCAAACTTGACTGTAAAAAACATGACTTTAGTAATTGAGTTGTTGAAGTGTGGAACTCTTTACCGGACTCCATAGTATCATCCCCTAACCCCCAACATTTTACCATTAGACTATCCATGATTGACCTCTCCAGATTCCTAAGAGGTCAGTAAGGGGCGTACATAAGCGCACTAGAATGCCTTCCGTCCCCTGTCCTATAGTCTCTCCTATATCTCATATTTCTTCTCTATTATATCCTCTATAACCTTCATTGTGTATTGGACTAAATAAACAAACAAACAAACAAACAATTCTTTGATAATCATTATTGCCTGAACTGCTTGAAGTTTCTTTCAAATCTTCTTAAAATATGATGATCAGAACACGACAGCATTTGAGGAATCTGTCCAAATGAATAGAATAGAACAATTACTCTCAATGATTTGGAAATTATACCTGTTTATGCTGTCTAAAATTATATTTGTCTTTTATAATAGTCATGGCACATTGCTGGCTTGTATTTCATTGGCAATTAGCCATTCTGAGTTCTTTTCCCCCATAGATATATCAAACCTATTATCCTCTATCCAAAAGAATTTTGCACTCATCTTTGTTAAAATTCATTTTGTTACTTTCAGGTTATCAGTTCAGCCTGTTGAGATAATTTCAAATTTTACAGTAATAGCTCTCAATTTAACAATCAAAATCAGAAAAAAAAATATGGTGGCATGCATGGATTGGCAAACACAGCACCAGAGCCTTTGTACCAAAACTGGGTCATCGGTGGGCCACTATCAGAGCAGCACACCAGATCGTACTGATGGAAACGCTCTGGTTGGATTTTGAAGATTGTTGTGTAAATGATTCTTAATGTGTAGTCTCCTAATTATATCTATTATCCAATTCTCTAGCTTTTACATAGGCCAGCTAATAAAGATGATATCAGGCCAAAGCCATCATGTGGAGTTAGAGACTTTGGCCTGCCACAGTAGTAGAGTATTGGGGGAAATGGGAGGGGTAGTTGCATGAGAGGGAAAGTAATTAGCCACAACAAATTCCTTTCTTAGAGTCTAAGGTCATCTTTTGTTCTGCATCAACAGAAGCAAGAGGAAGCCAGTGAAATCCCTGCACTCGGACTAGGCTTCGTGATGAATGTGGGGGTGTGGGGAACCTTAATCTGGGTGGGGAACTGGAAGGAAGTTCGTATTGGAATGGCAATGGCATGGCCAATATGGCTCTGATAATGTATCGAACCTTGGATGAGAGAATTGGACTGGAATCTGATTTATTTCTCAGATGCTATTTGGGGCGCTGACAGCTGAGTGGTCATTCTGAGTCTGCTTAATCCAAGTTCTGATCCTTACCCTATGATGACATGTGAATTTTTTTTTGGCTGTAATTTATATTTGCTGTGTTAATCCATCACATGTGTGGGTTTTGGAGTCACAATCACAATTGTGGTACATGAGCACCCACATATTTCACTGCTTTTTGCTCCTCAACTATACTGCTTTTTCACTGGGAGTGAGGAGACCTTCTTGATCTGTTATCCATGTGAAAGTCCTTTGGCTTTAGTGAACATCCCTCCCTGTTAGTCCTCTAAACCAAGGTTTTACTGTATGTTTATCTTCTAGAGGAGATTTAATAAGCATTTTCTGTATATCTCCATACAAATCATTAACGAACATACTGAATAACAGAGGACTCAGGACTGATCATTAGACTATCGCATTTGATGCCTCTGTCCAATTTGATGAGAACAATAATTGATAAGCACACTTTGATTCTATTTTTTTGAGCCAGCTATAAATCTATTTAAATTGTCTTTCCAGTCAGCACTCTTTTAATTACCTTGCTAATGGGATGTCATGGAGTCGTTTCTCAAATGCTGTCATGGCCAGCTCAGACTCAGAGGAAAGTGATAGAGAGGAGTTTGTTGTTGGGGCACAGCTGGATGGATCTCAACCTAAAGAAACCTGAGGTCGATTCACCTTCCTGTGCCCACAGTCAGAACATGAAGAATTGAAGTTGGCAAAACCTGCCTGGACCCAGAGCATACCAACAAAAAAACAATGGCATTCAGTGCATCTTCTTGCACTCCTGAGATGTTCCCAGTCTTTATGGAGACCACTGTTATGCCTTGTTGAAACTAAAATTTCTATGTTAAGCAGGTTGCCCAGTTTTGTTTTATAACCTTAATCTAGTAATATTTGTTTCCAATATATCAGTGCTGATTATAGGCTATGTTGCATTATATATTTAAATTTCAAACCATTGGTGTTTCAAGTTCAACACCAATATTTTTATTTAAACTCCAAAGAAATGGGAAAATCTCCACTGAGCTAGACTGGCAAAGATTAGCAAGGAATGATTTGGCAACTCAAACTCATGTACCCTACCTTTGTCCAGTTGGAAAGGTCTGGCTTTCGAGATATTTCCAAATTCCACTTAAGCAAATGAAATAATTCTATATGCCCACTGAACTTTGAGACAATTCTAGCTAAACTTGCATAGGTTTACATTCTCAGTTGATATAATTTTTGTTAGTCCGTCTTTAAATATGAATCCTGAATATTTCTTTGCTTCTTTGTTTCCAGGACATGTTCCTATTCATATCTGAGCATAGCACAAATATTACTCAACAACAACTTTTTTTCTGATATGTCCCCATGGCGTTTTTCTGTCCCCCCCTTTTTTTCATTTCATCCCTAGACCATGAGATAGGTTCCAGCCTTCCTTCCTTCCTTCCTTCCTTCCTTCCTTCCTTCCTTCCTTCCTTCCTTTCTTCCTTCCTGATAAAATAATACCTTTATTACTTTTTATAAAAAATATTTCCTGACAACAACAACAGCAATGTTGCTGTTCAGATTTACCCTTTATTCCAGGAGTCCCCAAACTATGGCCTGTGGGCCACGTGCGGCCCGCTGAGGCCATTTATCTAGCCCGCGGGTGAGTGACAGGAGCACAGAATGTGTCCTCATCCTGTGCTTATGGCCAGTGTGCTCTCTAAGGCATACGGCCATGTGGCCGTGCACACTAAAACAACCCACCGTGCAGCCTTTTCCAAGGCTGTGCAAAGGAGCCGGGCATTGGAGTTGGGGTTGGAGAGTGACAAGGAAAGTGCGGAGGCCGGCAAAGGTTTTTCTTGTTTTGAATGTCGCATGTGCATGTGCACACGCTCCCCATCCCCCTACCAGCCCACAGGGGGGGCAGGGGGGGCACAACCAGGAGGCTTGGCACCGGCCCATCCACAGTGGGTGGGGGCGGCCACGGCTCCCTTTTCTTCTCCCATCGCCTCACACCAAGCCGGCGGCTGTCGCCACAGGTTCCTCAGGCGGGAGTTGCTACTTCCCTCCGAGCAGCCCAGCCAGGCGGCTGTAGAAAGTTTTAGATGTTTTCTCTTCTGAAAAGCACAGAGATTATTGCTGCTGCCTCTGCCTTCACTCAGGGAGCCACCGTGGTCGCCGTGCCTTTTCCTCTTGCTCAGCTCAACCACGGTGGCTCCCTGAGTAGAGGCAGAGATGGCGGCAATAATCTCTGTGCTTTTCAGAAGAGAAAACATCTGAAACTGCTAGGTTGTAGGAATAGCAAGCACAGGAAAGTACAATTTGATAGTGTACTTTTTGATGCATAGAATGCATCAGACCTGCAACTGTATAATCTGCTAAAACTTTACCTGATCTGTGTTGAATTATTGTTCTGAACAATCATAGGAATAAATGTAGCACCACTAATCCACACTTTCACAATTATTTCAACAAAATTAGCTTTATGTACTCACTTCCTTATTCATTTATGTTTAGTTTTAACATCTGTCCCCTTTTGTATAATTCCTATATCATTAGCAAAAAATCTCAGATTTCTGAAAGTGACTCAATACGTCTTCACAACTGTAGCAAATTTCAGGTAATTGAATGACCTCAAGCCTTTGGATGTTGCTTTGATATTTTACAACATTTAAACACTAACAGCATTGGTTTGAAAAATATGATTTCACGTAGAATGTTACTTCTATAGAGTCAACGCTGAATAGATTATTTCACAGAAAAGAATGGCCTATAGAAAATATGTTTATGGATGTACTGGAGAAGGAAAGTGTGCACAGCCTTCAGTATGTTAAAAATGATGGGGTCAAGTCCTTAACAGTAATAAATAATGAATTATCCTCATGGAGAAGGTTTGTATACCTACGGTACATTCTTGCACATTTTATATATACATTGACAAACATAGAGGGCAGAATAGTTTTTAGTAAAATGATATACATGTTCATATTATTGTTGGGCATAAAGAGATAACTAATATGAATTTCAAAAAGCATCATGGCATTGGGATGAATACATAGCATTCTTCAAAATCTTTCTGCCATGAAATAGCAAAATAGTGCAACAATCACTCTTGCCTACTTTAAAAAGGCTGCATGGGGTCCAAAAATGTAAATCATTGTGGATAATTTTTTCAGTGAAGATTATTAGCATCAATCAAGTATGCTTTATATTTACTCAACCTGATATCTGTGCTCAGGTCTATCAATCAGTTGTTACCATATTATCAGGATGAAGTGTAACATATTTTTTTAAAAAACTCTCAGATGTATTTGTTGTGTATGTGCATGCCATATAGGTAGGATAAGAAGTCCAAAGAGCAGCCAGGTGGCCTAGTGGTAAAGATGGTTGCCTCCCATTTGGAAGATTGAGAGCTCAATCCTTGAGCTCTCAACAGTGGTACCTCTACCTACAAAAGCCTCTACTTACGAACTTTTCTAGATAAGAAACGGGTGTTCAAGATTTTTTTGCCTCTTCTCAAGAACCATTTTTTACTTACAAACTTGAGCTTCCGAAACTGTAACCGAAAAAGGCAGGGAGAAGCCTCCATGGGAAGAAACAAGGCAAGAAAACGCCTCCATGGGGCCTCTCTAGGAATCTCCTGGGAGGAAACAGGGCCTCCACCCTCCCTGTGGTTTCCCCAATCGCACACAGTGTTTGCTTTTACATTGATTCCTAAGGGAAAAATGCTTCTTCTTACAAACTTTTCTACTATTTAAGTTCATAAGTAGTATTTCTCTCCCAGGGCGCCAAGAAAAAATAGCTGCCGCAAACTCTGCAGGAAGGGTATCCGGCTAGTAAACTTTCAGCTCCATCCAGTTTTATTTATTTATTTATTTTTATTTATTTATTAGATTTGTATGTGGCCCCTCTCCGTAGACTCGGGGCGGCTAACAGCAATAATAAAGCAGCGTATGACAAATCTAATATTTAAAATAGCTAAAAACTCTTATTAAAAACCAAACATATACACAAACATACCATGCATAAATTGTATAGGCCTGAGGGGAAGACCTGGGGGGAAGTTTCCATGACTCTGCCCTGAATTAAGAAATTACCAGGTCATAAAAAAGGGAGGAGTTTGTATAAGTAGGATGTCCATAATTTACATTCCAAGCAAATGCAATTGAAGTTGATATATGGGGAATAATGTTGCTAACAGTCCTTACTAACATTATCCCCAATGTAGAAGCTTTAATTGCATTTCCTTAAATTGGAAATTACGCCTATCCCACTTCTATAACAGAGTTTGTTATCATTAATCTTAATCCTAACTGGCATGCTACCCTTTACTTCATAAATGCCTATTAAGAATATTGTTCCAGTGGACAGTTTTATAGAATTTACTACACAGTTAAACTGGAACATATAAAAATCTGTTCTCAGTTGTTTGAAAATTTAAATTCAGGCCGCCTGGTACAATTTATATTTTATGTCACATGTTTAGTATGCTACATTTTGTATCTTAATACAATACTAAGCGCTATCTGATTAAAATGGCATATTTTCAGAAAACATAATTATAGAAGGGAGAGATGGAAAGACAAGAATGCTTTACCAAATCCACAATTAGAAAGCATTGAGATACTGCTCGGGGCAATTTTTGTCATTGAAAAAGTTGGTTTTATACTGCAGTTATTTAATATATTTATCAACTCCCCTGTTTTACTATAGCTATGAAATGGACTTTTTGGCACAGGCCATAATACTTGATTAACCTTCTTAAAGCCATTCAAACCTAATACCCAACCCTAACGTTCTGCATGATTTTTCAGAATGTTGTGCATTTGTTACAGGGCTTGTAATTTTAGTATGGTTTTGATTTCTTTATTTGTTTTGATCTCAGCATAAGAGATATTATTATTATTATTATTATTATTATTATTATTATTATTGTTGTTGTTGTAGTTATCATTATCATTATCATTATCATCATCATCATCACTCCCAGTATTGTAGTTCTTTGTGTACTGATGATGTTACCTAGCTGGGTAATGAAATATCTACCAGCAAAAAAACAAGTTCAGAGAGTACCAAGGACTCTACAGAAGATGACACAAATTGGCAGAGATGGTGACTTTGAACACAAATGCCCTGTTTTTTGCAAAAAATGGGTGAAAAACAGGTCAATTCTTGCAAAAAAAGGGGTCTGTTTTTGCAAAAAAACAGGGTGCACATTTTGGAGGCCTGCAGAGTGCTCCTGGGGTCCGGGGCAAAGCAAAAAGCCCTTGTTTTGTGAAAAATGGGTCCATTTTTGAAAAAAAAAAACCAAAACCCGGGGGTGCATAAAAAGTTTAACAGAGTGCTCCTTGAGGCTGGAGAGGAGAAATTTTTTTTTCTTACTTACCTCTTTGAAATGTTGGTGCATCTTATACAAAGTGTGACTTATAGTTTGAAAAATATGGTAAGTATTTTTACTGACTCCAAATAAGGCAAAATCTAACTTACTGCAATTTATAAATTATAAATTAATCAGGGCATCGCACATTAGTAAAATGAAGTGAGAAATAGAGGTGTTTAAGTAATACACTGTATATCAAACATATAATTCACACACCCTAGAAATTTATACCCTATTTCTTTGAGAGATATCCCTTTAATTTTTTCAGTGTTTCTAATAATATAATAATATGTTCAAAGTCAAAGTTAAATTAGAAAAGAAAGGAAAAAAGACAGCTTTCATGTGCACTATAGCATAACTTTAATCAAGGTAACACAATTCTGTTGATAATCAGGTGTGAATATAGGTTAAATAAAAATGTCAGTGTAAAATTTTGAAGAAGTTTAAAATAAATCAGCCTTCAGTTTCAAAAAATTGCAAGAAACCATATAAAAATATAAAAAGCTTTCTCAGTCTCCAAAGAAATAATAGCTGCTGGATTCTGTCTCTTTTGAGTTAAAGCAATTATATCAATTTAAAAAATCTAATATTATTATTGTCCATATAAATCCAACCTGAGTCAGGTGAACAATAATTAGAAGACAGGCTGTAATTTAGAGGCTAAAGTAGCTGTTAAAATCTCAGCATCCACATTTACCAAAGAAAGAAACCTATAATTGGAGGAGACATTTAGAATGCTACCTTGTTTAGGCATGACTGTATATGCCTTATTAAAATTGAATTACGATAATCTTATTTGAAATAGATATACTATCAATGGATAAGAACCAAATAATACCTCCTGCGTTTGGCAGAGAGAAGAGTCTTTCCCACTTTTACTGCTGTCACTGTTTCTGCAAGAGGAAATAGAAAGAAAAAGAAAATGAGAATAGTAACCTGGTCTTGTTCTCAGTGAAAACAGGTTTTGTGTGCAAAATAGAGGACCGTGTATTTGAAGGAGGGGAGAGATTCAAACTACACAAAATGCCTACAGTCTTAAACTATGCATACAATTCAGCAAAATGTTACAAAGTAAATCTGGCTTCTTTTCCACTGCTAAGAAATAATCAGAACAGGAGTGTTAGCTTTTATGACCCAATATGAGGAAAATAAGCCAGTCAAAATGGATTGTCCTTTGGGTATGCTTTTATATTATACGAATGTCTTAGAAATATTCTGTCCAAACCAGTCTTGTACAAGGTGACCAGATTTTCACATTGGTAAAGCGGGACACCATGGATGGGGGGAGGGGGGGTCCGGTTCCTTGATTAAAAAATTGGTCTATGAAATAAATAAATAAGTTAGTTACCTAAATTATCTGAGATGAGTCAAGCTATTCTCCAAAGCACCTGAGGGTAAGACAAGAAGCAGTGTGTGGAAACTAAACAAGGAGAGAAGCAACTTAGAACTAAGGAGAAAATTCTTGACAGTTGGAACAATGAATGAATCTGTGGAACAACCTGCCATCAGAAGTTGTGAAAGCTCAAACACTGGAAGTTTTAAAGAAGAGGTTGGATACCCATTTGTCTGAAGTAATGTAGAGTTTTGTGCCCAAGTAGGGGTTTGGACTAGAAGATCTCCATATTTTAAAATATATGTACAAGCCACAAGAGACATCTCTTTAGAGGAACATCTTCCCACCTTGTAGACAGTACACTATAAACAACTTCTACATCTAATATCCATGTGCTCCAGTTCAGGAAACTGACTCGAACTGTACTGTATAATTCCAACAGAGATCGGGATTTAGAGATTATTTTATACCTGTAATGTTTGTCTGTTTGTTTGTTTGATCTTGAAGTCTTCAAAAAGGCCACTATAAGACTTTCTAGTGCTCAGTACAAGCCTAAACCTAAGTCCAGAGATTACAGTATTTTTCTGAGTAAAAGTGGCTGAAAATTTGGGTGCCTCTTATTTGTTTGTTTGTTTGTTTGTTTGTTTGTTTATTTATTTATTTATTTATTTATCAGATTTGTATGCCGCCCCTCTCCGCAGACTCGGGGCGGCTCACAGCAAAAATAATACAATGTAAACAAATCCAATATTTAAGTTTAAGTTAATTTAAAACCCCAATTTAAAAACCAATCATACATACAAACATACCATGCATAAATTTTTATAAGCCTAGGGGGAGGGAAAATCTCAATTCCCCCATGCCTGACAACAGAGGTGGGTTTTAAGGAGCTTACAAAAGGCAAGGAGGGTGGGGGTAACTCTGATATCTGGAGGGAGTTGGTTACAAAGGGTCGGGGCCACCACAGAAGGCTCTTCCCCTGGGTCCCGCCAAACGACATTGTTTAGTTGACGGGACCCGGAGAAGGCCAACTCTGTGGGACCTAACTGGTCGCTGGGATTCGTGCGGCAGAAGGCGGTCCCGGAGATATTCTGGTCCGGTGCCATGAAGGGCTTTATAGGTCATAACCAACACTTTGAATTGTGTCTGGAAACTGATCAGCAACCAATGCACATCACTTCCACTGCTTCACTGACTGGACAAGGGGTGGAGATGTAGAGCTGTGTATCATCTGCATATTGATGATACCTCACCCCATGCCCTTGGATGATCTCACCCAGCGGTTTCATGTAGATATTAAATACTTATACAGTACTCTGAATGTAGCTTTTTCAAAGCTTTTTTACAGTCCTAATGAGGTGCTAATGATCTTCCCCGCTCTTACCATGCAGGCTTTTTCATTGTTACTCTCTTCACAGAATGTCTTTCCAGCCCTAAGTCTTTGCATGCTTTTTTTCATTACTCTATTTTCTCCAAATAAGTTTCTTTCCAGCCCTAATGAGTGCTAACGGTCTGCTTTTTTCCACTCTTCACTTCCTTTTTATGCAGTTATCACTTTCAATAGACCATAAAAACCAATCCTTTTCTCCACCAGTTTTAAGAGTGTCACTTCTCTCCACACAAGTAGTTTAGGGTTACCCAGCATCTTCAGAGCTTCCTCTTTGATTTACCAATCCAGTAATGCTCTCAAAGGACTCCTGGTAAAGCTATTTTTGGGGTCCAGAAGCAAAGCTTCACTTCTTTGCCTGTCCCACAATGATGTCATGGCTGGAAATTCCCATAAGAAGATTCCTAACCAGTGAGTCAGCCACATTCCAACCCCTGACTGGCCAGAGATGATGGAGGAGAGATGTCGCCAAGCAAGGAGCTCTCATCTCAGTTGGATAATGTGACAGTTGTTTTGGGAACTTGGAAAACTGAAACTTATATTGGAGTGAAAAGCCTGGGAACGTTAGTATTGAGTTTTTACCAGTAGCACCAATATGATGAGTCTGAATAAATTTGTTATCCTAGGTAAGCAATGCCTCGGAATTCAATTTGTGATAGATGCATTAGTTGGAACTGACATAAGTTATATTTTAGATGTTTTAATTAAAAACATGGAAAGGACAACTACTGGTCTGGAGATCTACCTCCCAAAGCAATCATCAACATGGTTGCCTTATGAGGGTCATTAACCAGGTTGCATACAACCGTACTGCAGTCAGTCTTGGATAGCCAACATGACCAATGAATAATCCAAACAGTAAATCAGCAAGATTGAAAACATCAGACACATCAGTGTTCAAAGGGTTGTTCAAGGATAGCTGTCTAAAACAAGAAACTCCTGGTGTGCCTTTCTGTGCCTGAGCATATCCCAAGAAGGTCTCTGTTTGAAGGTGAAGGCCAGAAGATTCTTTGATGCCACTACCTGCAGTCAACAGGTAGGGCAGGTTGCCATCACTCCAAGAGTATTATCCCCAATTACCTAAGAATTTACTATGCCTCATCAAATTGTAAACCTCATCTCCTTATCAGCAAACCATTTAATCTCCAAAACAGTCAGGGGTCATGTCAGATTTGAAATGTTAAATTCTCTAAAGGTCTGACTCCTTACCTGGGGACTTGTGTACAATGGAAACTTGCAGAGACAACACAGTTAGATAAGGAGCTTTCTGCAAAGAAGATCAAAGTGATATAGCTGCCCTGCAGAAAACAGAAATCTTGCTCTCTCTCCATTCTAGGGTTGAAATTCTCCTCCCATCATTTCAATCAATAGAAATGTGGATTTTTTTTCCTTTTCTTTTCTTGGTCATGAGAGTCATTTGTTCTAGTTAAGGAGAGGATGTGGTTTGGTGTAAACAGGGGTGGGCTACTGCTCAAAATGCAGTGGGGTAGCAAAAATGGAGCTCTATCCCAGAGCATCCAATTTGCACAGAAAGATGTTGAAAGAAAATACAGGGTGTCCTGCATAAGCCATGCCCACAGTGTAGTAGCAGGGCCACCATCAGGAATTTTGGGGTCCCATACAGCCTAAGTGTCTGCCCACCCCCGCCATTTTAAAACTATTTTAAGTCGCCAAGCCACTCCATCCCCCGGGGATCATTTCCCGCTTCACGCCAAGTGAGGCGGTCCCATAGGCCAGTGTTTCCCAACCTTGGCAACTTGAAGATATCTGGACTTTAACTCCCAGAATTCCCCAGCCAGCAAATGCTGGCTGGGGAATTCTGGGAGTTGAAGTCCAGATATCTTCAAGTTGTCAAGGTTGGGAAGCACTGCCATAGGCTATTTCAGGAACTGGGTTAAGCCGATTGTGGGGACTCGTCCAGGAGAAAGAAAGAAGCGGGAGTGACAAGGGAAAGAAAGATCCTCCTGGCATCGGTCAGGCGGAGCGAGGCTTATTTAGGGCTCCTTGGCACTTCTCCCTTCTTGTTGACAAAAAACCATGTGCTTTCTAGCAAGGGGAGAGGGGAGGGGGATCCCACACCCGGCAGCCACCGGCGAGGAGCTGGAAAGGACAAGGGGAGAGAAAAAGCAGGGTACCAGCAGTCAGGCGGGTGTCTTGAGGGGGCACTCCCATCTGGAATGAAGGGAAGAAAGGCGAGGGCGAGCTAGGAAGGAAGGAAGGAAGGAAGGAAGGAAGGAAGGAAGGAAGGAAAGAGGGAAGGGACAGGAACAGAGGAAGGGTGCAAAGGAAGCAAGGAAAGGTGAAAGGGGAGAGTAAGAGAGGAAGGAGTGAAAGAAGGGAGTGAGGGAGGAAAGAAGGGAGGAAGGAGAAGGAAAGCAAGAAATGGAGGGAGGGAAGGAAGGAAAGAAAGGGGGAAGGGACAGGAACAGAGGAAGGAAGCAAGGAAACTTATGAAAGGGGAGAGTAAGAGAGGAAGGACTGAAGGAAGGGAGGGAGGGAAGAAGGTAGGAAGGAGAAAGAAAAGAAGAAATAGAGGAAGGGAAGGTAAAAGAGAGAACAAAAAAGAGCAAGAAAGAAAGCAAGAAAGAGAATGAAAGAGAAATAAAAAGAGAGAGGGGGAATGAAAAAAATGGAAGGAGGGAAGGAAGGGGAGAAAGCAAGAAAAAGAAAGAAAGAGAAAGAAAAAAAGAATGAAATAGCAAGAGAGAAAGAGAGAAAGAAAGAAAAATAAACAAAAGAAAGAAAGAAAGAAAGAGAAAAGAAAGAAAGAAAGAAAGAAAGAAAGAGAAAAGAAAGAAAGAAAGAAAGAGAAAAGAAAGAAAGAAAGAGAATGAAAGAGAAATAAAAAGAGATAGGGGGAATGAAAGAAATGGAAGGAGGGAAGGAAGGAGAGAAACCAAGAGAAAGAAAGAAAGCAAGAGAAAGAAAAAAAGAATGAAAGAGCAAGGGAGAAAGAGAGAAACAACAAAAAGAAACAAAAGAAAGAAAGAAGGAAAGAAAGAAAGAGAAAAGAAAGAAAGAGAATGAATGAGAAATAAAAATAGAGAGGGGGAATGAAAGAAATGGAAGGAGGGAAGGAAGGAGAGTCTCACTGAGCGGATGCATGAAAAGAGGGACCTTGCCTCCCCCTCGCGCCTCGCCCTTCCCACCCGGCCGGCCACGCATACTTACCTGCTCCCAGCGCCAGCAGCAGGAAGGCGATTGGCTCCGGGTGGCGGGCGGTGTTCACGGGCCCCCCCCCGAATCCCCGGCCCAGCACGTCCGGAGGCCGAAAGGCACTGCTCTCTTGCATTTTTTTCGGGGTGGGCGGAAAAGTATAGTGTCTGAGCGGCAGTCCCCTTGGGACTGGGCGGCATAGAAGTACCAATAAATAAATAAATAAAATCCCTACTTTTTAATTAAAATAAATTAATAATAAAACAAAACAAAACTCTATTACTATTAAAACTAAAATAACCAGCAAATCCAAAAACATAACTATTAATAAAAACAGGTGAGAGCTGGGTTTTTTTTTCTCTGTTATTATTTAAGTGCTTTTACCATATGCTTTAAATCAAGAATTACTTCTCTCTCTATTTCTCTCTCTTTCCTGTCATTCTCTGCCTCAATCATTTTCTCATTTCTCTTCCCCCTTTTTTTCTATCATTTCTCTCTCCCTCTCTCTTCCTTCCACTCCTCTCTCTCTTTTGCTTTCTTCCTCTCTCTCACTCTCTCTCACTCTTCCTTCCTCTCTCCTCTCTCACTCTTTCTTTCTTTCCCCCCTCTCTCTTTCTTTCTCCCTTTCTTTCCTTCTCTCTTCCTTCCACTTTTTTCTCTTTCTCTCTCTCTTTTCCTTCCTTCCCCTCTTCCCCTCCCTCTCTTTCTCCCTCTCTCCCTTTATATTTATCTCTTCCTTCCTTCCTTCCTCCCTCTCTTCCTCCCTTTCTCTCTCCCTCTTGTTCACTTTTCTCTCCCTTCCCTCCCTCCCTCCTTCTTTCCTCTCCTCTTTCCCTCCCTCTCTTTCCTTTCTCTCCACGTCTCCGTCTTTGCTGACTGGCACAAAGCTAGAGCCAGCTGCCCGGGAAAGCCAGGAAGGTCCTCCTGCCCCCCCCCCCCAGCCGAAAACACAACGGAGGTCTTCCGCCCCCAGCTTGAGCCTCGCGTTGCTCCACCTTGCTTCCCCTGTCATCCTGGACCTCCGTTGTGTTTTCGGGGGAGAGCGGCAGGAAAGCCCTGTGCCGGCCAGGAAAGCCGGGTTTGCATTCCATGAAAGCAGCGCACCTTTTAAACACGCTGCTTTATTGCAACTCTTTCCTGGGGGGGGGAGGAAAGCAGCGTGTTTAAAAGGTGCGCTGCTTTCACGGAAAGCAAGCAGCTTCCGCGCGTTTGTTTCTTTGGAAGAGGTGGAGAGGGAGCAGATCGGGCAGGGGCAGCGCCTTGTACTGCCGGCGCCTCCCCCCCCGCGGAGCGGTATTTTGGGCATGCGGAGCGGTATTTTGGGGTGCGTGCGCGCTCACGCACGCAGCCTACGAGGAACAGTGGCACCGCCCCCCCATTTTCCAATTTGCCCGGGCCCGGTACGCCACTCCCAGTAGTACCGCCCTATCGGCGGCCCTGTGTAGTAGTAAAAATTTTGGTAGCCCTTCACTGGGTGTAAACATTGCCCTAAGCTACAGACAGAAAATCTGATTCATACTTCCAAGGACAGTTGGATTGGATGACATTATTAGATCCAGGGTGGCGCAGTAGTTAGAATACAGCACTGCAGGCTACTTCAGCAAACTGCTAGTTGCAGTTCAGCAGTTCAAATCTCACCACAGGCTCAAGGTTAACTCAGCCTTGCATCCTTCCAAATGGGTAAAATGAGGACCCAGATTGTTGGGGGCAATACGTTGATTCTGTAAATTGCTTAGAGAGGGTTGTAAAAGCACTATGAAGCACTATATAAGTCTAAATGCTATTGCTATTATTGTTACTAACATAAATAAACCAAATATTATACATGAGATCAAGACATAGCCCAAAGATTTTCATCAAATGGCTTTCTTATTTTCCTTCCACTGGTTGGATTAAATACAGGTGTCAGTTTTCTTCCTATTTCATTTTTAAGATCTTCATGAACTTGTATCCATTTAATTATATGCCTACCTAGAGCATTTTGTATTTACTGGAGATGCAAAAGACATTCTCAAACAAATTTCTCAGGCAGAGAAGTTGAAATTACATCTGACTGCTTGGTAGGATACCTAAAAGCAGGATGATTCTTCTTTTTTTAGCACAGGTGAATTATTTATTGGTTTAATGGGGCTTTTATAATCCTCTCTTCTTTCAGATATTTGATTTAATATCTCTTAAATCAACCAAAGACTAACAGCAGCATTTGGGGGACCTTATTCCCAACTAAATGGAAAAAAGGACAGCACCTTGAGACTCCTTTGTTCATCGTGGGAACTTTTTAAAATTGATTTTCTATTTTTTTCTATTATGGCAAAATAATTCCTTTTGAACAGAGATACTATTTGAGATCGCTTAATTTTAATGTCATTTGGGGCTATGTGACTAGAAATTATTTCTCACTGTAATTGTTATTTGCATCTTAAACACGTCTTATATGTTCACTGATTATTAAGACTGCATATCTTAAAGTATGATTTTGCTAGATATAAAGCATGATGCCCACAAGAGTGGAACAGCATTGAAGGATAAGGGACCAAATAGGTATCAGGACATTATGACTCAAAAACTAAAATAGACATAATCAGACACCAGGACCCAAGTATACAAATAAACATAAACATAATCTCATTTTCATTTGAGATTATATTTTGATGTAATACAGTATATGCTTATGCAGCTGAATTTGCAGTGTGCTAAATTTGTTATTATATCTGCATTTCTATATTTTAGGGGTCATGAGGAGGTGAAGTTTAGCTTGAATTCCTTTCTATTTTTTTCCTATTTATGGTGTACGAAGCAGCTATAAATATGTGTAATTCTATTTCTATTACTTATCTGAAGAATAATTAGCATTTGGGTAAATGATATGCACTAAAGTAAAATAAATATGCTGTTAATAAGTATTTAGTCAAAGAAACTGAAAAAAGAAACTGTTTCCCAGAATAAAGATTTCCAAAACAGCTGAGTGTTTTGAACATTGAGAAAAGATGAAAATAAAATGGAAATAAATGCCCATTGTCTGGATTAATTTGCTGCACCCACAAAATCCACTAAAATGATTCAGTGTCGTAGATAATTCAAGCCCTTCATCTTGCATTCTACAAATTTCCCTACACAAACATTTTGAAGTATTTCTTTTGCCTGTTCAAAAATTCCAAGGCTGTCATGTTCTTTGATAATTACTCACTCCTATAATGTAACATCTGGCGATCGTTGCATCTTTGTGTTGGTTAAATGAGCTGCATCTAATACTGAGACAGAGAAAAAAAGCACCTCTTGATAAATAAAAAAGGGTGACCACCTTGCAGGCACTATTAACTGCTCATCGAGCTGAATTTAACCCTGGAAAAATAGCAGATGCTGTGAAGATTTATTTTATTTTTATTTATTTATTTAATTTGTTGAACATGCACTAGATAACAAGTATAAATATAAACATGGGCATGAACAAGGAATGAGTACAAGTAAATTGGTGCAGTAGGATAGGGACAGTAGGCATGATGGTGCGCTTATGCACATCCCTTTTTACAGACCTCTTAGGAAGGTCTTAGGAGGTCCATGGTAGATAGTTTAAGGTTGAAGCTGTGGGGGTTAGAGAATGTAACAACTGAGTCAGGTAGAGCATTCCAGACATTAACCACTCTGTTGCTGAAGTCATATTTTGTGCAATCAAGTATGGAAAAGTTTACCTTGAGTTTGTATCTATTGTTTGTCTATGTATTATTGAGGTTGAAGCTGAAGAAGTCATTGACAGGTAGGACATTGTAGCAGAGAATTTTGTGTACTACACTTAGGTCAGACCATAGTCAGCATAGTTCTAGGTTGTCCAAGGCCAAAATTTCAAGCCTGGTGGCATAAGATATTCTGTTGTGAGAAGAGGAATGGAGTTCTCTTTTCATGAAATATCTCTGGACCTGTTCAATTGTGTTAAAGTCCGATGTCCAGTGTCGATTCCAGGTCAATGAGTTGTATTCAAGAATTGGTCTGGCCAAGGTTTTATATGCCCTAGTTTGTTATTGAAGAAGAAGCTTCACAAAATTAGGTTAACAATTCTTAGTGCCTTTTTGGCAATGTTGTTATAGTGAACTCATTATTTGAGATGAGTACTCATAGGTCCTTGACAGAGTGAAGGTTGTCTACAAGGTCGTATCTGCCAGGGTTGTATTTTGTGTTCTGATTTTTGTTGCCAGTGTGTAAGATAGAGCATTTGTTGGTTGAGAAAAAAAAGGTTGGCTGCAGCAGGGTTAACGAAAGTCAGCTTGAATCTCTAGATTTTTGCTGTAAGCTATAGTGTGGAAGTCATTTTTTAAGAGAAAGGTTCACATTTTAGTAAGAGGGGGAGAATATTACCTAACAGGTCTGTTCGAAGGAGGGAGTGGAGGAGGGAAGATGCTTTGGAAGGACAAAATTTGCAGGATAAGAAGATTCCAGTTTTATAACGGTGGCTGGAAGAGCAGTCTAATCATTATTACATCCTGTTGCCCAGCTCCAGCTTATTTAATACTCTACCATTCCACTACATATGACTGACTTCAAAATGTGGATATGAAATGCTATTTCTAAGCTGATTATAAAGCCTGATTATTAAGGGTTCGTGGAGACTCTGTAATTCTACCCAGTCTCACAGCCTGTATTTGAGCCCAATTCAATTTGTACTCAATCCTTTTAAAGGCTTCTACTTTTACATTAGCATATGACTGAAGTCTGCATTATTCTATTTTTTTTTATAATTTTATTTATTGATTTTTAACAATTTTAAAATCACACAACATAAAACAGTGCGTAGTCTGCATTATTCTAGAAGCAGAAATGAAATAGCACACCCTTTCCCAGGTTAACTCACTGTTAACATTCAGCAAATAAAGAGAAAGTGAAAGGTTGGCTATCCTTACAGTAATACATTCTATACCTTCATACAAAGTTAGGAGAGAAGGAAGGAATTGTGTCAGATGCCACTGCTTCATCTGCATTCACTTTTAAAATTGTTGTGTCTATTGTTGTATTTGAAGGCAGCAGTAGAAGAAGAGGCCCTTCTCAGGATACATATTTCTATAGTCATCGCTAAATTATAGAGGAGGAAGTTACAGCAATGGTAAGGATTCTCTTTTGATGACTAGTGTCTAGCAGTTAAAAGTTCCATGAATGAATTTATCCTTCTTCTCCCACATCAAATAAGCTACTGGAATTTGAACTACAACGGTGTTATGAGATACTGAGGTTCTCTTCACAAGAAGGACCACTTAGCATTCTCCATTTTAATTTTCCAAGGGTTAGTCATTTTCTCTACCTATTATTTTTATTTCGAGGGTTGTTTTATAAAATAATGATAGTTTATGCATGATTTTATTCATTGATTCCTTATTTGATACTTCTTTGTGATGCCTATCGCTGAATCTCCTCATATTGCATCAAATCAAAACTATTGTGGTCATAGATCACTGCAGAAACAAAAAGCACAATATCCCGAATTTTATTCTGTCGCATTTATGTATTCCTTCTTTCCTTGGATAGAAAACTGGGACTTATTTGTGAGTTCTGGACCTTTATTTGCTATTTTTTAAACTAACAGTTAAAACATAAAACATTGTCCAAATATAATTATATCTCCAAGACCAGAATGTATCTAAAGGTCCTCCAGATCATCAATCTGTGATACTATTGGTATATCAATTTGGACCCTCTGATATTTTATTTTATGATTCTAGGTAGGGTAAATTCTTCTCTCGCTGACTCACTTTGTAGCCGGCACCTTTCCTTCACTGTGGTGACTCCTCAGTTTGGCTGAAGCTGAAAGGCTGCTCTGGCAGCCCAGAAAAGCCCGAGATGGCTGGGATTAAGGGGGGGATGGCAGGAAACTAGCCAGGCCTTCGTCCAGCTCTCAAATTTCCTGGGAAATTTTTCCAGGCTTGGGTTCTTAAGTAGAAAATGGTTCTTAAGAAGAGGCAAAAAAAAAATCTTGAATGCCCGGTTCTTATCTAGAAAAGTTCTTAAGTAGAGGCGTTCCACTGTACACTGTACACTGAGTGCTTCTGTACAAATTCCTTGTGTGTCTAACAACACTTGGCCATATAAGGTATTCAAATTAAAATTTAGTGTTCAATACAGTGGTACCTCAACATACGAGTTTAATTCATGCCAGAACCAACCTTGTATGTCGATCATCTCGTATCTCGAACAAATGCATTTAGATTTGGCTTTTCGTGCGGAGATAACTGGAAAAAATGGAATTCTTGCGCCACCTAGTGGACGCTCGGCTCGTATCCCGAATTTGAGCTCGGGTGTCGAACAGAAATTTTGCTCGTGTCGCAGCTCGTAACTTGAAATACTTGCATGTGGAGCAGTTCATATCTAGAGGTACTACTGTATATGTATATTATATGCTCTGTATATAAAAAGGAGTTTATAATCCTTTACTGGAACCTGGAGAGGTTATTTGTGGTCAATGCAAACAATATATAAAAGCCTTAATGGAATTTTGAACATGTAATAACTTATTGATTCTTTATTCTTTTACTTGGTTGTTTTGGCATATGGCCAAACAAATAAACTAGCCTCGACTTCATTTGACTTGCTACTCAAGGTCAGTCAATATCGACTAAGTCCTGCAAACTCTCTGGCAAAAAAGGAATTAAAAAAAATGTTTTCAGGAGATTAGTACTATTAAGACTATAAGTGCTACAGAATAATGAAGACATTGCTTTTAAAGAGGAAGTAACTTTAAGAGCTTTGTAGTCTTGTTCAGTCACTTGTGATCATTAGTCACAAAACAGTCACTTACTTGAGCTTCAGTGGTTCCTTTTCTCCTGCTTTCCAGATCATCAAGTAATCATCTAAAATAAGTTTTTTCCCCAGAAGTCATAGTTTGATCAAAGCAACCTTTTGACTTTCGGTTCTGACTTGTTTTCTTTTGGTACATCTCAGTTCATCAGACCAGCTTAATTCCTTTGAAATGACTTCCAATTGGCAAGCAAGGAAGAAGAGAAATATCAATATTCTTGGTATTGATTCAGCTGGCTCATCTCAACCTTGCTTTCCACAATATGGCCTTGGTCAGTGTACTGGGTTGTCCAACCACTTGAACTTGGCAAGTCCCCGTCCATCACACTAAAAACTATTTTTCCCCCAGGCTATTTCTTTCCCAGGCTATTGACATAAAATTTATTTCCCAGGCTATTGACATGCAAGTACCACCTCTCTCTCTTTCCTGAACTTTTTTTTTAAAATTTAGTATAGCAGCACATGGAAACTTTTTCAACCATGCAGAAGAAAAATTAAATCAACTGCACTGCATGTTATGAGCAGAAATGCCATGTGGAGCTATTTACAGATCCTCTTGCATGATAAAAGAGCCATGCAGTCCAGCTTAAACTGTGCTTCATTAAATAGCTTCTATAATTTTACCGTTTCCTAGCAAATCATGTCAATCTAGCTTTAGTTTGTTTTCAATAGAGGTAGCTCATTACATCGTGGAATTTCTAATGAAGAGGAAGGGTAGTGATCAGTGAGAATAAAAAAACACTAATGAAACTCTGGAAGCTGTCTGTATTATGCTAATATTGATCTGTTTTCTAGCTATGTGTGTCAAATTGTATTATTTAACATTTATTATTTTCATCATAGATCGTAAACTTTCTTTTTCGAAAGGTAGGAACTGATTAAAGCAACTAAATACAAGTAATGCTCTACTTAACAACCATTCATTTAATGACTGTTCAAAATTACAGGAACACTGGAAAAAGTGATTTATAACTGGCTTTCCTACTTATATCCGATGCAGAATCCCCATGGTCACATGATCAAACTTCAGATGCTTGGTAGCTGGTTCATGTTTATGATAGTTACAGTGTCCCAGGATCACGTGATTACCTTTTGTGACTTTTTGACAAGCAAAGTCAAAGGAAAAGCCAGGATTCCTTAACAGCTGTGTTACTAACTTAATGATTGCAGTGATTCACTTAACAACTGTGGCAATAAAGATCGTAAAATGGAGCAAAACTCACTTAGCAACTTAGCAACAGAAATTTTGGGTTGAGTTGAGTTGAGTATATATATAAAATGATGCTACTGCATACATTCACTTTTCCTTGCCATTTGAATACTGCCCAAGAACAATTCTTTCAACCATATATAGAAGTTGTTGGTATTCTCCACCGCACTCATAAAACCACTATTATTATCAATTAAGTTAAATGATAGTTTTATTTTCTAGTCGGAAGGATGTTATAAGCAAATTTGGCTCATTGCAGGGTCTATTTCCTTATGCAAATATCCCTTCAAATGTGATGACAGCCACCCAGATTTGAAGTTGTGCAGCCATGTGGACTGTGCCTCTTTTTAATTAGGACACAGTCCATCGACATCTAATGCATTTTTTGAGTGCTTAATGCTACCCGTTATATTACTTTTTATTGCTTATTAGTGTTGAACAGTTGGAAAAGTGGATTTGATTTTTGTTTAAATGTTATTGTTTAAAGGGCAATTAGAAAGGCAGAAGCAGAAATGTTCTATGTCTGACCTTGTTTGCATGAAAGTATCCTTAAGTAACCAATCACACATACCTGTTTATTGATTAACAAAATAATGGCTAAATTAAATTGGTCATAAATATCCCATCAATCTTGATTTCCTGGATTAGCTCCCCCAAAATTTTATTATTTGAAAGTGCCAGTGTTACAGGATAAAATTTCCTTGTGAGTGATTGTTGTGCTGGAGGCTGTTGATAAAGTAGGTCAGGGGTATCAAACTCACATTGTCACGTCATTGTCACATGTCGTATGACATGTATCATAACTTTTTCCCCTTCACTGTGGGTGGGCGTGGCTAGCTCATGGCATATCTGGCCCGCAGACCTTGAGTTTGACACCCCTGAACTAGATGGTTATATTATATCATTCACATATGATACAATGTGAATATTCTTCTGTTATATGTTAGGTTATTATTTGCCCTTGAAGATTCTTCAAAGACCATGAGTATCTTACTTCTTCAAAAGTGTCTTGAGAGATATCGCTGGCTTGCATGGATTAAAATAACTGATTTCTAAAATACAGGGTGGAAAATACTGCAGCTTAATTTAAGGAAGTTATTTGTTCTATTGTAAGTGTAGAGAAGAATGGAACACTATTCCTAAGTAGAACAATCTGCATAATGACTTTCTATGGATTTACAATCAGTAATGGACTGCTGCTTCCAAGCGGGGGAGGGACGTCGTGGGGATAATAAGTTTATGCACTATTTATTGAATACTTAATAGTTTTTTTATTGTCCTTCCTTCTCTAGTACCTTAGTATAATCCTTAATTATTTTTAAAAAAGGAAATAATTAAATAGTATGTTTTCACCCATTAACGCTTTAATCATTTTAATCATTATCTAGAACTGAACTTTTATAGCAATTAAAGAAAATTGAGCTACTTGCCTAATCTGTTACCATACTGAACCTTGTGGGTTCAGTACAAAACCTTAAAATGTGACTGTGCTCCTCAACAAATAATGCTGTCTATCATTTGTGCTTTTTGTGGCTATTCAAATAATGTGACTTAATCAACTGAAAAAGAATCAAAGCACCTATCTGAAAACTTGTCTTGGTTGGCAAGCCACTCCCACCCAGTCACATGACTTTTAAGCCACCCCCCGGTCACATGATTTTCAAGCCACTTCCACCTGGATAGATGGTCATTGAGCCACTTCTACCTAGTCACATGACCATCAAGCCACACCTACAAAATAAGCCATGCCCACAGAGTGGCAGTAAAAATTTTGGCAGCCCATCATTATTTACAACCCAGTGTTGTAGGGATATCTCAGTTACAACTAGGCAAGCAAGTGCCTCTAGGTATTGTAATCTTCAATTTATTTATTTATTTATTTATTATTTGGATTTGTATGCCGCCCTTCTCCGAAAACTCGGGGCGGCTCACAACAAGTGAAAAGACAATCCAATACATAATCCAATTTAATTAAAATATTATAAATTTAAGAAAAACCCCTATACAGTGGAACCCCGACATAAGAGCTGCTCTACTTAAGAGCAACTCGAGATAAGAGCTGGGAGGGGAGAGATATTTTTGTTCTACTTACAAGCCCAAATTCGAGATACAAGCGCCAAGGAGCTGTCTCCTGAAGCCAAACGCTAACTTCCGCGTTCGGCTTCAGGAGACAGCTGCGAAGCGGCGCGCGTGTTTTAAAAGGTTGCAGCCGGCCTGGGGGACTCGGGGGGGTGCTTGCAGCTTTCTTTCTTGCTCTTTTTCTTTCTCTCTTTTACCTTCCCTTCCTCTATTTCTTCTTTTCTTTCTCCTTCCCACCTTCTTCCCTCCCTCCCTCCCTTCCTTCACTCATTCCTCTCTTACTCTCCCCTTTCATAAGTTTCCTTGCTTCCTTCCTCTGTTCCTGTCCCTTCCCCCTTTCTTTCTTTCTTTCTTTCTTTCTTGCTCTTTTTCTTTCTCTCTTTTACCTTCCCTTCCTCTATTTCTTCTTTTCTTTCTCCTTCCCACCTTCTTCCCTCCCTCCCTCCCTTCACTCATTCCTCTCTTACTCTCCCCTTTCATAAGTTTCCTTGCTTCCTTCCTCTGTTCCTGTCCCTTCCCCCTTTCTTTCTTTCTTTCTTTCTTTCTTGCTTTCTTTCTTGCTCTTTTTCTTTCTCTCTTTTACCTTCCCTTCCTCTATTTCTTCTTTTCTTTCTCCTTCCCACCTTCTTCCCTCCCTCCCTCCCTTCACTCATTCCTCTCTTACTCTCCCCTTTCATAAGTTTCCTTGCTTCCTTCCTCTGTTCCTGTCCCTTCCCTCTTTCCTTCCTTCCTTCCCACCCTCCGTCCATTCATTCACCCATTCCTCTCTTGATCGCTTAAAGCCGGTCCCTGGTGCAAAAAGGGTTGGGGACCTCTGTCCTACAGGATTGGGTGGCAGAGAAGTTGAACATATGTAAATTTAAAAGTTTAAGAAAGTTTACAAGTTAAGTGAAAGAAACTTCATTATTCATTTATATGTACATGTACATTTCTTCATTAAAAACATGTCTTTCTGCATAATTTAGACTAACTTTGTGAGTTTTTTGAGGGCTGGAACCAATTAAAATTATTTACATTAATTCCTATGGGGAAAAGTCGTTCGAGATAAGAGCTGCTCGACTTAAGAGCCCAGGTCCGGAACGAATTAAACTCGTATCTCGAGGTACCACTGTACTAACATACACACACACAAGCATACCATATATAAATTCAACGTGCCCAGGGGAAGATGTTTAGTTTCCCCATGCCTGACGGCAAAGGTGGGTTTTGAGGAGTTTACGGAAGGCAGGAAGAGTAGGGGCAGTTCTGATCTCCGGGGGGAGTTGGTTCCAGAGAGTCGGTGCCGCCACAGAGAAGGCTCTCCCCCTGGGGCCCGCCAACCGACATTGTTTAGTTGACGGGACCCGGAGGAGGCCCACTCTGTGGGACCTAATCGGTCGCTGGGATTCGTGCGACAGAAGGCGGTCTCGGAGATATTCTGGTCCAGTGCCATGAAGGGCTTTAAAGGTCATAACCAACACTTTGAATTGTGACCGGAAACTGATCGGCAGCCAATGCAGACTGCGGAGTGATGGTGAAACATGGGCATACCTGGGTAGGCCCATGACTGCTCTCGCAGCTGCATTCTGCACGATCTGAAGTTTCCGAACACTTTTCAAAGGTAGCCCCATGTAGAGAGCATTACAGTAGTCGAACCTCGAGGTGATGAGGGCATGAGTGACTGTGAGCAATGAGTCCCGGTCCAGATAGGGCCGCAACTGGTGCACCAGGTGGACCTGGGCAAACGCCCCCCTCGCCACAGCTGAAAGATGGTTCTCTAATGTGAGCTGTGGATCGAGGAGGACGCCCAAGTTGCGGACCCTCTCTGAGGGGGTCAGTAATTCCCCCCCCCAGGGTAATGGACGGACAGATGGGATTGTCCTTGGGAGGCAAAACCCACAGCCACTCCGTCTTATCCGGGTTGAGCTTGAGTCTGTTGACACCCATCCAGGCCCCAACAGCCTCCAGGCACCGGCACATCACTTCCACCGCTTCGTTGACTGGGCATGGGGTGGAGATGTAAAGCTGGGTATCATCGGCATATTGATGATACCTCACCCCATGTCCTTGGATGATCTCCCACTAGTCCCAGCTACCAGAACAAACCACCTACCACTAGAAAGGTGGAAGATTGTCTAGGCTGACTTAGCACTGTGGCCAAATAGCCTATGGTATAAATTGGACAAATAACATTCTTCCTCTCAGATATTACAACAATTTGGTGGACATACTCATACATCTATGTTAAAACTGAGTATAATGAGAATATATTCAGAAACATATTCAAAGAACCTATTGTGAAATATAACTATCATTTTGTTTTTTAGAACATGATTATATGTTTGGAGCTCTCACTGCTCATCTTAATTGTTTTTCAAGAATTTCCATATGTATTGAATCTCTCTCTCCCCCCCCCCACTATTACAAGTTTTAACTAAGATTAAGCTAGGGCACTCTCAGCATCTCGGCCCTTCTCTCCTTCTTCAGCGTCCTCAAGCAAGTGATCCCCTTTTTGTAAGGACCTCAGACCACATGGTCCTGCTTTCCTTTGTTAAACCAGCTTTCCAAGGAGTCCCATGATTCCAGTGTCTTTTTCCCCACTTGGTGTTGTGGTTCGTCAGCAGCCCATGTAGCTGGTAACTGATTCCAGCAGCACAGAGGCTGATGTGGTGATATGGCAGTGGCCTGTGCAGATAGCATCTGAGTCAGACAGGGAGGAGGCTGGAGAGGACTTGGTGCCAGAGTCAGAGATTCAGCCAGGGCTTCAGAGCCTCAGGAGATTCAGAACCTCCAGAAGCTCCCATCAGTGATAAAGAAGAAGAGGAAGAGCCTATTCTCAATGCACAGACACACAGAGCTGCCAAAAGACAGAAATGGTTCCTCAGGAGGAGGTCTCCTTGGGAGTAAGGCTTGGAGCTGATGACAAAGGTAGCAATTTGCAGGAAACAAAATTCATTCATATTCCTTTGTGTCTTTTTCCTGCAAATTGCTTCTGGGCATTTTGCCAACCACTGTAAGCTTGCTGATATCTACAAGACTGTTGACTCAGAATTGAGTTATTATTTCATGGATGGACTTGTTCTGCCTGTTAATGAAGTTGAATTAATAGCCAGTGATCAGAAAAGACTGCTTTAAACTATATTTGTGTTTGATGACTAGTAAGAAAGCTGATTAGTAGTCCTTAATTAGTAAACTAAGGGTTTGTACTGACTTTATGTGTGCTGAGTTCTTTGTGGTCACCACCTGCAGTATGGGCAGCATCAATGCAATAAGAGAATTCCTCCCAGGCGTGTATCAGCATATCACAATCCATTGATTTGATCATAAACACACAAGTGAACATTAGCAGAAGAACAACATGACTACATGACTACCCCTGTGGCAGCCATTCGAAACTTAGAAAACTCTTCATTCAAATGGTCATTGACTCATTACATGGCAATGCTTGAGAACTGAAGCAATGCATTATGACATTGGTTCATTCTTTCTGAATAATCCTGTATTTGAATTTCTCCCCAGATGGCATGCAGTATCAGTTTCAAAAGGCAGCTGGAGACAGTTTTATAAACCTATAAGTACACCTATGAGGCTCTGCAAAGCACAGTTAGGACAAACAACATTGCTTATTTTACAAACATATCCACCACAGCTGAGTCATCTTCAGAATGTAATACTGACAGTTTATATGGGTTTGAGGCCAGAGAGTGGAGAGAGAGATGAAGTGCTGCTAAAGTCAGCTATTTTTATTTCATTTAGTAATTTTAATTCTTGAGACTGTTTTTTACATATAATGAAATGAAATATAATTATTTTTATGTATTTTTTGTCTTTATCCAAACTGTATTCTTTGGATCTTAGCATCTTCTTTGGAATATAGTTGTATGGGGGAGCAAAATATCGAGGTGTCCAAGTGTCCTTAGTTTTACCCCATTCTTGGATTTTTCATGCATTTCTATGGTTTTCAGCAATGTTCCAGAGCTACAGAATATAATTCCCATTTTCCATAGGCTTATAGTTTTATTATTCATTGTTTCATGATCTCAGTTGAACATTGGATTATAAACTCCATAGGTTAGAAGAGCTACTTTATAATAGCAATAGCACCGTGTTTTACAGCCCTCTCTAAATGGTTATCAGCATATTGCCCCAACAAGCTGGCTCCTCATTTTACTGACCTTAGGACGGAAGGCTGAATCAACCTTGAGCCTGGGGAGACTTGAACTGGCAAATTGCTGGCTGTTGGCAGTCAGCAGAAGTAGTAGTAGCACTACAGCAGTACTGCATTCTAACCACTGCATTAACACAGCTATTAGGAAAATACTGGTAGACAGATAGAAATATCTAATATATTAGAAATATTTGTTGTTGACATTGTTTTGTAAGTATAATAGTGCACATTTCTTAATATAATTGGATTAGTATTATATGCATACATACATATATACATATATGCATGTATACATATATACATGCAGTATCAGTTTAAAAAGGCAGCTGGAGACAGTTTTATAAACCTATAAGTACACACACACACGTATGTATGTATGTATGTATGTATGTATGTATGTATGTATGTATGGCTGAAATTCTACTGGTTGACATTGGCTGGTTGACATTGAATGAACCAGCTCCATCACATCCCAAGATGTCGCAGAACATATGACGAAAGACAAAACATTATCTAAAGTCATGAACTGGGAGCTAAGATGACCACAGAAGAGGGGAAAGAGTTTAAACCATTTAAAAGCAAGCAAACCAAACTGAAGGGGTGTTTACTGTGTGGAGAGTGAGTTGTCATTACATGAAGCCTAAGGAAAAGAGTGATGAAGACCCTACACAAAGGTCACCTTGGGATACTACGCAAGAAGACATTAGCAAGGAGTTACCTATGATGGCACAAGCTGGGCCAGGACATTATGGAGTGGGTAGCAACCTGTCTGCCATGTCAGGAAACAAGGCTAGCTCTACCATGATCCACCCCATTCAAACAGGAGATACTCAGTGTCATGCCCAAGAATCTGTATAGACTTTGCAGGACCCATGGCAGGGCAGACATTCTTGATTATTTACTTACTTTACTTATATACTTACTCAAATTGGCTGGAGGTAGTGACTATGCACACTTCCACCACAGAAGCCACCATCCAAGCCCTGTGAAGAATCTTCACAATACATGGCCTGCCAGATGTCTTAGTGTCAAATAATGGCTCACAAGAGCATGGAAGCATTCCTGGCCAACCTTGGCATAAGGCCTGTACTTGTCTCACCATTCAGTCCGGTTAGCAATGGCCAGATAGAAAGAATAGTGTCAATGATGAAAGAGACACTAACCATAATGGGGGCAGGGAATTGGCAAGAATGGATAGACCAGTTCCTGCTGGCCCACCACATTACTCCATGCGCCACCACCAACCAGAGCCCAGCCATGATGCTGATGGATAGAAAGTTAAGGTCCCAATTGGACAGACTAAACCCCAACTACCACCAGGAGACACTCATGGGATTCAGCAAATAGACAGACTGAAACCCAACTACCACCAGGAAACACTCATGGAGACGAGCAAACCAACCAGAATACTAGTCATGGGCAAGCTAGTATTGGCACAGAACTGTGCAGTGGGTGAAAGCCACCATAATAGATGTCATCGGGCCAAAGTCCTACTAGGTCAGACAATGGCCAAGTATGGTAAAGACATACAGACCAGCTCAAGAGACTCCTGGTTTCATCAACCAGAGACTTCACACCCACAAGACCTCTCTGCAGATGAGCCCGAACAGCACAAGTCTCTGCCCCAAAGGCATACAATGGGCACGACAATGATAACAATGAGACCCAGCCCCAGCCTACAGGAACCAGAGGGACCTATTCTCAACCCCAGAGGAAATGAGTGAGTCCCGACCTGCAGATGCCGGAGTTCAGTGAAGTCACCTGGAATCAAAGGTTGAAGATGCTGAGATTTCAGCCACCATGCCTGGTGGCAAGTTCCAAATTATTCTATAAGCAGGTGAAGGAGAAATAACAGACATGTCCACTACAGTCAGAGACTCCAGAGGAACTGATTCATGCAGGCCCAGTAGAACTATATGCCACCTTGAGTATTTACGTGATTACATGACCTATGTTTATTCCTGATTGGATATTCCATGAACTAAGAAGTGAGGGGTTATTATGTACTGCTGTACAGAGTACTGATTTGCATAACCACCATTGATTGGCTAATCTAGCAATGGGAGAAATAAACTGCTGTCAGTGGGCAGCAGGGTTCAGGAAAGCCCTTAAAATTGGTTCCCCTGTGCTGTGCTGGCTGTTCGTATTGCATTCAGCCTAGGACAGTGAAGGCAAACCTATGGCACAGGTGCCAGAGGTGGCATGCAGAGCCATATCTTCTGGCATGCAAACCATTGCGCACCAGCCAGCTGATGTTTGGCTCACACGGAGGCTCTGGGAAGACATTTTTGGCTTCCAGAGGGCCTCCGGAGGGATGGGGGAGGCAATTTTCATCCTCCCCACAGGCACTGAATTATGAGTGTAGGCATGATAGTGTGTGCAACGAGCTTTCGGCACCTGAGGAAAAAAAGGTTCATCATCACTGGCCTAGGAGAAATAAAGATGCTGAACTGTTCCTGCGTCTTGCCTCTTCATTCCTTTGCAAATCTAACAAAACAATTCAAAGACTCACACAGAGCAGAGGGAAAGCCTCTCTAGTCCTGTATTTTGCTCTCTTTACCTCAGGTGTCCAGAGGCTGGATATGTATCTGTGGGAAGCATTTATTTGAGCAGTGTCCTAAAAGCTTTAATCCAGCTTGGTGATTCGATGGCTCTATCATGATTTTCATCAGTTGGACTCCTTGGAGCAACCAAACCAGGATATGATCGCGGTGGTATAATTCTGCTCGTGTTCCTCAATAAATAATGTTCAGAGCTAGAGATTAATTATACCCGATATACCCAGAAGCTGTTACTCAATATATTGTTCATAAATATGTCCATTTTATAACTACCTAAATTGGTGGGAGACAGTACGAGAGAAAATTTAATCTAAAATGTAGCTTATAAATTTTTTACATGAATATTGATTTATTTATTGAATTTCAAGGCTGCCTCCCTCTAAATAGACTCTGGGCATCTTACACATTTTAAAAGCATGCATAGTTTTAGAAAGAACATGACTGCCTGATAAAATCATGTAAATAACTTCCATGGGGGTGGGGGTGGTCCAAGACTCCACAAATACCCTACTCCTGGGCCTAAGAAGAGAGATAGGACTTTCACAACACTTGAAGAATGAGATTTACAGTGTGTGTGTGTTTGTGTGTGTGTATGTGTCTACAGGGTGCAGTTCCAGAGGGGCAGGTATTGTAATGTCATGCTCCTTTACTCTTCCAACAGGGTTGGGTTTCTACCAGTGCAGTCTGGTGCGTTGCTCCCATAGCGGCCCGCCAAATACACAATTCTGGCATGAGGGCTGCGGTCTGTCTTTGCCGGTCAGTGTCACTATCTTTTAAAATAATTTTCTATGATTTTCAACTCTCTGAGTATAACACAGAAGGAAAATTCCCCCTCTGCACATGCGCAGAAGCAAAATCGTACTGGGGATGAACACACAAAATGTCGTGATGCTCATGCAGTGCCTAGTAGGAAGAGGTAAGAAAGCTGCCCCATCTTACAAGATGGCAACAATGAAATGAAGGCACCCAGAAACCACCTATTCTGCCCAATTGTATTAGACAGCATGAAACAATTGGAGACAGGCAGGCCTTCGGAGCCTTCTCCATTTGATGTCTCCATTTAAAACTCTCACTACTTGGCTCACCGGTTTCTAGTATTAAGGCAAATAGTCCTCTAGTATAATAACATCAGGCGCACATTACTCTGAGCAAGTAAGTGATAGTATCAGTATCAATTACAGTATCAATCTGACAGTTTCTTTTCTCTCTTCAAAACATACTTTTCTCCACCATATTTAAAGTAACAGAACCAATAGAGTACAAGTATCAATGCCTGGAATTCACTACCTTACTGTGGTTTCTTCCCCAAACCCTAAAATATTTAACCTTAGACTATCTACAGTTGATCTCATCCTATTCCTAAGAGGTCTGTAAGGGGTGTGCATAAGCACACCTTTGGGCCTACTTGTCTCTGTCTTACTGTTGCCTAATTTACCTGTACTTTGCTAGTGTTTATGTTTATATCAATACCTGCTATCTTGTACATGTTTGACAAACAAATAAAATAAACAAACAAACAAGCAAGCAAGTGACTTTGAGGTTTATTCTGGTGAAGTGGGAGACTGTGTTGGCATAACACATTTAAGGTAAGATAGCATGTGCATAGCATAACATTACATCTGCAAGTATCTAACAGTAACATTAGTTATTTTTAGTCTACAACATATATTCAGTAGCTTGAACTGGTTTATAATTTAACATAGTGTTCAAGTCCAAAAAATGAGTTAATTTTGTAACCAGTACAGTCATATTCAGTGAGTACAGTCATATTATCTCAAGGTTGAATCCCTCCCTCCTTCCTTGATACTAAGACAGGATAGCTATTAACAGGCTCATATTTGTTTGTTTGTTTGTTTGTTTGTTTGTTTGTTTGTTTGTTTGTTTGTTTGCTTGCTTGCTTGCTTGCTTGCTTGCTGGCTGGCTTGCTGGCTTGCTGGCTTGCTGGCTTGCTGGCTTGCTGGCTTGCTGGCTTGCTGGCTTGCTTATTTATTTATTTATTTTTCTTAGGACTTTTAAAATTGCCCTGAATCTTGGGCTCATGTGGCAAGATGAATAGTGCTACAAACAAGGAAGGGACAGAATCTGATGGGTTGCTGTGCAAATGAAATACTGTTGGTTGATTTGTGTAGGAAAATCAGGCCCAAATGCATATTCAACAAACTTTTTTGCTCTGTTGATGGCAGCACGGTGATTGCAAAGAAGTGTGTTACCAATCAACTCTTTTGCAATCAATTATAACACTTGGACAATTCCAGTGATTAGATACACAACTGGAATAGTGGATTGGGCTCAAGCAGAACTAAGAGCCCCAGATAGGAAGATCAGAAAATTATGACAACCATGCCCTTCATCCGTGCAACCAGATCAGAGGTGGGATTCAGCAGGTTCTGACCAGTTCAGGAGAACAGTAGCGAAAATTTTGAGAATAAACCTCTGACTGACCCCACCCCCATCAATTCTCTGCTTCCCGAGTCCCAATTGATCGGGAAGAAATGGGGATTTTGCAGTAACCTTCCTTTGGAGTGGGGAGGGAATAGAGATTTTACAATATCCTTCCCCTGTCATGCCCACCAAACCATGCCCACCAAGCCAAGTCATGCCCGTCAAGCCACACCCACAAAACAGGTAATAAAATTTTTTGAATCCCACCACTGATCTAGATCAACAACTCTGTTCAAAGGAATATGGTTTGATTCTAGGAATTAAATTAATTGGATTAAATCAAAGATCAAATTCAAAGATGCAGTCATTTGACCAAATGGCCTGAAAGGAAGGTTACAATAACCCCTTTCTTTTCTGTCTGGTTTTTTTTTATATATTATTATTATTATTATTATTATTATTATTATTATTATTATTATTATTGATTTTCTTGGACAGTATCGGTGGGCCCCAGGGGAAGAGCCTTCTCTGTGGTGGCCCTGGCCCTCTGGAATCAACTCCCCCCAGAGATCAGAACTTCCCCCACCCTCCTTGTCTTTTGTAAATTGCTTAAAACCCACCTATATCGCCAGGCGTGGGAGAATTGAGACACCTCCCCCAGGCTTACAGAGTTTTATGTATGGTATGCTTGTGTTGTATGTTTTTTTAAATGACGGGGTTTTAGATGCTTGCTTTTAATTATTAGATTTGTTACACTGTATATTTTTTTATTATTGTTGTGAGCCGCCCTGAGTCTGTGGAGTGGGGTGGCATACAAATCTAAATAATAATAATAATAATAATAATAATAATAATAATAATAATAATAATAATAATAATAATAATCTGGCCGACCTTCCTGCTGCTCAATTATGGAAAGGCAGCATTTGAAACCTTTACCCATCCGCAACCTTATAAACTGGCTTGTATATTAATGTCTTTTAAAATGCAATCTTTAATTTGCTTATTGTCACTTGTTTAATGGAAGTTGTAAGATTCCAGCCCAGCACCTCTAATGATGCTCTGAATATTTGACACAGCTAATAAAAATGTTATCAACTCAGTATGAACATCTTCTAATGTTCTCCAAACCTGATAACATAGAAAAAGCCAACTTTTGTAGACACATAGAGATCGTAACCCATGACCTATGCTAATTTATTTTTATTTATTTATTTATTATTAGAGTTGAAAGGGACCTTACAGGTCATCGAGTTCAACCCCCTGCCTGAGCAGGAAATCCTACATCACCCCAGCCAAATGGCAGTCCAATCTCCTCTTGAAAGTGTCCAAAGTTGGGGAGTCCACAGCCTCCGCTGGCAGGCCGTTCCACTGGTTGATTGCTCTCACTGTCAGGAAATTCTTTCTTATCTCCAGGTTGAATCTGAAGTGTCCAGAGACAGGAGGCTAAACTTGACGGTTCCTTTATTTCAGCTCTTTAGAGAAAGTGACATTCAGCTGGAACGCATCTGAGTTTAACAGAGAACAGGCGCTTCTTTTATACTTTTGCGGCTCCCGCCAAAAGAGAACTGTCAGCGCCTGAGCCAATCAGGCGCGACTTCTATTTTTACACATTTTACATAGAGACAGCGTTCTTACATAGGAACAACTATTTACAAAAGGATTCAACACCCCTCCCTCCTTAGTCAGAGACAAGTCAGTCAGCCAGCCATGTGACAAAGTCCTCCAATTGGCTTGGCCTACGAAGAGTCCGTAATGACCTGCGCAGATCATTTGAGTCCTCGCTTTCAACGGTGGAGGTCGGTTTGCTAGTACCTCCACAGTGCGGCTGGGGCCGAGGCTGAGCTCAGGCCCGCAGTGTTGAGTTGGCAGGCACAACACCGACCTCCGAGGACGAAGATGGCTTGGCATCGCTGGAGGACCTTTCCCATCTTGGTAAGTCCATTTGTATGTCCATTAAGATGGGTTGCGTGTTAAAGTCTAGTAAGGGGGAATAATCTGTATTAGCGGTTTGTACAGGGGAGGCCTCAAGGCGCCTTCGTAAGTGATCGATGTGCCTTCTCCACATTCGGCCATCGTCCAATTTTACAACATAAGTTTTAGCGGCTGTTTGCTGTACAATTGTTCCCTTCATCCAATTTAACCCCCCATCAAAATTCCTTGCAAAAATACTTTGACCCAAGTACAATTGTCTTTCAGGATTTACATACATAGAATTATGAGTACAATACCTTGGGTGTAATCTATCCAGTGGGGATATAAGTTTCCTCCCCATTAGAATTTCAGCAGGACTTTTGTGTGTGTGAGAGTTGGGGGTGATATGTTGTGTTAACAAAAATTGGTCCAGATGCTGTTGTACATCCACAGGGCCTGACCTGCGCAATGCCTCTTTTGCCACCCGAACGTACCGTTCTGCCAACCCATTAGCCCATGGCGAGTAAGGCAAGATGAGAGCATGTCTGACCCCCAAGTTATCCAAGAACAACTCAAATTGCCTGGCTGTCAATTGGGGCCCATTGTCTGACACTAAGATGTCAGGACAGCCATGGGTGGCAAACAAATGGCGCAAAACCTTAATGGTAGCACTAATGCGTTTTCAAGGTGGGTTGAAATTATTGCAATGAATATATTATTCATTGCAATAATTTCAACCCACCTTGAAAACGCATCTACCACTATTAAGAAATATTGAGACCCCACTGGCCCTGCAAAATCAATATGGACCCTGGACCAAGGCCCTGCAGGTTGCTCCCACTCCACTGGAGCTGTTTTGGGGGGATTTGGCCGTGACTCTTGGCATGGGTCACACTTGGCTACCCACCTTTCAATGTTTGCATCCAGACCAGGCCACCATAAGTGCCCCCTAGCTAAACCCTTCATCCTTACAATACCAGGATGCCCCACATGTAACAGAGTGAGTACTTTAGTCCTTAGACTTTCAGGAATGATGACTCTATCTCCCCACAAAAGACAACCCTTTACATACGACAGTTCCAGTCTTTTGTTTTTAAACTCAATTAAGTTTGCTTCTAAAGAGTCGTTATGCCACCCCTTGAGCACGCAATTTACCACCCTTTGTAAAATCTGCTCTTGCTGAGTGTGGTCAGCAACCTCTTTTGCTGTTGTTAGTGGGTTGTCCTCAAGCTCTAGAATTAAAACATCAGCAGATGGGGCTGGGTCCTCAACTATTTCTGCCATAGGGCACCTACTTAAACCATCTGCTTGGTTGATGGCTTTCCCTCCTTTATGTATAAGCTCATACTGGTAACCTGAAAGAAACAATGCCCATCTGATTAGTCTAGGAGACATAAAAGGAGGTGTTGGTTTGTTAGGGGCTAGCAGGCCTAGCAAGGGTTTGTGGTCATTGACTAGATCAAATTTCCTGCCAAAAAGGTAGTTATGAAACTTTTTTACCCCAGCCACTATAGCTAAAGCCTCTTTATCTAGCTGGCTGTAATTTCTCTCGGTACTAGTCATTGTCCTGGAAAAGAAAGCAATTGGGGCTTCTGTGTTGTTAGGCAAGACATGTGCCAAGACCCCCCCCCCCCCGACCCCATACGGGGACGCATCGCCCGTAAGCCTGACGGGGAGCAAAGTGCTATAGTGAACTACTACACTTTTGGAAGTTAACAACTGATTTATTTGCGAAAAGGCTTCGTGCTCAGTTCTCCCCCATGTCCAAGGAGTTCCCTTCTGTAGCAGCGGTGTATAGGCTCTGCTGCTGTTGCCTTCTGCTTTAAGAAAACAGAATAAAAATTTAGAAGGCCTAAAAATGCCTGCAATTCTGTTTTATTCTGTGGCTCTGGGGCTTCTCTAATGGCTTTTAATTTTTCAGTAGTTGGGTGGATGCCTTCGCCATCAATCCTATACCCTAAGAATTCCACACTGCTAGTTCCCCAAACGCACTTGTCTGGTTTGATTCTTAGACCTTTAGCTTTTAGTCTATTTAATACCTCCCTTATTCTCTGGTTAAGTTGGGATTGGTTTTCTCCTGAAATTAATATGTCATCAAAATAGGGAATAGTGCCCTTAATTCCTGACAATAAGCATTCCATTATGCTTTGAAAAATCCCAGGGGCTATGCTTACCCCAAATTGCAATGTGGTACATTTAAACGCACCCCTGTGGGTGACAATAGTCTGCGCGAGTGTGGTTGGCTCATCGACAGGGAGCTGTTGATAAGCTTGCGCCAAATCGATCTTGGCGAACACCTTACCTTCCCCCAGGGAGTGAAGTAGTTGTTGCACCACTGGAATAGGGTAAGGGTGATGTTGTAGGGCCTTATTAAGCATTGACTTATAGTCAGCGCAAACCCTCAAAGAGCCATCAGGCTTTAAAGGCGTGACTATGGGTGTTTCCCAAGGCCCTTGATCCACGGGGACTAAAATGCCCTGGCCTATAAGCTTGTCAAGCTGGAGATCAAGCTTTGGAAGAAGCGGTAGGGGAACCCTACGAGGTTTGAGCCTGACAGGGGGGACCTTAGGGTCGATAGAGAAAGAGATTGGTGGCCCTTTGTAAGACCCCAAAGTGGAGCTAAAGACCTCAGGGAATTCCTGCAAGAAGTTAGGAATGTCATTTGATTTGACATTACAAATACCAGAGATTTCAATACCCAGGGGATCCATCTATGCCAATCCCAGAAGAGAGTGCCTAGCCCCTGCAACAACAATCAAAGGAAGGTTACATTTGACATTTTTGAACACAATTGGTACATTTACCTTTCCCAATACTGGTATTATTCCCCCCTGAAAATCCTTAATAACTAAATCAGTATGCATAAGAGCAGATTTTGAGAGACTAGGCATGTACAATTTTAGCTTTTCCCATGGCATAATGGTATACTTAGACCCAGTGTCCAGTTCCATGTTGCACGGCTTGTTGTTCAGGAGTAGCGAAATTATGATTTTGCTCCTGTTTTTTGTTACTGTGCTATTGACGGAAAAATGTTTTTTACCTCTTGTGTAGTCGCGGTTGAAGGTTGAGTAGTTCCTGCGGCCGGAAAACTGAGGAGGTCGGTTTTCGCGTGGTTGGGCTGTTTGGGTCTGGAATCGAGGAGGCCGCGGGGTGGAAAAAGAGTCTTCTGGCATGGGGGCTCTGCAGGCTTCGGCAATGTGGCCTCGGCGGTTGCAGCGGCGGCAGATGGCATCCCGGAAAGGGCAGCGTTGGCGTGGATGGTTCCCTCGGCAGCCGGAGCAGGGGGCGACGGGGCGAGGGTATCTGGGTTGTCTCGACTGTTCCGGTTGCAGCAGGAAACAGCTGTCCTTGGAGAAGGCAGGTGGGCTGAGGTCATCTGGGGACTCGGCGCGGGAAGCTTTGGAGTTGATCTGGGCGACGACTTCCTGCTTGTCATTTTTCTTCAACTCCTTGGCAGCAGCGTCGGCGACTTCTGCGGTTTGTGCCAGCTTGATTACTGCTTGGAGAGAAGGCTCGTCTTCTGTGAGGAGCTTGTTGCGGACCGTAGCATTTTTCATGCCGAAAATGAGGGCATCGATGAGGCGAGCTTCTGGGTTGTCAAATTTACATTTTGACAGCACCGTACGAAGACGCGTAGCGTACTGGTTTATTGACTCGGAGTCGAGTTGGCCCATTCTTGAAAACTGATGCCGAAACACAATGGCTGGCTTTGTGGGATTGAAGTGGGTGGCGAGCTTGGTTTTCAGGATGTCCCAAGCGACGGAGTTGGTCGGTAGCGGATCTGTTAGGGTCTGGGCGAGATCGAATATCTCTGAGCCGCAGTAGTTCAGGAAGATTGCCCGCTTCCATTCGGTGTCGGCATCCCTCATCCCGGCAGCTTCGAGGAAGATCTCGAACTTGGCCATGTAGGCGTCCCAGGAGGACTTCTCCGGATCGAAGAACTCAGGAGCCCGGCCGACAGGCAGGTTGTTCATGGTGAGAGCGTGGTTCTTCCGTCCAACGTCGCCAGTGAAGTGTCCAGAGACAGGAGGCTAAACTTGACGGTTCCTTTATTTCAGCTCTTTAGAGAAAGTGACATTCAGCTGGAACGCGTCTGAGTTTAACATAGAACAGACGCTTCTTTTATACTTTGCTCCCGCCAAAAGAGAACTGTCAGCGCCTGAGCCAATCAGGCGCGACTTCTATTTTTACACATTTTACATAGAGACAGCGTTCTTACATAGGAACAACTATTTACATAAGGATTCAACAGAATCTTTCCTTTATTTATTATTTATTTATTATTTAGATTTGTATGCCGCCCCTCTCCAACCGTTGTTCCTCATCCAGCCCTCTGGTGCCCTCAAAAACAGTATGTCCCCCTCCTCTCTGTGGCAACCCCTCAAGTACCTGTATACAGCTATCATGTCCCCTCTAGCCCTTCTTTTTACTAGACTATCCATGCCCAGTTCCAGCAACCTTTCCTCGTATTACCTGGTCTCTAGTCCCTTTATTATTTTAGTTGCTCTTTTCTGCACCCTCTCTAGAGTCTCTATATCTTTTTTGAAGTGTGGTGACCAGAACTGGATGCAATACTCCAGGTTCTAAATTCAACACATTCTAAATTATCTTATGGGCAATCCAGGAATCAGACTGAAAGGAATATAGTCTTCCCTCTGTCAAAACTTTGCACGATTTTTCCAATATTGAGCTTCATTTAACTTTCCCAGGAAAATTAGCTTTTTGTGAGCAAGTTCCTGTTTTTAGAATATTTATGTTACATTTTGGATTCCAAGAATGTAAAATATGTTTTTTTTTTCTCCTTTATTGAAAATAATTTAAAATATTGCATGTCTCCTTTTCTCTACATAGATTAGTAATTTTCTGCTGCCAATCACTTAGAAGAAGAAAAATGGGAACTGATGAGCACATTCAGATAAATAAGTATGATGTGTCACTGCTTAAAATATCTTTCAGTTAACACTGCTGCTAAATAGCAGGGCTAGCTGACAAACAATCACCGAGGACAGAGCCACGTTTAGAGCATTATTAAATTATCAGCACATTAAAATCATTACTATGTCAATCTATATCAGCATGTTCAAAGACATGTGTTCCCTTAGAGGAATTAGCCCGGCTATTAGAGTTGGCAAGGAAATCCATCAGCAAAACAGGTGCTAATCAGTTCTGAGAAAGATCATTGCATGAAAGAACACATGCTGCCATAGAAAACGGTGGCGAAGCATTCGACAGAGTGCAAAGCCAGAACTGGACAAGTCATGTGACAAGTGTTGATTAAAACACTGAAAAGTGAAAAGAGAGGGAAAAAATACTATAGTGAATAACACAAAGCAGGCCTAGACGTATTGAGATTTGTTTTTTTTTAAAGCACTGGATAAATTATTATTCAGTGCTAACAACCAAAGCATTTGGATTTTTGTTGAGCTGGAACTTGAATATTAGAGATCATTATTGACTAGATTTTGAATTATACACGCTACTAAAAATAGAGGACAATGCTGAACTTCAAGCAAACTTTAGGAATAAAGTTTATTCCTAATATTATTCTAACACACTTCTGTAGAGATCATCAAAGTGATGTACAGGTAATCCTTGACTTACAACCATTTGTTTAATGGCTGTTTGAAGTTACAATGGCACTTGAAAAAGTAATTTATGACCATTTTTTCCCAATTATGACTGTTGCAACATCCCCATGGTCACCTGATCAAAATTCAGATGCTTGGCAACTGGCTAATATTTATGACAGTTCCAATGTTCCAGGATCATGTGGTTCCTTGTTATGACCCCCTGACAAGCAAACTCAATAGGCAAGGCAGATTCACTTAACAATGGTGTTACTAACTTAATCGCTGGAGTAATTTACTTATCATCTGTGGCAAAAAGGTCATACAATGTGGCAAAACTCATTTAACCTCTGTCTCATTTAGAAACTGGCTCAATTGTGGTTGTAAGTCAAAGGCTACCTATTACCACAAATCAACATGAAATAACCTTGTAATGACATATGGATAATCAAAAATACAGCCAATATAAAAATCCATGATAAAGATTGCAGGAGTAATTGAAAACAAGTCCTGGTTAAAAGGAGGGATGTTCAGATTATTTTTATCCTCCCAAAAGTATGGGTGGCAGGCATAGGAAACTCTAATGAAAGGTATATTCTACTCTGGGAGACAAATGATAAAAGAGTCTTCGTGCTTAGCTCGTTAATGGATGTCTGCAAGGGATGGTGTCCTCGGAATGGCCTTGCCTATAGATCTTAATAACACAACAGGTTCATAACATAACACGACAAATGATTTGTTAGACAGCCAGACCTAAGCCACTTAGGCTTCAACTTAAAACCATAACTTTAAACTGAAGCCAGAAAACAGCTGCCAATGAAGGCAGGCCTTTCAATACTGTGGGAACATGATATGGGCAGTGTATTTTATTAGCAGTCTAACTACTACATTTTGTAACAATTGAGGCTGAATATTTGGAAAATCGAAGTTTGACAATCTGTCCAAATAACAGCTAGACATTTGACATTTGCTATCCTATCCAGGTAGCAGCCCCAAATGAAAGCAAGATAGAAATGTGCTACAGCTATCCATGCTCCATGCCTTGAAATAAAATTGTATTCAAACTACACGCTATTTGTCATCCTCCCATTTAATAAAATCTATACCATAGATTTCATATTCACATTCTTTAGTATTAAGGCCTGGCATTATGATAAATTATCATCAATGTAGCAGAATGCAGCTGTGAGAGCAATCACGGGCTTTCCTAAGTATGCCCATGTTACTCCAACACTTCGCAGTTTGCATTGGTTGCCGATCAGTTTCCGGTCACAATTCAAAGTGTTGGTTATGACCTATAAAGCCCTTCATGGCACTGGACCAGGATATCTGCGAGACCGTCTTCTGCCCCACGAATCCCAGCGGCCGGTTAGGTCCCACAGAGTTGGTCGTTTAGTTGGTCGGTTGGTCCCACAGAGTTGGTCGGTTAGTTGGTCGGTTGGCCGGTTAGGTCCCACAGAGTTGGTCTTCTCCGGGTCGACTAAACAATGTCATCTGGCGGGACCCAGGGGAAGAGCCTTCTCTGTGGCGGCTCCGACCCTCTGGAATCAGCTCCTCCCAGAGATTAGGACTGCCCCCACCCTCCTTGCCTTTTGTAAACTCCTTAAAACCCACCTCTGTCATCAGGCTTGGGGGAACTGAGACCCCCCCCCCCTTTCCTATGTAGTTTTGTGCATGATATGACTGTGTGCATGCATTTTATCTATTGGGGGTTTTTCTTTTTAGACTTTTTAATGTAAAACTGTTATTTCAGATTTTAATTATTAGATTTGTTATCATGTATTGTTTTTATCACTGTTGTGAGCTGCCCTAAGTCTATGGAGAGGGGCGGCATACAAATCTAATAAATTAATAAATTAATAAATCAATAAATTAATATTAATAAATTAATAAATCAATAAATCAATAAATCAATAAATCAATAAATCAATAAATCAATAAATCAATAAAAACAAATCAACAAATTAACAAATTGATAAATTGATAAATTGATAAATTGATAAATTGATAAATTGATAAATTGATAAATTGATAAATTGATAAATTAATAAATTAATAATTATTATTATTATTCTTTGGCCTATTCATTGTCTTTCCTCACCATATCTTGACACTTACGTTGTTTCAGTTATCTTCAAAGTGATGAACCATTAGCAAAAATATTTTTTGTGATGTGTGGATCATCTTTAATAAAATGATGATGATGATGATGATGATGATGATGCTGTCATTATCGTCCATGAAAGTGAGTCCTATTCTTGGAGATTTTATGGACCAAGTCTCTTCACATCTTCCAATCCTTCACTATTTCTTTGAGTTTTTCTATGTTCTATTTGGTGTCTTGGATAGCATGGTTTCCTTTATTGATGTCATTGCCTAGGTAGTGAAATCCAATTTTTTTTTTGCTACAGATTCTGCGGGCATGGCTTGATGGACATGGCTCTGTTAGGGGAAGGATACACCACTCCAGGGGAAGGATACTGCAAAATCTCCATTCCCAGTCAGAGGTGGCTTTTGCTGGTTCTCCAAACTACTCAAAATTTCTGCCACCAGTTCTCCAGAACCTAATAATCTAATAACACTGGTAGTTTACCAGTACAGTGATCCCTCGATTAGCACGGTCTCGATTAGTGCGAAATGCTACAACACGGTTTTTCAAAAAATATTAATTAAAAAATACTCCACGGTTTTTTTGCTATACCACGGTTTTTCCCACCCGATGACGTCTATCATTTCTCTCTCTCTTTCTTCCTCTCTCACACTCTCTTCCTCCCTCTCTCATCTCTTTCTTTCCTTCTCTCTCTTTCCTTCTCTCTCCCCCCCTCCACTTGCCCACGAGAAGAAAAAAAGCAACCTCTGCCAGGCAGCTCCCCTTGTGCCCCCGCTTTGTGCCTGCCTCTTGTCCCTCTCTTTTGGGGATTTTTTTTTCTTTTCTGTCTGAGTGCGTCTGTGTGAGCGCGAGAGAGGGAGTGCGTGTATGTGTGTGTGTGTCTGTTGCGGCTTGGGCTGGTCGGCCTCGGAGGTGGGAGAAGGCGAAGAGGTAGCAAGCGGGGAACCCGGCGGGGTGGATGGCGGTGGCGGCGTGTGTGTGTGTGGTGGCCGCCTTCAGCTTGGGGTCGCCGCCGGCGTGCTCGAAGGACGCGCCGCCGCCCGTCTTGGAGCCTTCGAAAGCCTCATCGTCTTCTGTGCTCTGCTCGCTGCTGCTCTCCAAGCGGGGCGCAGCGGCTGGGAGCGCGCGCCTTTTCTCCCCTGCATGGATCCTGGCTAGCCGTCGCGCCTCTCTTGAAGATGGGAAGCCTGGCGACGCGCTGTTTTCCCCCACCGAGGACAATCGGGGTAAACTCTTTTGGTTGGGAACCAACCGGCCCGGTGCTCTTTTGGCTCTCTTGGGGTTTCCCCTTTGCCTGGGCAGCAGGAAGACCCAGGAAAGGTTCCCTTGGCTGCCCAACAGCTGATCTGCTCCGCAGCGCGGCAGCAGCGAGGAGCCAAAGATGGGGTTTCCCCTTTGCCTGGGCAACGGGGAAACTCCATCTTCGGCTCCTCGCTGCTTCCGCGCTGCGGAGCAGATCAGCTGTTGGGCGGCCAAAGGAACCTTCCCTGGGTCTTCCCCGCTGCCCACACGCAAACTCCACCATCTGCGCATGTGCGGCCATGGAAAAAAAAGGGCGTGCATGCGCAGATGGTGTTTTTACTTCCGCACCACTATAACACGGAAAATCGATTACCGCGGGAGGTCTTGGAACGTAACCCCCGCGCTAATCGAGGGATCACTGTATTATGTCATGTCCTGTCATTATGATGAGTATAATTTAAAAAATAGTGAAATAACAATTAACATAGTCTATAATCTAAGTCAACCTTCACCTTTATTAATCATCCCATGCTCTATTGTATAATGAATACTTTTGGCTAGGCAGATATTCAAATTATTTATAATAATTTCCTTGATTGATACCATAATTTATGCACCAATCTCCCAAATGTTTGTTTGTTGTTTGGAATAATATTAAAATTAATAATTAATTAATTTAATTAATAATGCACCTTGAAAACCAGGCATACAGGTTTTTTTGTAATTTATATTAATACTTTAATTTTAGCTTTACACTATTTAATTTAGTATTCTAACCAAGGTTTCTGCCAATTACAAAGATATATGTACTGTGTTGCCTATGTAGTCTTGCTGGGTATAGTCTGGAGGACAGAAGGGAGAGGGGAGACATAATCAAAATGTTTAAATGTGTTAAAGGGTTAAATAAGGTTCAGGAGAGAAGTGTTTTTAATAGGAAAGTGAACACAAGAACAAGGGGGCACAATCTGAGGTTAGTTGGGGGAAAGATTAGAAGTAACATGAGAAAATATTATTTTACTGAAAGAGTAGTAGATGCTTGGAACAAACTTCCAGCAGACATGGTTGGCAAATCCACAGTAACTGAATTTAAGCATGCCTGGGATTTAAACATAGATCCATCCTAAGATAAAATATAAGAAATAGTATAAGGGCAGACTAGATGGACCATGAGGTCTTTTTCTGCCGTCAGTCTTCTATGTTTCTATGTATATTTCTCACTTCTTCTTTGATACAATTAATAAGTGAATAGTGAACCAGATTAATATGCATCATTCATGCTATTTTATATACACATATATATCCTCTATGGGGTGGATACATATTAATCTCCAGACAATACAGTCTGGAACTGCAAGTCCCTTCATTCCTCATCAAGCTGATTATGACTGATGGATTTCATCAGCATCTTGTTCTTTGTCATGTTATGTAGAATAATAGGGTTTTTTTTAAGTTTATAGGAATGGGCTATAAGCTATCAGAACTGAGTAGTTCTTAATTATAAGACTGGGATCAAATTGGCTGTAAAATTAGCACTGTATTTACACCCTATCTGATCAGATGACTTGAAACCCCGATTTGGGGTTGCTGTGATGAAGGAAAATAAAGCTGGTGCTTCCTCCTCTAATAGTAAAGGAGGACACATAATAGATAAAAGTTAGATATGCATATATATCTTCTATGGGGATAAATGTAACTTGCTTAGATTTCACAAGGAGTAAGCAATAATGTAAAAATCTGCGAAGACGTGTAATTAGAGGCTGCTAAGAAACTGCTATTTAGAGGTTTGTTGCAAGTAGGCAGAATTAACAAAGGATAAGAGCAATGGGACATAATGGGGAAATTAGTGGTAAAGACTTTCAAACATGGGGCTTTTTTCAAGGGGTAAAGAATAGAATATTTTTTAAAAGCTTAAAAGAATATTGAGGATATAAAATCTAGTAAGCTGTAAGAGAGAAAGAGGAGAGACAGAGAGAGAGAGAGAGAGAAACACACACAGAGAGAAAATTTCCATAGTTATGACATGTAAGAGATGTTGGGCAAGATACAGTCTGATCCATTCTGTTCATAAGAGGATGAAAAAAAAGAAGAGGGGCTAAAAAGAGGCAGATTATAAACAGATTTAAAAAACAACATCAGAAGTATATTCTGTCTCTGAAAAAGGCACCAAGTTAAAAAAACAACAACAACATAGGAGACAGGAAAAAGAAGAAAGGAGAAAGTGTGGGGACTGCCTCTTGTGTTTTCTCTGCAGCAAAAGCAGAAGACCAAGAGAGCCTGAGGAAGTCACCAATAGAGAAAGCACCAGCAGCTTGTCTGAAGAAAGATCAAGGCTTGAAGAAAAGCAGATGGTATAAGATGGACCATGATGCATAGCAAGGAGGATTGAATCAGAGTGAGATATCCCCCCTTAAATATGAGATAGATAAAAAATAATAACCTGCACACAAAGAAAAGAAAGAAAAATCCATCAGGTGTACAAGAAGAGAGACTATGATATCAAAAAATTTGATCAGAACCTAAGCTTATATATAGTTTGGAAAAATAACTTAATGCACAGAACTAGGAATCACAGTTTCTATATTTTTGAATGAAAAATAAGATTAAATAACAGGGAACTGTAGCTCACTAAATAGACTTTCTGCCGTCAAAGCCATTCTTTAAATTATGACAATTTATCTTATTGTATCCAGAGTCTAGAATAACATATACTTGGACATGCTACATTCCAGAAAATGTCATTTTTTAAAATAACCTTCTGATTTAAGACTGGACTGAAGCACCACTTGGTATTTCAGCCGCTGGAGATAAACAGAGGAGAGTGCACGTTGGGAGATTATAACCATTATAATATTTCTAACCTAAGTGAGAATCAGTTGGAAATCCAGTAACTAGAAGCAAATCTATAGTCGTACAGCTATTTGGCAGCATTAAACTCAGGAAACCTGCTGATCATTTTATTTTCTCCAACATAGTGATTAATGATTAAGAGCAAAAGCACCTCAGGACTTCTATTTAATGAGTAATTTGCAGGTCAGTACTCTTCAAATGTTGCAAAAATCAGAAGAGAGCAAACTTGGGGAGATTGTGAGAAAAGAGATTATCTGTGTTGGTTTTATTTAAGGCAGACAATAGATAATTCTAAAGGAAGATCTGATTGATTGTCAGCAATTTTGTGACAATGTCTATATCCTAATATTATGTAACAATATCAGCTATATAATAACTGTCCACAACCTAAAGTGTACTCATGAAATGATGAAATTTTTTACTGTTTTTAAAATTCATCTTTATCCTCTGATGGAACTGACATCTTCCACATAACAGAATTATTTTTAAAAAAATGTTTATTAAGTATTAACAATAAAAAGGGGAAACAAACATAACAGAAAAATGGCATAATACATAGTATAGTGTAAAATTAGTAGTACATAATAACAAATATGTATATTTATAATCAAAGTAAAATAAAGAGTGTAAATAATGTGGAGTAAGAAAGTGAAAGAAAAGACACAAAGGAATAGAGAGGGGAATAGAGAAAAGGATAGGACGGAAAGAAAGAACGGAGGGAAGAGTGTCTGCAACATAGCTGACACTTTAGAGTTGTACAAATTTGGGGTGCGAAGGGGTGGTAGATGTAAAAAAGCATATATCTTAAGTGTAGTTAGTAAGGATTCATAAGTATCGATGAGTCTCAAATGCTATGGATGTTTTGACTGTTCAGAATAAACCCAAAATTAGATTGCAGTGTTTGATATCTACGTATCTTCAGGTTGACCTGATCGATACCCTTTAATGATAAATTGTTAAAATATTTAGACATCTCTGCATATTCCATAATTTATGTCAAAATATTCAATGTGGTTGGGGTAGTTTCCTGTTCCCAGCACTGTGCATAGGCAATTCTGGCTGCTGTAACAATTTGCATGATAATATAACGATCTTTTTTTGTAAACTTTTGTCTAAAGATTCCTAAGAGGAAAAGTTCTGGTTTGGGTATTATAATCTGCGATGTAACTTGATCAAGGACCTTTTTAATTTCTTGCATGATAATAGGTTCCAGGCTGGTTTTTACATTTCTAGCAGAGAGGGGACATATTAGGGAACATTTTAGAGAATCTAGCAGGAGGTAAATGCCACCTGTAAAACATTTTATATTGATTTTCCTTGTAAGAGGTTGCCAGAGTTCATTGTAGTTCATTGACCAAATTTTTCCCCACTCAATCAAGTTGATTGGGTAACCAAAATTTTGAGCCCATGCGACCACTGATCCCTTCACTTCTTCCTCTGTGGTATCCTGCTTTAACAAAAAATTGTAAATTTTGGAAATTGTTTTTCCGTCTGGGCCAAGGATAGTTCTGTCTAGTAAATTATTTTTTTGAAAACCGAATTTTCACATAACAGAATTCTAAGAACAATTAAGAATATCTACAGGAAGGATTCCAAGAGGAGGAAAAACAAGAAGAAATCCCATTGGATCTATAGACATCAAGAATAGAATGGAATGGAATGGAATGGAATAGAATAGAAAAGAATTATGTTTGAATGATACTGACTATAGCTGCTGTGTGAATGGACTGACAGGTTTTTCATTTCCACTGGGGGTGGTGGGGGTGGTTTATAATTAGTTTAATGGTTTAATTGCATATAATATGTCTCTTATACCAGACTCTATGATCAGTGGATGAAGCACTGATCATGGAGTCTGGAACCTGGGATTTGTTTGACATTTAAGCAATATCACTGAATTCTGAGATTTGCTTGATATTTAAGCCTAGATTAGATTAGATTTATTGGATTTATATGCCGCCCCTCTCCACAGACTCGGGGCGGCTATAAACATGGAGAATTTTTTTTAAAAAAATCATATTTTGGAAGTTTGTTTCAGCATTTTTCCCAAAGCATATTTTACAGGTCAAAGGCAGAAATAAAGTTTTAAATGCAAATTTTGCAATTTCTATTGCTTAACTTGCTTTTTTGTGTGTGTGCTACTATTATCACTAGGAATGGCACAGGCTGAACTTTGTATTGTCTGTAATTTTCTCCTGTGGTATTACCAGACTTCAATTCAGAGCTACCTGAAAAATGACATAAGCCCCACTGAACAGTTGAAGGCATCTCTGGTGCTTTCTATTATGGCATGTCCTACTTATTTAACATTAAGTTTCATGTCTTAAGACTGGGCAGTATTTGGGACACTGGATAGTTCCCAGAGCAATTAAATTCCGTATGTGGATCAGTGGGAGTCTCGGTTCATATCCTCTGGGGATCTGAAGGAATATCAAAGAATGGCTTTACACAAAACATGGGGATATAGTCTATTTCCCTTGACATGCTGCTGCTTTCATTGATTTATTGTCAAGACAATGTGTATAAAGTGAAATTAGTTAACACATTCTTCCATTTTTTTGCAGTCCTCATATTAGACCCGTAAGGTCTAAATTTGATTGATCCAACAAGCACTGCTATTTATTTATTCAATATATTTTAGTGTATTTTTCTGCAATACTGATTAGGTAGTGTAAGCTAGGTTGTGTGTGTGTGTTTGTGTATACACATATGCACACAGACACAAGCTCATAAGTGTGTGTGTGTGTAGATTTAGATGCATGTGTCAAATTTTATCTCTGCTTTGCAATTTGTTTATTCTTTCCCAATTTTTATCATGATTATACTACAAATTTCCTTAACTTAATTCTGATTAACATCTATGGTTTGTGGAGAAAACATTAGCCTGGCAAATGTGTGTTATATTCCAGGTCCAAAAATCTCTGTTGTTTTTGTCCAAGCACACCTTTTTTAAAAAAAATCTGTAGTTTGGCTTGAGGTGGTCTATGATTTAGTTCAAGTTGACTATTAACTCAATTAGAACTTGGAAAGCATTTCTGTCCTACATTTCAGGTGACTTACAATATTGGAAAAAATTCAGCAGTGCCTTAAAAAATCCAGTGCCAATGAATTAAATTAAATGAGCCTGATACTGCTGGGCTGTAGCTTTGTCCCCATTCCTCTCCTTATTTTCTTCTAGGATAAGATTAGTTGGATATTCTGGAGTCCATATAAGTATAATTGGAAAATCACCTTTTGTTCATCTGGTGTTCATCTAACTCTTGATTTGATGTGACAATGGTTTCTTAGGAAACAAACTCAATGTGGGTTAGGATGCATTTAAAAGATAGTTAATTACAGAAAGGAAATGCATTCTAAGACAGCCAAGTCTAGTTTTGTTTGTGTTATTGAAACTTATCAGTTCTAACTATATCCAGTTGCTATTAACAGTGAATACAACTTAAAATATGTTATAATGTATTCAGGTGATGAGAAGCAGCATTAATTAGTCTTGATGTACCACCTCAATCCAGATCATAACGATTGACCTCTCCAGGTTCCTAAGAGGTCAGTAAGGGGTGTACATAAGTGCACTAGTGTGCCTTTCGTCCCCTGTCCAATTGTCTCTTCTTATAATATATCTTTTCTTCCTTCATATATCTTCTCCTATATTTTTATATCTTCTCTTTATATATAATACTTCATGTCTACTCTCTTCAATATGTATTGTGTATTGGACAAAATAAATAAATAAAAATAAATAAAAAATAAAATAACATCTATCAACATAGAAACATAGAAGATTGACGGCAGAAAAAGACCTCATGGTCTATCTAGTCTGCCCTTATACTAGCATGGCTTGATCTGGAACACAAATTACTCCAGTCAATATCTTGAATCAAAATATTCAAGCAGACCAAAGTCATTTGGATAAGAAAATGAGTGGCACATAAATTTAATAGTAAACAAATAAATTAAAAGTGTGCCAGTACAGGAGTCCCTTTATGTATCTGTATTGAAGCAGTGCAGCCACTGTGTTCTAATGCTTTGAAGAAAAGCACTGGTTTTATAGGGGTGCACTTAGTGAAGGGCTGCACTTACCTTTCCCTCTGGGATCAGTCCCGGAGCCTGGCATGGGCATGTGCGCAGGTAGTGGCATGTGCATGCACCCTCGTGCGAGAACTTGCTTCCATGCATTCACAGAAGCAAAGAAATTGGCAAAAATTGCTGAAATCTTGTGTGAGGACACTCAAACGCATGAGATTTCAGTGATTTTTGCTGAATTCTTTGCTTTCATCTATGCTCAAAAGCAAAGAAAAGCCAAAAATCGGAGTCAAGGTCCGTTTGAATCCGAGCGATTTTATCAGCGAAAAATGTATTGAACTCCTCGGCACTGCTCTGCAAGGGCTCCCCAACTTCCCCTTGTTAAGAAGGGAGCCGGTCACCCTAAACAGAGCAGCTGGGCAGGATTCCGCTGATGCAATTAAGGCGGCATGATACATGCATCTTGCCGCCTTGAGCGCCACTTTGTAAGTCTTAATATGAGCTCTTACAAATGTTCAGTCGGATTCAGATTTACTTTTCCTCCACCACTTCTCTAGACCTCTCTTCTGGCATTTCAACTCCCGGAGTTCCTCAGTGAACCAAGGAGCTCTCCGGGGTCTAGTGCCACAGAGAGGTCGCAATGACACAATTCGTTCAAGAGCCTCCATTGCAGACCTATTCCAGGCCATGGCAAGAGACTCTGCCGAGCTGTGGATGAGTGAATAATAAATGTAAAATGTAACTTAGGTTATTGCACTATTGTTTTTAAGCAACAATATATGTATATTGATTTCTATGGAAAGTATATGTGATGTATGTTATGTTTTGGATGGAAAAAAATAAACTTTTACTGGAAAAAAAGAGAAATGTCTTCCCTACCACTGCACCTGGCCTATAGAACACCCCTTCATACTGAGTTCCAATATGCCTGCATCCTTTTCTCCTTCAGGACAGTACTTAAAATAGAGTAAGTTCAAAGTGACATTAGAATGAGGAGTACATAAGGAAATTTAATCAAACAGCCAAGGGGCGGCAGTGGTTAGAAAGCAGTACTGCAGGCTGCTTCTGCTGCCTGTTGTCTGCCTGAAATTTGGCAGTTTGAATTTCATCATGCTTAAAGTTGACTCAGCCTTCCATCCTTTTGAGATCAGTAAAATGAGGACCCAGATTGTTGGAGGCAATATGGCAACACTGTAAATTGCTTAGAGAGGGCTGTAAAGCACTGTGAAGCAGTATATAAGTCTAAGTGCTAGTGCTATTTTTCTGTTTTTCTTCAATTTTTGTTTCTTTTTATTTATTTTATGTTTATATGTATTGCTTTATTTATTGTCGGCTATCCAAAGCTGATTTTAGATGGGTGGTTATACTCCGAGAATATAAAGTTAAGACATACATCAGTTAATCAAATTAAAAAGTATCTCATAAAATGAGCTAAAATAACTATTGCAAAGTGTTTTGTCACATTTGTGTATAAGCAGAACTGAAGAGATGCCTAAGGTAAAGTAGTAATGTGTGCATTATAGATTCCTTGGTGATAATTAAGAGGTTGACAATAGATCAACTACCAACTTGCGAAAAGAGCGGAGTTTACGAAGTATTGAAAAATTATTGTGGGTAATTATCATATGCTGTTTTCAGTTCAATTTGTGTTCGTCACATTTCCAATCAATGTCTATATTCAGATTAGAACAAGCACACATGTCATATAGTACAGTCAGCAAAAGTATAGCTTGATGTTTATTTATTAAACATGAACAAATATGGAAAGCAGTCAAGTGTCAAAACAGGATGAAAGGCAGGCAAAAGTAGGCAGAACGATTTGAGCAACAGGAAATAATTTACATTATTTGTTTGTCTCTGTCTTTTAAAGCCATTGGAAACAACACGATAGGGCTTCACATGTACAGCCCCAAAGAGAATGGCTTTTGATTATTTAGCATTATCCTTTTTATCCACATAACACTAGAAAAATAGAGATGGAAAGTAGGATACCAGGCAATCCTATCTCAATTCTGCACTATTAAAGAAACAATTTATTGGATGAGAATGATGTTCCCCAAAGAAATGTCTTCCAATAAGAGCTTGCTTATTGGACTGAAATGAGTCTATGAGACAAGATCAGAGACCATTGCTGGTGCCTGAGGAGCAAGTGGCATAACTTCAAACAGTACTTTGAAGTCTTCTGTAACCATTGAAAAAAAATGAGCTGTTTTTGAAACAGGAAGAGGAACTTTAAGGTGAGCAAGTTTGCTATACAGTATCTGTTCCTGGTGGGAAGTGAGTTTTAAGGGGATTATTAATAGACTTTGGTGCAGGGGAAGAACAGATAAGATCTGACTGCACTAAGAATGGTTGCTTTAAGAGTGAAAAACTGCAAGAGAGTTCATGTTATCTAAGAACATTGGATTTAAATATTGTATTTTTCAGACTATAAGATGCTCCAGCCAATAAGGCACATATTAGCTTTAGAGGAGGAAAACAAGAAAAAAAATATTTGCCACTGCCTCTGCTGCCCATTTGCCGCCACCATGACCCATTTGTGATGGCCTGTTTGTTACGACCCATTTGCTGCCGCCTATTCACTGCCACCTTCCATTGCCACCTTTTTGCCACTGCCGATTTCTCACCACCGGTGACCATTTATCATGGCCCATTCATTGCTGATCTCCACAAGCAGGTGGTGGCAATAGGTGGAAATCTCCATTACCTGGAACAGCTGATTGCCACCATACCAACTTCTCTTGTCCTACTAAAATATTCACTCAATAAGACAGAGACATTTGCACCCATTTTTTGAGTGGGGGAGCTAACAGATTTTAAATTCCAATTCTGTTCCCGTGGTCAACTTCTTATAAATCTGGCAACCAATCTCTTTTCTTATCACTCTTTTAGTTAGTAGATTTCAGTTTTTCTCCTCTTTTGGACCCATGATATCTTGCTGGTCTTTTCATATTGGTTTGGTTTCTTTAGGTCTTGCCTGAAGCTCCTATTACAAATGGACCTGTAACATGTATAATGTTAAATGAATTTATTGTCCAGCTGGCAGTTCAATACCATGAAAAGCTTTTTTCTCTCCTGTAAACTGCAGGAACACAGCACAAGGGATATATCTCTGTAATCACTTCCTAATGGTTTCTGTAGCTTTCCAGCAAGGCTACAGTCTAATCCCATGGTTCCCAATCTTTTTTTGGCCATGCCCCACTTAAGCATCTCTAAAATATTGATTCTTCCCCCCCCCTTGTGACATATCATTATATAATTAAACTCCAACTCACATGGAGGAAGCTTAAAAGGCCATTAACTTTTTTTATTTTATTTATTTATTTGTCAAAGCATGTACAAGATAATAGGTATAGTATAAACATAAACAAAAACAAAGTCTAGCTAAATTTGGACAATAGGACAGTAGGACAGGGATGGTAGGCACAATGGTGCACTTATGCAAGTCCCTTACAAACCTCTTAGGAATGGGGTGAAGTCAACTGTAGATAGTCTAAAGCTAAAGTTCTTGAGGTTTGTGGAAGAAACCACAGAGTCAGGTAGTGCATTACATGCATTGACCACTCTATTGCTGAAGACGTATTTTCTGCAGTCGAGGTTTGAGCCGTTTACATTGAGTTTGAATTTAATTTAATTTTAATTTAATTTTAATTTAAAATTAAATTTAAAATTAAATTTTAACTTGGTTTAAACAAGGTTCCAATTGTCCCCATTAAAAATCAACCCCCCCCCCCCGTGGTTTGTGGGCCCACATTGGGAACCATTGGTCTAATCTGAAATGAATTCCTTACTAATCATTAAGTAGCCTTCTCATCAACTTTCCTTCCTTCAAACTGCCATTTGATTTGAGGTTCCCCCCATGTGGTCTTTGATAAATTAAGAGGAGCAAAATCAGATATAGATGAATCCTGAAAAAGCCCCATGTTTTCAAAAAGTGCCCTGTCAATTGCTTCATTTTAATCTAATCTCAATTAGGCTGTAAGCGAATGCTAAAATTGCTATGTATTTTAATAAGCCAAAATACAGTCAGACATTTCTGTGAAAGAAACTCATGTTAGCCTTCTCTTATGCTGATAGCTATGTTAAAAAATAATAGTATTTTTTCAATATTTTTCAATATTCTTAGCAACTGAAGGTTAACCCTTCCATGATCAATTGCAAAAAGCTTTCATATTATTGTTGCTACTGTCATTGTCATCATTGTTACCCAGAAAGCTATGACTATAGTTTATGGTCTGCTTCCAAATTTAATTTCAAAGCTACAAGTTTATTTCTTTAAAAAACCAACAATGTTGAAATGGTTGAAAAGGGACATTTTGAATCTATATGGGACAAGATATCAACACTTATTAAGATTGTGCAATTTGACAAGAGGCAAAGTTGTTATTGTAGCCACTTCACATGGATTTAGTTCCTGATGGCCACTTGAGTTACTTCTGCAGGCTGAAGATGTCAAGAAAAGTGCACTTACTATAGTACTATGCCATTTGTGTGGGGGCATGTGTGTGTGTTGTGCTGTTCATTTTTCTGAAGAGTCCTCAAGAGGTTTTGCTCAGTTAGTGTAATTATTCTTCAGGAGAATTTCTTCAGAAGCCTATAATGTTCCTCCTTACCTGGCTCAGTGAGGCCAACTGTTCTGTAGTGTGTGGGCTGGCTACTGAAGGAAGAGCAGGAATTTGATTTAGCTCAAGCTAACAGTAAAAATTTTTGCCATTCAGTCTAATGAATCCTTTCCAATTGTTATTCCCACTCCTACAACATGACTTAATTATGATGTCATGTGCAGATTATTACCCACAAAAATGAATCATATTGGAACTAGCAGGTTTCAATTAATGGAGCAACAAATGGGGTTTTTGGTGAACCAAGAACTTGGACAACAAACACAATGTTTTCCTACCATACTATTAAGTAGTTGGATTTCTTTCTGGTTCAATATTCTGCCTTGCATTGATGATCTCAAGGCATAACTAGGTCCTGCTTGGGAAAGAAAGAGCAGTTCTGTAAAATCACCTCTTATTTCACCCTAGTCAAATCTCTATCTATCTCTATCTCTACAGGATGGATCTATAAGGTTTTTAGTATAAGTGGAGCAAGCAGGTTGTAAGCTCAATAGGTTTCTTGTGGGTGAAGGCCACCTTTCTTTTTAATGACATGCCATGATCTGTATTTCTTTTTTTAAAAAAAAATAGTCCTGACCATAACAAAATCAAAATTGATCTGATTCATTTCAGTCTGTATTTAATGTAATATTTTTCTGCCAAGTTCAAAGTTATAGTTCCTCTGAAATATTAGAAGCAGTTTCTGCTCTGTCTAGAGTCACATAAAAGTGATATGTGGTTATACAAATCGAATGAACAAATGGACAAACAAATGGATGAATGAGTGAATGAATGACACGGGAACCTGCTCTTAAGATTATAGGGGGGTACTATTTGTACAAAATGTTTTTTAGGACTAAGAAAATTCCAGGAAAATACTCAATTCTATAAAACTGACCCAACCTAGATCTTTATGTGTGTATTTTGTCATTTAGATATTGTCATTATCCTTACTGAAAATAAACAGCTTCTTTGCAATTATCATTCTTCACATTGTTTCCTTTTTTTTAACTTCATCCTGCTCACTACAATGCTTTATCTCATTTTAAATAACCTTAAAGCTTTAATGAATCCCAAGGAAGATGGCATGTCTATCCATGTGTTGATGTAAAAGAATAAGCACTTGAGAGTAAGGGTAGAAATGATTATGAGATACTATGAAACAAGTATAAAACTTTCATTCTTTATTTTATGGCATATGTGACATTTATGAGAATCCCTCTTATTGTAAAAGTTCTGTGACATTTTGAGGAAACTGCTATGAATGTAGCAATCAAGTTTTATTAATCTTTTTAATGCTGCAATAATAATCAATAGTGCATTGTTTCTGAGCATTGAACTCTTTAGTTGAGCAAAATAAGAACATTTCCTTCAGCAATGTGACAGCTTGCTTCAGTCATCTAAAATACCTTACTTCTGTTTCACTCTATTCCATTTCCTGAAAGCTGTTCCTAAATTCTTTGTGGCCTATATTTGTAATGTTAACAATAAAACAACAATCAGTCATCAATTATAAAATTTTAGTATTATTTGCTATCCCATTTTCTTTTACCATGTTTGTGTCATCTGTATACAGGTAGTCCCCAACCTATGACCACAACTGAGCCCAAAATTTTGGTTGCTGAGCTGTTAAATGAGTTTTACTCATTTTATTTATTTTATTTTATTTTATTTGTTTGATTTGTTTGATTTGTTTGATTTGTTTGATTTGTTTGATTTGTTTGATTTGTTTGATTTGTTTGATTTGTTTGATTTGTTTGATTTGTTTGATTTGTTTGATTTGTTTGATTTGTTTGATTTGTTTGATTTGTTTGATTTGTTTGATTTGTTTTATTTGTTTTATTTGTTTTATTTGTTTTATTTGTTTGTTTGATTGATTGATTTTTAATGCCGCCCTTCTCCTTAGACTCAGGGCAGCTTACAACATGTTACCAATAGCACTTTTTTAACAGAGCTAGGCTACTGCCCCCACAATCCGGGTCCTCATTTTACCCACCTCGGAAGGATGGAAGGCTGAGATTTGAACCGCTGACCTTCAGATCTACAAGTCAGCTTCAGTGGCCTGCAATACAGCACTCTACCTGCTGCACCACCCCGGCTCATTATTTATTTTATTTATTTATTAGATTTATATGCCGCCCCTCTCTACAGACTCGGAGACTTTCTTGCTACTGTTATTAAGTGAATCACTGCAGTTGTTAATTTGATAACATGGTTAAGTGTGAATCTGGCTTCCTCATTGACTCTACCTCTCAGAAGGATGATTATTTTTATTATTATTATTATTATTATTATTATTATTATTATTATTATTATTTAGATTTCTATGCTGCCCCTCTCCGAAGACTCGAGGCGGCTCACAACATAACAGTGATACAATGCATTACAAATCCAATAGTAGAAAAATAAAATCAATTTAAAAAACATTAATAACATAGTAAAATCCCTAACTATACAATCATACAAGGATGCAAAAGTTGATCACATAACCCCAGGAGACTGCAGCCTTCATAAATACGAGTCAGTTGCCAAGCATCTGGATTTTGATCATGTGACCATGGGAACACTGCCATGGTTGTAAGTGTGAAAAATGATCATAAGTCACTTTTGTCAGTACCACTGCAACTTTGAGCAGTCACTAAACAAATGGTTGTAAACAGTGAAGGGCTACCAAAAGTTTTACTACCACACTGTGGGCGTGGCTTATGCATTTTCTTTTGACATCTTTCGGTGCAAATTGGGTGCTCTGGGGTGGAGCTCCATTTTCGCTACCCCACTGTGTTCCCCCCTGTCCAGGCAGTAGCCCACCCCTGGTTGTAAATCAAAAACTACCTCTCTACTGTGCAAGTTCACAAGAGCAAGGGGAATATATATGCATTTTTAATAGTAATATTGCATTCGTAAAAAAGTAAGACAAGTTGAATCACAAGCCGTGTCATGCTTCCTGCTTTAGTATGAATGCAATCTATTACTGTGGTAAAGGTTAATTTGATAGAAGCATAGATCGTTATGAAAATATGAAGTTGGTAGAAGAATTGGTCTTACTGTGTGCATGCTATGTGATATGTAATAATATGTACAAATTTCATTGGAACCTGAGTGATGGTACTGTTTAGTGTTATATTTCTCTTATAAAAGCTTGCATTTATATCCTGAAGAACAAAGTATTTTACATGACTTTGGGGAGATGAAAGAGAAGATAGATTCAATGGCTGGAGGCTTAGCACAAGAGAGGAGGAATAGGGGGAGGAGGTGGAGAAATATCTAAGTAAACATCTGTAGTAGAAACTGCATATTATTCTCAATTGTTCTGTGAACCAGGACCAAAATTCTTCTATATAGTCCTTCCTATATTGTCTGTGTGATTTTGTTGTTTGTATGCCTCTGAATGCACAGCCACTACTAGATATATAGATCAACAGTTGAATGTGTTTTTATTTTTCTGATAATTCCTATTTTATCTTGAATGTCAAGCTTCTTGTGAAAGGCAATCTATGCCTTAATTTACTCCACAGAAAGCAGTCATATTTGAATAAAATGATACAGTAGATTTCTGAAATGTCTCTTAAAATAACTGTGTCCAATCTATTACTCTGAAATTTGTGTGGCTAAAACGACTGCAACTGACAAGAGTTTTCACAGCATAAAGTTATCATGTTGCTGGTCTTCAAAACCACTGGAGAAGGCGGTGCCTTCAGTAAGTACAATACAAATTCTTGAAAGTTTTGCAGTCCTGGAAGACAAGGTCTTTTGGTCTTGGGTTTCTGTTGTTCTGTGCCATATTTACAATTCATCTAAAATAGAGAGAATATGTAATTTCTTTCTTTAAGAAATTTACTTCTCCCTTTAATTTTAAGGAGTGGAGGCAAGTAGATCAGATATTTTGATCTTGTTTTGTGCATAAGCAGCATGTTTATGCTACATTATTTTAAAAAATAATATAAGCATAATCCAGGAATGATAGTGAATATTGCCAACATGGCTAACATAATGGTAAAATAGCATTATTCCTGTAGAAGGAAGAATTGATGGTTTAGAACAGGGGCGTTAAACTTAAGGCCCATGGGACAGATCTAGCCCATGGGGTGCTAAATCTGGCCCACAGGACAGGGCTGGAAACAGCAAAGGACCGGCCCACTGAGCCTTTGCCGATAAAAACTGCACCCCTTTTGGCCATGATGGCCTCCTGCAGCCTTCTGCCAGAGCTCGGAATGGCCATGTGTGGCCCCCTGTGCCCATTTTTGCTGGCAGAAGGCTGCAGGACCCATTGTGCCGAAAATGGGTTCCATTTTTACTGGCAGGCAATCAAAACAAAATAAAAACCAAAAAAAATAGTCAAAATGTTTTCCCTTTTGCATTTGAGCATGCAAGAAGGGACAGGATAAGAGAAAGGGAAAGAGGAAAGACAAGGAAAAAAGAAGGGAAGTTGGGAAAAGATCAAGGAAAGAAAAATAAGGAAAGAGGGGAAGGAAGAAGAAAGGAGAATGATGAGGAAAATAAAAAGAAAAGAAGGAAGGAAGGAAGGAAAGAAAGAAGGAAGGAAGGAAGGAAGGAAGGAAGGAAAGAGATTATGAGAGTTAGGGTAGGTCTCAGGCAAGTTCTGCCTAAGCACTTGGCCATAACAGGTGCCCCCAACACAAATGACTTTGAGCATGCCCCCCTTGGCTACGCCCCCCAACCCACCTGAAGTCAAACACAACCCTGATGCACCCATCAATGAAATTGAGTTTGACACCCATGATGTAGAAGACCAGAGATTACCTTGTTTGGAAAATAGATTATAATGGACTGATCTGAAAACTGAAATATGAAAACTATCCATCTGGAAAGTTGTAGACATAGAGGGGGAAAATATATTTCTATCTTTCAACCTATTATTGCAATTGCTAATTTGCTAATTGGAGCTGACCAGTAAAGAATATGGAAAATGTAAGATAAAGAGAGTGAGATACTATCACAGGTGGTGCAAAACTTTCTAATAATATCTAGCTGAATCTTAAATTTAACCAAACTCTTGGTGCTCATTAGGACACACTAGGTCATTAGGTTTTAGGTTTCTTTATTTGCCAATAAATACAGAAGAAACTTGCATTGTCTTCTATGGGAGATTTTTCTCAACTTCCCAGCTTAAACTAGACCCCTAGAATTTTCTGATGTTTGCATGTGATGCTAACCTAGTCAGCCCTGTTTTTTTTTTTCAAGAATAGATGAGAAAAGCTAGAAGTTGTTACCTTTGAGATCAAACTTCTAAATGCTGTTTTCGATCAGGTACATTCAGTTCATTTAAACACATTGATCAGCTCTAAGTGGAAGGATAATGAATACAGGCAACAGATTCTCCATTAATTTTGTATCTAAAATCAATAATAAAACCTAGCCACTTGAAGGGTAGTTGGTATGATTAAACTAGACCAGTGTTCAAGCTGAAGAGTTTGAATCCTGGAATCATGCAATTTTTCATGCAAGGTTGCTTAATAATTTTAATGTATTTTAATGTATTTTTAAATGTTTCAATAATCTGCATCTTCTTAACTCTTTGCACAGGGTTTTTTTTCTGTTTTACTTTTCATGCCACATTTTGCACAGGGTTTGGCTCATTTATTAAATTAGATTTATTGGATTTATATGCTGCCCCTCTCTGTAGACTCGGGGCGGCTCATTTAGCTTTCATTTAATCTTGACTTCCAGGAATAGTATTTTAAGAACATAAGAAGAGCCATGCTGAATCAGGCCAAAGCTCATCGAGTCCAGCATTCTTTGTCACACAGTGGCCCACCAATTGTACATGGGGATCTTGAGCAGAAAGAGAAGGCAAAACCCTCCCTTTCCCTTGATCCCCACCAAACGGTACCCAAGGGAATCCTGCCTGCCTCAACCAACATAGAGGTGGCACCAATACACTTGGCATCCATGAATCTGTCTAATCCTGCCTTGAAGCTATCAAGGCTTACAGCTGTCATGACCTCTTCTGGAAGTGAATTCCACAAACCAATGACCCTCTGGGTGAAGAAATATTTCCCTTTATTTGTCCTCACTTTCTTACCGATGAGCTTTAGGGAGTGCCCCCTCGTCCTAGTATTGTGCGATAGAGAAAAGAATTCTTCACTATCCACCTTTTCTATCCTATGCATGATTTTATACACTTCAATCAAATCATCCCTTAAACCGCCATCTTTCAAGCCTGAAGAGGCCAAGGCATTGCAACCTGGTTTCATAAGGGAGGTGCTCCATTTCCTTGATCATTCTTGTTGCCCTTTTTTGAACTTTTTCCATTTCCATTATATCCTTCTTGAGGTGCAGTGACCAGAACTGTACACAGTACTCCAAGTGTGGTCTCTCCATCGATTTGTAGAGGCAATACAACACTTGCCGACCTATTTTTGATTCCCTTCCTAATCATGCCAAACATGGAATTTGCTTTTTTTCATTATCTACAATAGACTTCTTCCCTTTTCTAAGAGGTCTGAAAGGGGCGTACATAAGTGCACCTTCATGCCTACCGTCCCTGTCCTAATGTCTTTTTATCTTTTCTATCTCTACTTTATACTTATATTATGTTAAACATACTACAATACTATATTTGTATGACAAATAACATAAATAAATAAATAAATAAAACCCCAAGATCCCTTTCTTGGGTTGTCTCAGAAAGCTTGCTCCCCATCAGTTGGTAAGTATAATTGGGGATCTTTGTCCCAATATGTATGACTTAGCACTTGTTTAGGTTAAAATGCATTTGCCATTTTGTTGCCCTCTCATTCGATTTTTGAGAGATCTTTCTGGAGCTCCTGACAACCAGTTTCACTTTTCACTACCTGGAACAATTTAGTGTCATCAGCAAACTTTGCTGCCTCACTATTTACTTCTACATCCAGATCATTAATGAATAATTTTGAAAACTTGGAATATAAATTTCCTGGCAGGGAAAAACACACAGCTAAATAAATATAAATAATGTGATTTGAGTGATTTGTCACTCTCAAAACTATCATATGTTTTGAGAGTAACAAAAGATGGCTTTCAGATCTGTATAGCTTTAAGAATTAAATCCAAAAATATATCATTCTAGATGCCCAAACAAGAAATTCCAGAAGCACTACCATTCCCATGAGTGACAAAGCATTCAAATTAAATTAAAACTGAAAGTGAAGGAGCATCTCGTTGATGGACAGAGTCTCAGAGTGCAAGTTGGAAAAGTTCTGCAAAAACTTTTGCTATCTCCCAGTCTTCCTTTTCATAGTCTATGGGTGTTTCATCCTAGGTATACTTAAGAGTCATTAAAAGAGGAGTTTATTAAATATTGTTATCCATTAACAATCATCACTGCTTATCAATCAAAACAATTTCAGCCAATGGACAAGTACAAAGACAAATCAGGGAAGGGAACCGATTGATGTATTTTAAGGTGCTTTAACAACTTTGCTTTGCTAATCCGAGTTGCACTGCTTGACAGATCTGATGGATAAATAAAGTCAGCAAGAGGATATGAGTTTGTACATACTGGATTTCCCAGAGAGAGAAATACATGTCATATGGATTATCAGGTATTTGACATAATGTAGAACACAGATGATCAAACAGTGTATCGATTCCTGAGTATGTGTAACAGCAGCCGTAAAGCTTTATTTTATATTACTTGTGATAATCTGAACTTTCTGTACTCTGCTTTTGTGGTTACAGTAATCCTCTCTCTTCTTATTCTTCATTTGGCTTGAGGTGCTTCTTATTTATACTTTGATTTTGACTGGTCGATGCTCTTGGAAATCCTTACTGAAATTCCTTGTATGAAAACTGCCTAGAACAATGAAGAATAAATCATCCAGAAATGAAAATATAGTTCTCCGAAGAGAAGATTCAGAACAAATGCCCCAACACTACCTATCTTCATAGCATGTACTACTACATGTTCATGTGTTCCTTTTCTCATGGTTAATTTTAGGCTCAGGATGACACCATTCAACAAAGCAGGCTTTCTGTCAAATGTCTCTTTATTTCTGAATTCTGATTTAGTACTCATACAGTTGTGCCTTTAAGGTTGTTAATAATCCATCACTAAATAATATAAACCAACTAAATAGCTTACGAAGAAATCAGAAGAAATTTCCAACATGCGGAGTTGTAGGCAAGAAACATAAACAGCATGAACACCAACTAACATCCAGAAGACACAATGAAAACTCCTTAATCTCTTTTAAAAAAAATAATTTTATCGAAATATTTAGATTAAAAACAAAACAAAACATAAATAACATTGAAAACGTACAATATAGCATACAAAAAAGGGAAGAAAAGAAACAAAAGAAACAAAAAACAGAAAAAGAAAAAAAGAAAAACAGAAAAACAGAAAAAAGAAAAGGATAAGAAAAAATGATTCATCACTTATTTGATCAGTTTATACGTGTCCCTTAAACACAAAAAATAGTTAATTGATTCAATGGCTAATATGTACGGTAATATAAAAAATAAAAAATAGTTTCGGTTATTTACTTAATTTACCTGTTTGTTATGTTTTCAACCGCCTATAATCAATCAAAGGTATAATAACACATTTCATATACATTAAATCGTTCATTATTTATCTCTAAGAATTAATTACTTATATGAGTTCCTCCTTTTTATTTTACATCTATTTCATATGTATATATCTCAATTTTATGTTTTCCTTGTTTCTAACCACTCATAAAAAGTGTTCCAAGTTTTATAATACTCTGAATCATCGAGTAATTCTTTTCATTTCTAAAATTGTGCAATTAAGATTCTGGCTGCTGTTAAAATATGTAGTATTAAGTAATATTGATTTTTTTTCATCTTCTGGTCAATAATACCTAATAGAAAACTCCTTAATCTCATAACACATGGACAGACTCAACCCTAGTTTTCAACTGGGAAACTGAACTCCTAAACCAAGCCAAATCTAAAAATGCTAGAGCAGTGATTGCTAACTTTTTTCTCGTTGTGTGCCGACAGCATGCAAGCCGGCACCCAAAATGTGACTCCCCTTTTTACATGGGTTTATGATCACCCTGTGATCCCTTTCCCCATGTATACACATGTGAATGGGTAGGATTCAAAAATCTGGATCTTCCAGGAGGCCCGTTTTTCACCCTCCCCTGGCTCTGGAGGGTTTTCTCAAGCCTCCTGGAGTGAGAAAATGACTTCTCTCCAGAGACCTTCCAGGGGCTGGAAATGGGCCTGTTTCCAGACTTCTGGAAATAGGCCCACCTCTCTGCAGCTACCTGGGACAAAAAAAGACTGCGAGGAGCCCTGGCCACACTCTCCCACCCCACACACATGCACGCACATCTCCCACATGCACTCCACCCTCCGTGCATGGCAGATATCCAAAAAATTAGTTGGCCAGTGGGAGCACACAAGTAAAAAAGAGGGTCATGAAAATATTTATGGACCCATCACATCCTGGACATAAATAGTTTCAACTCCTACCCTGAAAACAATGCCATAGGGCACTGCACACCCAGACAACTAGACACAAGAACAGTTTTTCCCCGAATGCCATTACTCTGCTAAATAAATAATTCCCGCAACACTGTCAAACTATTTACTAAGTCTGCACTACTATTGCTACTAGTGTTTCCTCATCATTCCTATCACCCATTTCCTCCCACTTATGACTGTACTGTTATGTCTGTCAGTTTATTAGAAGCCGGCCGCTAGGAGTTCAGCGAGCCGGGCTATCCAGGGTGCTGATTGGCGCGCCTCCCTGGATACACTGTAAGTGGGAAGTTTCCCTGTTCTTAATTGGTCGCTGCCTCAGGCAGCTTCGAGTATAAAAGCTTCTGTATTGTTTATCTTGTTCTAAGCCTGTACCTGCCAGCCTGGCATGAGTTCTAATTAAAGTGTTCTGTGTTCTGACTTACCGGAGGCCTCAGTTATTATACTGGCGACGAGAGGCGAGCAATCCATGCGAAGTCTTGCTAGTAATAGACAGTAAGTGAAGATGTCAGTACAGCTGACCTTTCCCCCTTTCGACCCTCAAGGGGAGACGTGGGATTCTTATGTGGCCCGCTTCGATTGCTTTCTAATTTCAAATGGATACACTGAAATATCCGGGGATAGGAAGCGGTCATATTTCCTGGGATTTTGTGGCCCAGAGATGTTTGAGACTGCGAGGGCTCTGTTCGCCCCAGTCTCAATACATGACATTCCGTGGCAGCAATTCCTGTCTACGCTGCAGGATCATTATGCCCCTGCCCCATCCCGCTGTGCCCAGAGATACAAGTTTTACCAAAGGAACCAGGCAGAAGGGGAGTCAATTAATGATTTTGTCGCCGCTCTCCGCAGGGCTGCTTTATACTGCGAGTTCACAGATCTCAATGACTATTTACTTGACAGATTGGTTTTTGGGGTGAGGGATGGACGCCTTATCTGAGGAACAGAACAGCACGGCGTCTCCTGGCCACCCGGGACTTAACTTTTCAAACAGCTCTGGCGGAAGCCCGTGCATTCGAGCTGTCAACCTTGTCACTAGCGGCCATGGACAGCTCGGTAAACGTCACTAGTAAAGGGTTGCCGCTTCCAGATAAGCCCCCGCCGGTGGCAGACAAGGAGGATTCCAATGCCGGGGAGGAGGAAGAGGTCTGCCGGCTGGCAGCTAACCGCAGCCGAAATCTGCCTGCTGCCCGTCCCCGTCCTCCGCTATCTCCTTGCTGGGGCTGCGGGGGAAGCCATTTTAGAGCGAGCTGTCCATTCCGGGACGCTGCGTGCAGGCGATGTGGTGCCCGGGGGCATATTGCAAGGGTCTGCCATTCCCGGAGATCCCCACCAACCCCGAGAAAAGACAAGAGGGAGTCCCAGAATTATAACCCTCGTTGGCAAAGGCAATTTTCAGCGAACCGCCGGGATGAATGTAACACCGTCTACAGTTTTCCGCGCCACACTACCTCGTATGTCAGGAAGACGTCGAGCGGCACAGAGAAAATTTCTGTTGATGTTCGCCTGGGAGACACTTGGTGCTCAATGCAAGTTGACACTGGCTCAGCGCATTCTTTGGCTTCATGGTCTACCATTAAGCGTTGTTTTCCCCGTTTAAGTAAGACTCACCTTCAGCCCTGCAGCTCAGTTCTCAGAGACTACCAAGGCTCTTCAATTCCGATTTTAGGGGAGGGTCGGTTTACGGTGAAATTCAAATCTTTTGTGGGCAAGCTGCCTTTAATTGTGGTGGATGGACCTTTCTCAACTCTTTTGGGACTAAATTGGTTTAATGCATTGGGGTTATCTGTCACCGGGGTTAATTTAGTACAGGGGGCTTCAGCCTTTGAACAACTTGCTAAGGAATTTCCGTCAGTATTTAACGAAGGTTTGGGCTGTTACACGGGTAGCCCTATATCATTCAGCCTTGACCTCCAGGTTCCAGCGGTGAGACTGAAAGCCCGCAGGGTTCCCATTCCTCTCAGGCCAAAGGTGGACGCGGAACTGGACCGTCTTATATCACAAGGTGTCCTAGAGCCTGTGGACCAAGCAGCATGGGAAACCCCATTAGTCATTGCATTTAAGGGGGATGGGGGTATAAGATTATGCGGGGACTACAAATGTTCTGTAAACCGGGCTTTAGCTCACCACTCTTATCCTTTGCCAGTGGTGCAGCAGCTGCTCCACACACGGGGAAATGGCAAGGTCTTTGCGAGGCTTGACCTGTCCCAAGCTTATCAGCAGCTTCCCATGGACCCCAAAACAGCTGAAGCCCAGGCTATCGTGACCCATAGGGGGGTTTTCAGATGTAATCGCCTTCAGTTTGGGGTCTCCATTGCACCGGGAATATTTCAGGGGTTAATGGAACGGTTATTATATGGGCTCGAGGGAACTGTGCCATATTTTGACGACGTCCTGGTGTCGGGGAGTTCCATGGACGAACTGTTCTCCAGAGTTCGGAAGGTTCTAGCAAAATTCCAAGGGGCGGGGTTGAAGCTCAAACCCAAGAAGTGTGTGTTTGGGGTTTCTGAGGTTGAGTTCTTAGGATTCCGAGTGGACGGTCAGGGAATACACCCCACTTTGGAAAAAACTCGGGCAATCCAGGATGCCCCCAGGCCCCGTTCAAAAGCTGAACTCCAGGCATTTTTGGGGCTTTTAAACTTCTATGCGGTCTTTATCCCGCATAAGGCTTCCGTGGCCGAACCCCTTCACAGGCTGCTGGACTCCCGTTCACATTGGCATTGGGGTCCAAGGGAGGAGACCGCGTTTGGGGCGGTCAAGAAAATTCTCCTGTCAAATGACGTTCTGGCTCAATACTCCCCTGGGTTACCCTTGGTCTTAACATGCGACGCCTCGCAGTACGGCGTCGGGGCGGTCTTAAGTCATCATTTACCTAATGGCTCAGAGGCACCCATAGCCTTCTTTTCTCGGACTCTTGCCCAGGCCGAAAGGAACTACGGACAGATAGACAAGGAGGCATTGGCGCTTATCGCTGGAGTCCATCGATTCCATGAATACCTTTATGGGTGGAGTTTCCAGTTAGTTACTGACCATCAGCCCCTTTTAGGATTACTAGCTGGTAACCGCCAGAGTCCCACCGTGCTCTCACCACGTATGTCCCGTTGGATCGTGTTCCTGGCCAATTACAATTATACCTTAATTTACAAACCTGGTCGCCACATAGCACATGCTGATGCCCTTAGCCGATGCCCTGTGGCCGAGTTGTTGTCCGATCCAGCCCCGACCTGCTCAGTTTTTGCGTTATCTGAGGAAACTTCAATCTTGTCTGCAAGGGATGTGGCCAGAGAAACTGGAAGAGACCGTATTTTGTCGCAGGTGAGGCAGTGGGTGTTGCGAGGATGGCCGAATTCGACCCCCGCCGAGCTGCTCGTTCCCTTCTGGCGCTGCAGGTCGGAGTTTTCGGTGGAGAAGGGCACCATACTAAGAGGTGAGAGAGTTGTAGTGCCAGGCAGATTACGGAATGAAGTGCTGGCAATGTTACATAAGGGCCACCCAGGCATCGTGAGGATGAAGGGATTGGCCCGGGATTACGTCTGGTGGCCGGGTATGGACAAGGAAATAGAGCAGAGGGTGGCAAATTGTATGGGTTGTCAGGAGAGCAGACCGTTTCCACCACGGGCGGAGCCATTGACATGGGAGCCGCCGTCAGGACCCTGGACTAGAGTGCACATAGATCTGGCTGGTCCGTTTATGGGCCAGACCTTCTTAATTTTAATTGATGCCTATTCCAAGTGGGTAGAGGTGGCCCTGTTAGGATCTACTCAGGCTCAGACAGTGATAGATGTGTTAAGGGGGCTGTTCGCCACGCATGGCCTTCCGGATCTAATAGTTTCTGACAACGGGCCACAGTTTACTTCAGTTTTATTTGAGTCCTTCCTGGCATCAGTGGGCATTAGGCATGCCCTGTCCTCGCCGTGGCATCCGGCCAGTAATGGCCAGGCAGAACGGGCAGTTAGAATGGTTAAGGAGGCACTGAAGAAGATGCCACAAGGCTCGTGGAAGGAGAAATTGGCAGATGTGTTACTAGCCCAGCATTCGACTCCGTGTGTTTCCACGGGTAAGACGCCGGCCGAGCTACTGATGGGCCGGAAACTGAGGATTACTTTGGATAGGTTGCACCCTGGTTACACCTTGGGGGTGCAATGGCCGGACAAGTCAGGAAGGAACATACAGCTGGGAGACTTAGTGTATGCACGGTCTTATTCCGGAGACAAGACCTGGGAAAGGGGCATTATTAGCAGGGAATTGGGACCCCGCTCATTTGAGGTAATGCTTAAAGATGGCAGGGTTTGGAGAAGGCACCTAGATCAAGTGCGCCTGGATAAGAGTGCAGATAGGAATGATCGGATGATCGAGGACCAAACCGAAGACGGGTTCCAGGAACCTCCCATCGAGGCTAGCCGAGCCAGGGAAGCGACCGCTGGAGCAGGGCAAGAGGCAGAGCTATTCCAAAGTGCTGAGTTAAGTCAGGAAGCGGAAGGGTTAAATCCAGGTTCGCCCCGCGGCGCCGAGCCACGTCGTTCCGAGAGAATAAGCCGCAGACCTTCATACTTAAAGGATTATATATGCGCGAGCCAAGGGGAGAGGAGTGTTATGTCTGTCAGTTTATTAGAAGCCGGCCGCTAGGAGTTCAGCGAGCCGGGCTATCCAGGGTGCTGATTGGCGCGCCTCCCTGGATACACTGTAAGCGGGAAGTTTCCCTGTTCTTAATTGGTCGCTGCCTCAGGCAGCTTCGAGTATAAAAGCTTCTGTATTGTTTATCTTGTTCTAAGCCTGTACCTGCCAGCCTGGCATGAGTTCTAATTAAAGTGTTCTGTGTTCTGACCTACCGGAGGCCTCAGTTATTATATGTACGATTGTAACTTGTTGCTTGAATCCTTAAGATTTTTATTATTTATTGGTTATTTGACCCCCTATAATCAGTAAGTGTTGTACCTTATGATTCTTGACATATGTATCTTTTCTTTTATGTACACTAAGAGCATGTTCACCAATGACAAATTCCTTGTGTGTCCCATCACACTTGTCCAATAAATTGTTCTATTCTATTCTATTCTGTTCTGCTCTGCTCTGCTCTATTCTAGTTATAGTTATAGTTATAGTTATAGTTATAGTTATAGTTATAGTTATAGTTATAGTTATAGTTATAGTTATAGTTATAGTTATAGTTATAGTTATAGTTATAGTTATAGTTATAGTTATAGTTATAGTTGTTATAGTTATAGTTATAGTTATAGTTATAGTTATAGTTATAGTTATAGTTATAGTTATAGTTATAGTTATAGTTATAGTTATAGTTATAGTTATAGTTCTATTCACATATGTGGTGGAGTTGAGCTAGGCAATGGCTTGTGTGCCACAGAGAGGGCTCTGTGTGCCACCTGCAGCATGCATGCCATAGGTTCGCCATCATGGTGCTAGGGTGTTAGGTAATAAAACTTCAGCAAAGATGCAAGCTGAGAGCACTGAGAGCTTCATAGTTTAACTCTGAGCTTCAGAGATTTTCTTCCATTGGATCTCATACTCCAAATACAGAAATGAAGATGTTGCATTTCCACAGTACTTCTTACGTGGCAATTTGTTGATGTTCTTTCATTTTTTTCAATAACTGTAATAATTAAATATTGATTTAATTTGAAATTCTTGGCCTAAAGTCAGAGGTGGGTACAAATTTCCCAAGAATGCCTTGGTGTAGAGAGCATTCTCTCATTTTCTTCTCCTTTTAATGGCTTTAGCTTGCTTTTTTCAAAAAATTATAGATGTATGACTGCTCCCAATTTTATAACACTTATGATGGTTGTTAAGTGAACATGGTAGTAATAAAGCAAATGAAATACAAGAAAACTTGTTGAGTAGTGGGAATAACCACTAGCTGCTTGTGGATGGAAGGCAGACATCCTTGGTGAGATGTGCCTGGCTGGTTGCTCGTGCCTAAGCAAATCATCTTTGTTCTCCTACTCCGAAGCCCTCATCACTACTGTTGAGTAGTGGGAAGAACCACAGGAGACAGACTTTAAAAGGAACTTCTTTACTTGGCAACTTCCCTGTACAACTAGAAACTTGCAGTCTGACAGCTAGCCTTTTTATAGGGAGTTGTCAGATGCATCAACCAATGGTGTTTGAGTATTTTCCCATTCGAACTCTGGACCTGGGTGAAACCATGCAGGTAGTTGATACATAACAAAACCCATGTCAGTTAGTCAGTGCAACAGTACTGCAAAAACAATAGTACAAGTATTACAAAGTCCACCTTGTCGCCTCAGTCCCAGAGCCCCCCTCAATCCTGAAATACCACCAAGTTACACTTCCCCACTTTTTCCTCACTTCCCCCTGGAAATAATCACCCTTTCTACTTATGTACCTTTTGAAAAACTCCAAGCCCTTCTTCTTACTTTATATGGCAGCATGGTATGGTTCTAAAAGCAGCCACTATTTTGTCCTATACACAAAATTTTAGCCACTATGGGGTCACTGCCATGCAACCAGGGAACAAACTGCTTTGTTCTGCTGCCTTATGGAGTCTCTGCAGAAGTGTTCTGCAATGTTCAGAACACCATGAAGATCTCTCTACAGCATTAAAATAAAGCAGGTTTTCTACTGACTGCCATTTTACACACACACACACACACACACACACAATGTACTCTTTAATTGTGTTCCTTTTTTACAGTTAATTTTAGGTTCAGGATGACATCATTTTTAAAAAGTAGGTTTTCTATTAATCATTCCCTTGCTTTTGGATTCTGATTTAGTACCCACTTACTAAAAACTAACCTAAAATAATTATTGGAAAGTGGAAAAAACATATTCCCCTTTAGCAGAATAGTCCTCCTTCCAGATTAAATGGTGGTTGTATTTGATCTTTTTAGTATGTTCAAGGTGGCTAAGAGGTTCCTTTGTTTGTGGACTCCTTGAAGATCTCTTAGTAGTTGGTTTGCTTTTTTGCATAGGTTTCATTACCTGAATAGACACCATCTTCAGAAATGTCTGCAAGTAAATAACCAAGCTCAGAAAACACCAACACCTGTGCTACATATATTCTGAGAAAATTTGTAAAAGAAGAGTTATTTTACTTATTTGAACACGAAGAGTTATTTTAAATGATGTCCAAGAGTCATCATACATTTTACAAAAAGAAAATGTAGCTCTTTGTTCCCCATTCTTCCTTTCTGTAGAAGATGGGCATTAGCCACTACCTGTCCTTGGTATGCTCATTCTGTATAAAGAAAGGAGCCTAAACAATGAATTCATGCAAAGAGCTGATGGTAGATAATGTCAATCTTACACAAATTGCTATTTTTATTGCACAAACTATGAAAGATCTCCCATAAAAGAAGAACTGAGATTTTTTTCTTGTATGGGAGATGAGATAAAGAAACATAAGAGTAGCAACAAAAACATACACAGCCAAGGATGCAAATTGTAAGTGTGGAAAAGAAATCACATATATTTATTGATTTCTGTTTCTATTCCATGCAATGTAACTTACACGATTCTCTTATAATTTGGGGAATAGAGTCAAATTCACTGGCTCAGCCATAAAAAAATCCAACGTTTTTACTTTTTAAAAAACTTTTATTTTACTTTCTCCATTTCCAACTTTAAGAATATAGTGCATCTTATGAAAGTAAACTTATAGTATGTGATTTTGGCTAGTTAGAAATTGATGGAGTAATAGATTCAGAAATTAATGTCATTATGGTTATTCAATTGCTAAATATTATATTATATATTCTTATATTCCTTATATTTCTTTCTTTAATTATATTTTCTTTGTCATGAACAGTAAACAAAGATACCAAGCTATAAACACAGTTTAGCTACAACTTAGACCAGAATGTTAACAAAACATATCACAGAGAAAATATCAGAGAGAGCAGGCTATGATCAGAGAGAAAGAATCTAGCTCCCTCTTATAGCAATCTGCAACACCATCAGCCAATCAAACATAGCATATAATTAAATCTACATTACATACATTGTTGGTTTATATATTGTCAACATTACTGTTTGGACAGAGTCATAACAGAAAGCGTTCCAAATTGGTTTGCCATCATCTTGCATAAAGTTCATTTTTCCAGCTTTCGAGTCTAGATTTTTTTTGCTCAGCCTTTCATCCAATTATCAGTCAGACCTAACTTTCCTTAACTTTCAAGGCCAGTTGTAGCTAGCAAGGTTAAGGTACTAGCCTTAGGCATGAAGCTAGCTTGATGATTTGTGGCTAGTCGCTGTCTCTTAACTGTAGGAAGAAATCAAGGACAAACCACTTGCAAACTTAAAAAAAAAAAACCACAAAACCCCCGAGAGACTTGTCCAGACAGTTTTCAGAAGTCAATATTGACTTGATGGCACCCTCTTCCCACTCAAAAGAAAATCACGCTAAAGACCAGAAAAAAGCCAATTTTTTTTTTTGAAACGCATATTCAAAGTGTCTGTTTCTGATATATTCTGAGGTGAGTATTTTGCAGCCTAACCTCACCATGCTAAACAAATAAATCCCTCACCACTGTCAAACTATTCACTAAGGCTGAATTACTATTACTATTAGTCTTCTCATCGTTCCTATACAGTGGTACCTCGAGATACGAGTTTAATTCGTTCCGGACCTGGGCTCTTAAGTCGAGCAGCTCTTATCTCGAACGACTTTTCCCCATAGGAATTAATGTAAATAATTTTAATTGGTTCCAGCCCTCAAAAAACTCACAAAGTTAGTCTAAATTATGCAGAAAGACATGTTTTTAATGAAGAAATGTACATGTACATATAAATGAATAATGAAGTTTCTTTCACTTAACTTGTAAACTTTCTTAAACTTTTAAATTTACATATGTTCAACTTCTCTGCCACCCAATCCTGTAGGACAGAGGTCCCCAACCCTTTTTGCACCAGGGACCGGCTTTAAGCGATCAAGAGAGGAATGGGTGAATGAATGGACGGAGGGTGGGAAGGAAGGAAGGAAAGAGGGAAGGGACAGGAACAGAGGAAGGAAGCAAGGAAACTTATGAAAGGGGAGAGTAAGAGAGGAATGAGTGAAGGGAGGGAGGGAGGGAAGAAAGTGGGAAGGAGAAAGAAAAGAAGAAATAGAGGAAGGGAAGGTAAAAGAGAGAAAGAAAAAGAGCAAGCAAGCAAGCAAGCAAGCAAGCAAAAAAGAAAGAAAGAAAGAAAGAAAGAAAGAAAGAAAGAAAGAAAGAAAGAAAGGGGGAAGGGACAGGAACAGAGGAAGGAAGCAAGGAAACTTATGAAAGGGGAGAGTAAGAGAGGAATGAGTGAAGGGAGGGAGGGAGGGAAGAAGGTGGGAAGGAGAAAGAAAAGAAGAAATAGAGGAATGGAAGGTAAAAGAGAGAAAGAAAAAGAGCAAGAAAGAAAGCTGCAAGCACCCCCCCCCCCCGAGCCCCCCAGGCCGGCTGCAACCTTTTAAAACACGCGCGCCGCTTCGCAGCTGTCTCCTGAAGCCGAACGCGGAAGTTAGCGTTTGGCTTCAGGAGACAGCTCCTTGGCGCTTGTATCTCGAATTTGGGCTTGTAAGTAGAACAAAAATATCTCTCCCCTCCCAGCTCTTATCTCGAGTTGCTCTTAAGTAGAGCAGCTCTTATGTCGGGGTTCCACTGTACACTTATCTTCTCCCACTTTTAACTTGTTGCTTGCATCCTTATTATTTATCTTAATATTGATTGTTTCCTGATTGCTTATTTGTATCCTATGGCAAGCATTGTTTTGTACCTCGTGATTTTTGACAAATGTATCTTTTTTTATGTACACTTGGCCAATATAGAATTCTATTCTATTCTATTCTATTTTAAAGAAGATGTTGGATAACCATTTGTCTGAAGTGGTGTAGGGTTTCCTGCCTAAGCGGGGTTGGACTAGAAGACCTCCAAGGTCCCTTCCAACTCTGTTATTCTATTCTATTCTATTCTTACTAGTATCTACCTCTTTCCACTTATTACTATAGCCATGTATCTTTCAATTTATATTGTTTTTATTTGTTTCCTAGAATGATTTGTAGCTTATTAGTAACCTTGACTATCATTAAGTGTTGTATCTTTTTATTCTTGATGAATGTATTTTATTATCCTTGTGTACACTGAAAGTATAGCACCAAAGACAAATTCCTTGCGTGTCCAATCACACTTGACCAATAAAGAATTATATCATTCTATCGGATAAAATTTCATCAGAAGACTATATTGAAATAAATGGAACTTTGGCTGACTACTGTTAACCATTCAGGTTCATCAATCAAGAAGAAAAGTCATGGAAATTGAGAAGAGCATGAAAGGAAGTGTACAACTGCTGTGGCCTGACCCTCATATGTTCAACTTTCTCTGTCTTCTAAGTTGCCTTGGATCCCAGAGGCCATAACCCAATTTCTTAAACCGTACATAGGGGAAATGTTAGAGTTGTTACCACTGCACATCTATTCAAGCTGTTTGTGTTAAATGGAATCTCAGTTAACTGGGTCTTATCTCAAGAGGACTCCTTGCTCTGCTTTTAAGTCACTCACATCTTTCAATGACTGCAAGTATAAGCTCAGTGGAATTCTTCACTTCAATGAACTTGATGTTAAAGTGTGTGTGTGTGTGTGTGTGTGTGTGTGTGTGTGCTAGCTGGCTAATTGGTGTATTTATGGAAAACAACTCCCCCCCCCCTTCTTCTTTTTTGCTGCTCTGATTGCCCTTTGAACTGCTTTTTGATATATTTTTCATTTTCTCTGCACTTCACATGCAGGTATATTCTTAATTCTCTCCCCCTGCCTCTTTTTTTCTCCTATCTTGCAGAGGTTGTTTATCATGAGCCTACTGATTCACTGAGCATCTTTCCACCGACAAATAAATCTTTGATTTACAAAATTTAGCCCTGGAGTTTTTGTTTGCAGGCATGCACAATGTATACATTTAGCAACAAATTGAAGAAAGAGTTACTCTGATTTTGCACTTGTGAAAATGGAGAGAAGCTCTTTTGTGCCTTTTACATCTTTATATGGGAGAAGGAAATGCATAAAGCATGAAGTAAGGGGCCTATTTTAAATTATTTCCACTCTAGTGACTCATAACATCCTCATAACATCACCAAGCCATTGTTGAGGTGATGTAAAGCCTGTCTGTATTACAGCTATTTTAGCACAATGATGGTTGGATGACTCTTGACTACGCTATAAATCGCTAGTACAAATATGACCTTATTCAGACATAATGATATTAGATATGTGGCTACAAAAGTAAAAGAGGCAGTAAACACCATAGTAGGAAAACAGGATATCTGAAACTTGGACAATCTGGTGAAATTGAATGGTGGAAAACGTAAGACAGACAAAACAATATGATTCTTCACCTGATGCTTATCTGTATGATGGAATTCACTATCACCAGGGGTGGGTTCTAACTTACCTCGCCATCAGGTCACTTTCTCCCACGCCATGTGGCTCTGTATGGGTTATGTTGTGTCGGTCTTTAACTCTTTGTTTTCTTCTTCTTTGTTTCACAGTTAATTCGAGAAAGATACAGATGGAATATCGCAGAAGTGCTCTCAGTATTGTTTACTTAGTGTTTGTGTGATTGTGTCTATGGCAGCCACAGTGTAAACACAATCAAGTCTTTCATGACCAAATGTTGATAGATGAATAAATATTCATGATGGCTAAAAATAGCTCACTGAACAGGAATTCCACTGAGTCCTTATAATTCAGTCACATGTTTTCTTTCTTTCCAGTAATTTGGCAGGGTTCAATTCACCAGAAGGGACTTCTATGCAAATTTCATTCAATTTTGCCAAAATAATAATAAAAAATTGCATTAATGATTTATTCTTCCATTTATTCAACAGCAATGAATTAGAGACTCTGAAAAATAAATGCAAAGCAAGTCAAGCCTGCCTCAATTGATATGGAGAAAATTAAAATTAAAACAAAAATAAATATATTGTGGTCACCCTGATGAAAAAAGGATGTGGAGGCTCTAGAAAGGGTACAGAGAAGAGTAACAAAGATAGTTAGGAGATTGGAGGCTAAAATATATCAAGAACGGTTGCAGGAACTGGGTATGTCTAGTTTAATGAAGAGAAGGACTAGGGGAGACATGATAGCAGTGTTCAATATCTCAGGAGCTGCCACAAAGAAGAGGGAGTCAGACTATTCTCCAAAGCACCTGAGGGTAGGACAAGAAGCAATGGGTGGAAACTAATCAAGAAGAAAAGCAACATAGAACTAAGGAGAAAATTCCTGACAGTTAGAACAATTAATCAGTGGAACAGCTTACCTCCAGAAGTTGTGAGTGCTCCAACACTGGAAATTTTTAAGAAGATGTTGGATAACCATTTGTCTGAAGTAGTGTAGGGTCTCCTCCTCAAGCAGGAGGTTGAACTAGAAGACCTTCAAGGTCCCTCCCAACTCTTTTGTTGTTGTTGTTGTTGTATTTATTAATTAATTAATTAATTAATTTATTTATTTATTCATTCATTCATTTATTTATTCAACTTAGCTTTTTTAATAACCATGGTGGTGCAGTGGTTAGAATGCAGTACTGCAGGCCAATTCTGCTGATCATCAGGAGTTTGATCCCGATTGGCTCAAGGTTGCCTCAGCCTTCCCTTCTCCTGAGGTTTGGTAAAATGAGGACCTGGATTGTTGAGGAAAATATGCTAACTCTGTAAATTGTTTAAAGACAGTTGTAAGGCACTATGAAATGCTATATAAGTCTAAGTGCTTACTATTTTAGGTTTTGTCCAGACCGCCCCGAGTCCTTGGAGAGGGGCGGCATACAAATCTAATAATAAATCTTAAATCTTATTGTCTAATGAGACATCTTTAGCTTCTTATGAGACTGACAGACAAAACTATTCACATGACTTAAAAGACAGATGGCAAAAAGCATTCAATTATATCTTAGTTTAGGTTTTTATCTGTATAATATCTGCATGACCTATGCAGCCCCTTTATAATATGTGGAGCAACAGACTATATATGGTTGCATCAGATATAATATTATGCTGTTTAGCTTTGCTTCCTGTCTTCCACCCTGCTATGCAGGACCAGCAATAGCTATAGCTGAGAAAAAATAAAATAAAATTACCAAGCAAGATCTTTCTGTTTGTTGTTTTATATTGGTCTTAAAATGAATTGTTGCACTGTCTCCCACTCTCTAGTGCATGTATTATATAAGAAAAACTTCACAGATATTGCTGATTGGGAAGCAGTGGAAGAGACAATTTCTCACCATAAAATGTCAGTAAGATTATTGTTTTCAGGTTGTTTCTGCCATTTTAACCAACAAATATTTCATTCTTCTGCAGCCAGGAAAAAAATATAACAGTGAGCTAGTTCCCTCCTGTAGACATAATTTTCTCAGTGAACATCAAAAATAACGATGAGCAGAAGCACAGAAGAAAGGACACAAATGGAAGAGACATCATTAACACTGCATACAAGGCTCTAGATCAGGGGTATCAAACTCAAGGCTACATCAGGCCCATAGGGTGCTTAAATGTGACCCATAGGACTGACCTGGAAACAACAAAGGACTGGCCCGCATGGCCCTATCAAGCTCTGTTTTCACTGACAGAGGGTTGCAAGAGGCATTGAAAATGCAGCTTGCGAGAGCTGTGGGTGGCTCTGCTGAGCTCCATTTTTGCTGGCAGAGGGTTACAATTGCATCTTGCAGTCTTTGGAGAGGGGCGGCATACAAATCTAATAAATAATAAGAATAATAATCTGGAAACGGAGCTTGGGAGCCCCTTTTTACTGATAAAGCACTCAGGCCACCACAGAGGCACCTAACACCCATGATGTTAAGCTAGCTATGCCTACCCTGACTATGCCCATCCCATCCCTCCAAGGTCAACACAACCCTGATGCGGAAATGGAGTTTGACACTTCTGCTCTAGATGAATACACTGAACTGATGCATGGTATTTCCCAGTTTCTTAGGATCCACTCAAACAGTATCTATATATGACTAAAACTCTCATTACCATAATTGTTAAGTGGAAAAACAGGGCATCATGGGTGTGGGGGAAGGGAAATTGAACTAAGATACCGCAAATGGGCTAACTTACAGAAAGTGTCCAAAATCTGGGACCTATGACTCTTAAGGGAATGAAATTTGAGTCACAGGATGCTTATTTTGAATGTTACATGACAGCTTCGCAGCCATTCTTGCAACCCCTCATTTTCTTTCATACCTAGAGGCAGGCATTTATTTGCCTGCTTGAAAGAGACAGAAAAAGGGAAAGGGAAAGGGAAGGAGAAAGGGAAAGGGAAATGAGAAGGAAGGAGGGTGGGTGGGTGAAAGGGAAGGGAGGGAAGGAAGGAAGGAAGGAAGGAAGGAATATTTCTGCTGCTTCCTGCCAATTTCCCACAAGAAAGCTCAATGAGGAATCCATCAGTCATTATGTTTCTCTGTTAGGTAAAGAAATATCTGTGAAACAATGACTTAGCTGGGCATGGGTTGTCTAGTTGATAATGAGCACATCCAATAGCCACTCAGTAGCTTAAAATCAGAAATGAATGCAGATGGGAAATTGAGCCTCTTGCCTATAAACTCAGACACATCCATGTACTTTCTCACTTACCCCCACATATAACAGCAAGCAATACTGTTGGGGAGTATTGATTGAGCATCTAGCATAGATGATGGGAGTGAGGCTCTGATTTCCCCTTAGGCTTTCACGTTGCTTCCTTATGTTTTCTTGAAATGCAAATGGAAAACATCAATCAGTTGCTGGGAATTTTTCGACAGGTCCTGCATTTTCAACTTCTCTAAAAGGAAATTCACAAAGGGAACAATTAGATGTATGTATATGGCACAGACCATTTCTGGGGGTTTTATTGTGAAACTGCACTAAAAGCCCATTGGCATGGTTTCTGACTGAGGTGCAAAAGCCAATCAGTATCTGTATTGGCCCCAGAAGAATGAAAGTCACTGCAGGCATCTATGACCAAAATGTCTCTTTTTGTCCTTGCTTTGCATCATATTTGCGGCTGGTCACCCTCTGGCACTGTTCTGATTTTTCTTGCAGTGACGAAAATAAGAAAAGCAACACTTCTTTTTTATTTTCCAGTCATTAATTCTATACATTTTGCTAATTTTCATTACATTCTCTTATGCTAATCAGGAAGTATCTATCAAGGCAAACTGTGTAGAGATTATACTACTCTGTCAGTCAGTAGCATAGCCCCATACTCCTTTACTTCATTTTCTCATTCTTCTATTATTCAAGAAACTCTCTTTTTAAATAATTCTGGTTTCCATTGGCTGGATTCATCTATCACACTAAGCCATAGTTTGCTTCTGGCTTAATATGATGAGTGAATTCAGGCATTGTAAACTAAATAGAAAATTATAATTAATCATCTGCAACTATTTTATTGTTGGATTATTTTCTAGGTATTCTTTTTATGTATTGCTATTTTGTAATTACATTTGGAAACCATCCTAAAATATATGTGGAAAATAAAATGGCATAAATATTTTAAATAAATGCATAATTAATATTCCTTTTTCATATCTCTCTGGTATTGTGTTTCAGAATATTTTTTATGCTAAATAATAATTGTTTTCTAGCTATCGTAAATGTAAATAATGCATAATCATAATGTAATTAGAAGACTTCATATACCATTTCTGGAATTCTCATTTGAATGTGAAATATATGACTGTGGGACGATACATTCATTTGCTTTTTTTTCTACATGATCGTTCTTTTTCTTTTTTTTTTGCAATTTTGTAATATTCCTTTGGGTATTATATATTTATAAATAAGATTCCTTTTATTTAGAGTAGTAGTATTGTTAGCAACTATTAAAACAAAGTTTTTAAATGAAAACTCATTGTATCTCTGAGTTGCAGGATGATTATTTATTATTTACATCTAAGATACCTAGAAAACAAATATTCTTAATTAATTAGCTCTTTGCCACAAACCAGGAAATTAAACCTGGTGTAAATATATTGAATAATTTTTGATTTGATCTCTGTTTAAAAAAATTAAAAATCATAAGTCATGCTCTCTATCATTTTGATGAAGAAATGTAAAGAATGCCTGGCCGGTGCTTCACTCCCCGGCCCGGATTTGCTGCAGGGCCAGGGAGACCTGGCCCTCCGGCGCAGCCGCCATCTTGGGGGCCAAGATCTCACGAGATTTCGCGAGATCTCAGCCATTTTCAGTAGCATCGGCCATAGCCGATGATGTCGTCGGAGGCGGAGCCTGCCAGCCCTATAAAAAGGGCTGTGCAGGCTTGGGGCCTCCTTTTCGCCCCGATGACGACAGAATGAACACCCACCCACCCTCCCTATCTTTTAGTGTGCCACTGTGGATCACCCTTAGGGGGCCGAATAGGAATTTTTGGCGGTCTCAGTATTTTCTGCGACCGTTTTTTTACCTATTCCACACTGCGGTGATGGACATGTTGTTAGGGGGTGCTTCGCAACCTGTTTAGGCTAATTGGCTTACCTCTGGTCATTTGGGTAGGCAGGTTAGGGGCGGAAAACTGGGTGGTGTTTAGCAACTGCGTGTTCTCCGTTGGGCATCTTTGGGGATGATTGACAGGTTCTCTCCAAAGGCTCATGGTGCTAACGGCCTGAGCAATTGGGGGGAACCTGTCTTTGGGTTCCCATTTCTTTCCCTTTGTAGGGGTTAGACGGCGAGACCTCCCACATGCAGGTGCATGGCAGAGATCCAGGTGAGGGCGGGGCCCTTCACTTGGATCAGCATGGAGCTACGCCCATAAGTTGCCCCGGAAGTTTTTCTGATCTAATTTTCCGCCCCGGAAGCAATTGTTTGACCCTGCGGGTCCTTGTTAGGGTTATAGTTAAATTTATGCTAATTTAATGAATAAATTATGCAAATTTAATTAATAAAAATGACCCATTTTAAATCCAGCTCTTGTCCATGTCGTTACTCCGCCTCTGCTGCAAACTTTGATTTATGACTGCAGTTTTGGGTAAAAACAATAAAAAGAGTGAAAGAGGACAGGGTTTGTTTGTAAATATTTGTAATTACCAGTGAAGGAGAAATGCATAAAAGGTATTTAGAATTACTTTTGCCTTTGTCTTCTCCCTGATGTGCTACTTAATCACATGTAGTTACTTAACAACCACAACTGGAAAAGCTGAGATTTAGTTGTTGAGTAAAGCAGTCATGTACTTTAGTACCTCACTTAACAACTACTTCACTTAATGACTGAGATGGGCCCAGTTATCATCATAAGTGTAGAACCACCTATACATGTATTTATGGATGCATACTGTAGGCATTGGTATTATGTAGAGAAATCCATCAGGGACTTCAATGAAAAGAAAATCCTTTTATTAAAAAATATTTTAAAACTATATATCCAAAAATAAACACAAACCTCAAAAAAGGTACTATATAAGTCTCAGGGAAAGGGCTTGGATTTTATTGAGAAATAACAGAACAAATGCATATTAGTGGGAATGATAATGAAAGGAAAAAATAAGAATCATTGAACAAACAGTATGCAGTGGGGAAATAGCCTTTAAACAGTGAATCCAGCTGAGGTAATGGCAATGAAATTACAAAAGTATTGCTTAAAAACTCCAATGGATGGGAAGAAACAGTGACAGAGAATGGCAGTGAAGGGGAGAGCAGCAGACAATGAGGAAAGAGCATGTTGAAAGCAACACTTGGAGCAAAAAAATAGGGAACAAACCCTGGCTATTAACACTGGGCCGTGTTCTTCCTACAGGCCCGTTCTTTACTTTGTTGTAAGGAATATTCCTCTGAGTTTAGTTCCAAGTAGGGAAAAAGACACTGAAAACATGGTGACTACTTGGAAAGATGATTTTAATGGTGGACAGCAGAACCACATGGTCTGAGGTCCTGGGGAAAAGGGACCACATGCTTTGAAATTGTGGAAGAAGAAGAGAAGGGGTGAAATGCTGAGAGCGCCTGAGTTTTATACCCTCTGTTGGCTTCCACCTTAAGAGCAGGAATGGGTTCCACTTACCTTTGCCACTGGTTCGCCTTGCGATGTTTCATGTATGCACGATCTCTATGCTCACACTCACATATGCATTCCTTCACGCAATTTGGCTTCCATGCATGATCAGTAGCTGGAATTGGCCCAAAACATAGCTAAGGAGCTGGTCAACTATGCCTCAGACAAAGGAATAAAGGTCAGCTTAAACCTGGGGATGGGTGGGAAGCAGCAGAACAGGAAAAACCTTCAAAGCCTTCAAAAAGTTTTTAAAATTGCAACTCTGTGGCAGCCCCGGCCCTCTGGAATCAACTCCCCCCGGAGATTAGAACTGCCCCCACACTCCTTGTGTTTCGTAAATTACTCAAGACCCATCTATACCACCAGGCATGGGGGAGTTGAGACACCTTTCCCCCAGGCTTTTTTTTAATATTTATGTTTGGGTATGTATATGTTGTTTGCTTTTTTAAATATGATAGGGTTTTATGTGCTTTTTAATATTAGATTTGTTTTCGCTGGAATATTGTTTTTATTATTGTTGTGAGCCGCCCCGAGTCTTCGGAGAGGGGCAGCATAAAAATCTAATAAATTGAATTGAATTGAACCTCCCCCCAAAAAGATGGTGGCACCCATGGTCCAGCACCAGCCAATCCAGTTTATTGACATCACCAGCAGGTCGCTACCGGTTTGGGTGATCAGGTCTGAGCCAGAAGGAATCCGTCCCTACTTAAGAGTTTCCTGTTCCTGTGTAAGAAATGTATCCCATTGGATGTCAGACTCCCAGGAAATGGGAGTCTTAGCCGGGGGGAGGGGTTGCCATTCCATGCCATTACTGTGCAATGCGCATACAGCTCTGCATCTCTAGCATGCACGTGTGTGCATCTGAGAAAGATTTTGATTCTATGCATGCACAAGAAGCAAAATCTCATGAGGGATCACATGTGCGAGAGAGATTTTGGTGATTTATTTTGCTCCTGCTCATATGCAGATGCAAAAAAATCCCTGAAATCTCACACATGTGTGTGTCCCCTTGTGAGATTTTGCTTCTGCACATGTGCAGAAGCAAAACCACACTCAGACGTGCATGTGCTGGAGATGTAAAACCACATACATGGCTCCATTTTCACTATCAGAGCTATGGTGTGGCCTGTACCGCTAACTCTATAGGTTTTGTCTGTGTGTCAGACTAGTTTGAGTGCTGGTTGATACAATTTCCTAGGTGCCACATAGTGAGTTTCAAGATGGGTCTGTCTGAAGGGGTGTATCTTTGTTTGTAGAATAGACTGGCCCAGGCTATTAACAAAGATGGGGGAATGAGTGAGCGGAGTCCATTCCATTGACAAAGGTGCAGGCTACAAGGAGTGAGTCTTTTCCCTTCCTAAAACATGTTTCTCCATTTGCTCATCCAACAAAATATAATATTCTGGCTTTTTAATGTTTCCTAAAATATTTCATTCCTCGGGGGGGGGGGGGGGGAATAACTTCCTACAGCTTTAAAGGGAAAGAGACAATTGGTAGACATAAATGAAGCACGAGCCTGCTATAATCTCTCCGCCAACTTTTCCAACATATGGACTGCTCTACGCTTTCTTCTTGTCTAAACCTAAA